>NW_015641024.1:297728-340983 GCF_001515625.1 Sinocyclocheilus rhinocerous
CCGTGGTGTTTGTTAGTTTGTAGTCCGTTTGTTCATTGGTTCATCTTGATTAGTCTCTCCAGGTGTGTCTTATTTTGTTATCCCCCGTGTATATATAGCCCTAGTGTTTCTTTAGTTCCTTGTGAGTTGTTGAATGTAATAATTGTCTGTTTGCCTGTCATGCTGTTCTTTGTTCCCTGTGGTTTTTGGCTTATTGTTTGTTCTAGTTTTTTTCCAGTCAGAACTGATGATTGTTCGTGTTCCTTTAAGTTGTGTATATATCGGTTCGCACAGCGCTTACGTGGTCTCTTAGTGCACTATACGATGACTCTAAAGGTATATCTTCACTAAAGAAGGTATACCATTTCTAGGCGTGTTCCCCGAACTATATCTTAGGAGGTTGCCGGGTTCAGACTACACAATATTTTTGTCGGTCAGGATAGTAGTCACTGTGTCAGATTACACGATTTTGACTCCTAAAATCTTGTCGTGTAGTGGACAAGAAACATGTCAGACTACACGTTTCTTCCCGACCATTCATCGCGTGCCGTCTTTAACGACGCGCCTGATGTCATCAAGAAGGCGGAACTAGCGACTGACTTCCGAAAACAAGAGTGTAAACATTGCTGAAGCGCTTCCGCTATAGTTCGCCAGCATTTTTCTTTCTTTGTTCTGTCGTGGTAGTCCCTCGACACATCATACAGGCAGGAGTACTGTTGCCACAGCTCCAGGAATCTTTCCTCCATCTCATAATTATTTCGTTTTGCCATGTTTGAAACCTGTGTATGAAAGAGCTTCTGTGCTGCTATTGGTCAATGTCACCAATGTGACAGAACTCGTCGTGGACGACGGAAAAAAAATTAAACATGCTAGTCTTTCTGTCCTGATGTCATGAAGCATCGCAGACGCGGAATCGGTTGTAGTCCACTATGACACACTACACAGCTGAAAAGATGGAATCTTGCGTCCTGACGCCCATTGTCATTTACGAATCCCCACGACACCCTACGTCAAACAAATCGTGGCAAAATCGGGCTAAAATCGTGTAGTCTGAACCGGGCACATTCTTACGTGCGACGTATACCAGGTGCTGTCCATGGCGGTGGTGCTGAATTGGTTGATATGGATGCCTCGAGAATCGATTATTCATTCTATGCAAGGGCTGCTTCAGTGCGTTATGTGAGAAAGCGGTGTTCTTTATAAAATAAGTGTTGACTCTAAATAAATAAAGACACGGAATTCTTTCCTGTTAGAACGCAAAGAACTTGCGTGAAACTTTTACTTTCGCTTTGCAACATAAATCACATCAGGGAAGAAAACCAAGAAAGAAAAATATATTAGCACAACTATTCGCTGTATCGCTGCTATAGTTTGACCAAACTCTCCACCACAATCATTCCCTTTAAATAGACTCCTAATGGTTTGCCAGCTGATGTACTTTGTATAATATAATAAAAAAAGCTAATAACCATCAGTCTAATGACAGTTTTAGTCTTACAGAAGGTATACTTTAAGAACGTTTCGGGAAGCACATATTAACGATAAGGAACAGCTTAAGGTATAACTTTAGAATGACGTAGCGTTAAGAAGGTTTCAGGAAACGCAGCCCTTGTCATAAAGCATATACTGTCCTCTATTATGTACAAAAAGAGATTATTTTATTACGCTAATTTGAGTGAAAAAATAATTTGTAAATAGGAAGTTGATATTCAAATGATTTGAGAACTCTTACCTCATGTTTCACGATGGTCCAGCCTGAATGTACGAAACAACCTGCTATAATATCCACAACATTGACATTAAGAGCGCGCAATTTAATTGTCAATCAGATGCGCGTAAAAGTGGTCTTAATTCGTTACTAGGAGTATAGGTCGGTATAAATAGTTGAGATTTCAGTCATCATAAAGTGATGTTTATTAACAATGGACAAAATATATTTAGCCTATGAATTCATCAAAATGAAGAAATATGTTTTTTTTTTTAAAGTTAATTTACTTAATTTTGTAACATGTTATGTACAAATAAGCAAACTATTGTAAACAACCTATAATTTTGAAGCGTTACCGATTAAAATAAAAATAGCCTTCAAAAATATTTTATGCACTTTTTTTTCACTTTGCATCGAGAAGATGATTCAAAATGATTAAATCTCCTCTCTCGTTTTTATTTTTGCGTTGTATTTGAAGTACAATTTTACCTTCACTCAAGTATGTTTTTGGCCAGACACTTGTAGGCTACTTTTAACCGAGTAAAATATTTACACAGCTTTTCTTTTTTTATTTTATTTTTTTTAAAGATTTTATTAATTACATCTGATATTTTAGCTTTATTATTTGAAGTGCCTCTGTTTGCAGATCAACGAGAAGCCCCGGAATGGTGAGCTTACCTGTATTTATCAGCGAGGGCTGCAGACAGAGCCGCAAGGAACTTGTCCACGGCCACGTGCACTTCTGCGGTGAAGTCATCTGGGAAATTAACTGCAAGAGTCACGAGGATGTTATGGAACAGAATCTGGAAAAATAACCCAAGAATTAGTAAATGAACAGTTAATACACTATGAATTAATAATTCACATGTAGGCCTAAGTGAAAGGATTGAAACACTGCAACAGCACATTAGCAAGTATCTTACCTTGAAGTTTCCAGGGTCTACGCGGAGTTTTGTGGCATGGAGATCACTCAAGGAGCTCAGTCCACCAATAAGATCATCCAATTTGCCCACAGCATCAGTGATGGCTCCCATCACAGTTTTGCCGTGTTTCTTCACATGGGGGGAGCTGAGAGAATGATCAGGCCAATGAGCAAAAGTCTACTGTAGGCTAAAAGATGCTTTGGGGTCATTTGGGGACACCAAATGGAACCTAAAGGGTGGAGCAACTCAAAAAGGACAGCACATCCACGGTTATCAAAGTTTATAAAATTAAGAACATTATGAAATGGGAGGGGCGGGTCTGAATGTCTAGATAAAGCAAAAAGAGCTGGCACTCGTTAGATGCGTTCGTTTTGGTTAATTTAACGTTAGATATAAAACGAGCTTTTCATCTACAGGGTTGCCACCGATTATGTTGTCCAGTTTTTGTCGGGGTAAGCATCCACATTCGTGATTTTGATGATTGAATCCATACTTATTTTGTGATGTTTGAAATATATTCCTGACAAATCTAACTTTGCAGATTCTAATCAAAATGTAGCATTAGCTCGGATCGGGTCCAAATATGAACAACCACACAGCCAATCAGTCTCAGCGCCTGATGTGGGGCGGAGAGTGCAGTATAAATAAAAACTCCGCGAGCATCTATCAATGTTCAGCATTGAGATAATCACAATGGTGGAGTGGTCAGATTCTGAGCGCAGTACTATTGCGAGTGTCTGGGGCAAAATCAACGTCGATGAAATCGGACCCCAGGCTCTGGCAAGGTAATTTGATAGTGTGTAAAAGGAGATATACATACCAGGTTGATCATTCAGTGATGTATTTTAAATAGACTTTGGATTTATGTATTTTCATTGTTTCATATGGCAGGGTGCTGATTGTTTATCCCTGGACTCAGAGGTATTTCGGTGCCTTTGGAAACCTATCCAGTGCAGCTGCAATCCTGGGCAATCCCAAGGTGTCAGAGCATGGCAGAACAGTGCTAAATGCGTTGGACAAAGCCGTGAAGAACTTGGGTAACATCAAAGGCACTTACTCTGAACTCAGCCAGCTGCACTGCGACAAACTCAACGTCGATCCAGATAACTTCAGGGTACATGCTACTTATTTTCTAAGTTTGAGCTTGTCAATAAGGATATCACAACACCTCCGTTATACAGTTATGACTTGCCTAACAAATGCAAATTTTCTTGACTCACACAGCTGTTGGCAGATTGTCTCACCATCGTCGTTGCGAGCGCATTTGGATCCGCGCTCAACCCTGCTGTTCAGGCCACCTGGCAGAAATTCCTGTCCGTAGTTGTGGCGGCTCTCTCCAGCCGTTACTTCTGAAGTCCCGCTCGAGATCTCTGCCTCAATTCAATCATGATTCAATGCATTCAAGAGTTCAAAAGGTATATAAATAAAGCATTCAATCAAGGGTGGATTTTGAGTCTTTTCATTTGTCAAGTGAATGAGCTAGACTACTTTAGCATATAGCAAAAATTATATTAGGCATTTCTCATTGGCTAATGAGCATCACCATTTCTGTTGCCATCATGTTCAGCATTAGCAGTGGTTATGGAGTGATATTTTATTACACTCAAAATTAGCCTATTAAAACACTCAAAAGATCTTATTTGATCTCAATTTCATAAGCAGACTTAGGGGAACCTATAGTAATCTATCTAAATATATAATCATAATATGATTAGCTTCTATTAATATCGAAGGTTATATAATTCTGTTTGACACATTTTGTATTGGGGGTCCCTGCTCCACGTCTCTATCTCTATAGAATATTGCATCTACAGGTCCTTTGATTGCAAGTTTCTTCAACTATAGTTGTGGCCCTGTGGGATTATTTTATAATAATAATATTTATTTATTTATTAAAAATTATATAACTGGGTAGTGTCATGCGGGTGGTTGTATGGAAGATGAAGATGAAGGCAAACAGGTAATATTTAATAAGTCCACACAATAATCCACAAGAACTGAGTAGCATACAACACACCCAAGAACTGATGACACCGGACAACTAGACTGAAACAGAACCAAACTTAAATACACATGATAATGAGACACACATACCTGAACATAATGACTAAATCAAATGAACAACCATGACAATTTACTATGGAAAGATGGTGCAAACTGAAATCAAAGTCCATGTGATGTGTGACAATACGCCCCCCTCCCAGAAGGCGTGTCCTCGTGCTGTGATGATGAGGAGGATGAGGGAGAAGGGATGGTGCAAACAGGCAACTGGGAGGAGGATGACAAACAAAATCCAGGGAGGGGGAGGGGGAGGAGATGACCAAGTTAGGAACCTTGAGCAGTAGGGGGCGAATGGATCACTGGAGGGAGGAGCCAAGGCATGATGGGAACACACGCCACCATGGGGACGACCGGAGGCGATGACGGAGATGGAGGTGGAGCCGACTGTGCAGACAGAGAGCTGAGGAGGTGGAGTGACGCCAAGGATCCAGGCAGTTGTTACGGAGCCGTAGCGATGATCGGCCAAGATATACGTGGGGATGTGGAGGCCAGAGGGCGAGCTGGTGCGACCATTGAAGGAGGCGGAGCCTGAGGGAGGGTGGAGCAGGCCGTAGCCAAAGGGGTGGAGGGCCAAAGAGCAGCAGACGGCCTGCAAGTCCGCAGCGGAGGCATGGTGATTTCCGACCCAGGTGGAGTCGACTAACCGAGGGAGCCTGGCGAGGCTGAATGGCCGATGGTGCACGCCGGAATCGAGGGTGGGAGGAGTGCAGGCGCAGGTGTCTGGATGCTGGGACGAGGTGGAGCGGAGCCATCCGAGGCCTAAAGCAGAACCTCAGGCTCCTCAGGTCCAGGAGACGAAGACTCCCAGCAGGCCTGAGATGGAACCTCTGGGATAATGGGGGACGGAGATGACTGGACAGCAGAAGTGGCTGAGGCCTGAGGAGACTGAAGAAATGCACAAAATCCAAACAAAAATAAAAAGCTCCTTGCTCAAGGCACAGGAGGTGTACGGCAGGGAGGTCCATGATGTCAGAAAAAACAAAAACGTGAACTCACACTCAAAATCAAAAACAAAAAAATCGCTGCTATACTTTTACTTTAGGGTCCGGTCTTCTGTCACACTCTGCTGTAAACAAATGCACGAAGATGAAGATGAAGGTTTCGAATGTCTTTAATCCAACACACAGGCAATCCATACACAGGGTAACATTGATGAGACCGGGCAAAGGAAACACAAACAGAACTGAACTAACATATACGTGATAACTATAGACACACCTGAACATAATCAAATGAATAACCATGACAACCAATAGGGCAGGAAGGATGAAAACACAGTCCAAACTAACAGAAACCTTGACAGGTAGTAACTGATTACATGTAATCTGGATTACGTGTCCAGATTCCAAAAATTAAGTACTTGTAATAATATTAAATTACATTTTAAAATACTTGTAATCAGACTACAGTTACTTTTTTATTGATTTACATATTATTCACACAATAGCAATAAATTATTCATAATTTATTGATTCTCCCTCATTCTTCTTTTCCATCTTTTAAGTTTTCCTTTCTAAAATAGCCTAACGCTTATATACATTCAGAAAGTCTTTGGTTTTGTAGACATTCACACAAATACCAGTCATTAGTTTATTGAGAGAGGCCACAGCATTTGACCACTGGGTTTACAAAAATCATTTCCGTATTAAGAAGTGTTTTCTGAACATTTCAACATTGCATCAAATACTGATAAACACTAATTAATTTGTATTTGAATTATCACTCAGTGGTTATTTAACCACGTATTACTGTGTCTTTGGAAGGCTTTTGTCTTTCAAACACATAAAAATGCACAAATTCAAGTAATTTCTTATTTACATGTAATGCAAGGATTCCCCAACTTTTTTTTGTCAGCCAAACCTCTTTCACCTAATATATTTACTTAAAGCACCCCTGAGGTTTTAAAATAAATATTTTAATTATTAAGTATCACATTTGCATATTCATGGTTCTCTGACGTTGGTTAATGTTCACATGACCTGCAGGTAAACAAATAAAATATTACATTTTTTAGTAAGTGTTTTATTTTAGTTGTTATTTTAAAATAGTTTATTTTAATTGTACATTTTTATGATGCAATTAATTATTAACTTAACGTTATTAACGTTTCATTAAACTCACGAACCCCCTGCAGTTCCCTCATGAACCCCAGTTTGGGAAACCTTGACGTAATGTAATGTTTAATGCACTTCATGTTGGTAATAACAATGAATAAAATATATTTGCTTTCCCTTTGTATGTTTATATCAATATGATACAAAAGTGTCCTATTTAAAAGCAATCTAAAAGTAATCAAAAAGTAGTCTGATTATATTACCTAAAATGTGTAATGTAATGGATTAGCCTACGTTACTAACTACAATATTTGTCATGTAATTTGGAATCAGTAACAGAATATAATTTTCAAGTAACCTTCCTAGCTCTCTCTCTCTATATATATAGAGATTAAGGGGTAAATACAATAAGAAGAGACAACTAATATAACCAAATTATGTTTATTTTCACCGTTTTCAAATTGTCAGTTAATAAAAATCAGAACCTGGGACAAAGCTCTTTAAATTGAATAAACATATGTTTAAAACGTGTAAAACGAATTAATTTAATTAATGTGTGATTTATTCATTTATTCTTTCATTCATTTTTGTACGATAGGATATATGCGGAACCTTTGCATCTAGCCATTCGTATTTCTACGGCGCACGTAGTGTAACACCAAACACTGATCTGCTGTAATGCTGTGTCTCAGTTAAGGGATGACATTTAGTTACGCAGCTTTCTTTGTTAAACTTAACTGTCAGATTAGTTGCACATATTCACATGGCGCCAGAAGGTGACTGGTGTATAAAATATTTTGATTTATTATCTTGTGATTGATACCAGTAACTGTTTTGCGTCAGTGCTGTGGTTTTGGTTAACGTTAGCGAGCAGGATAACAGAACTTGTTATGCTGCTATTATCTCTCAAATTCGTTTTGTTCAATTATTTTCTTTTTTACCCCTCATGTTATTTGAGATGCAGTTCAACAAATGCACAAGGTGTCTTATACTCATTCAGGTAAATGCTCATGCAGTGCAACCCTTCAGTTGTCCACACCTGTCCAGCTGCAAACTTAATTCGCTTGAGATTATATACATTTAAGAAAACGCGCCAGGATGTACAAGCAGTGGTCTGTAGATTTAAATTCAGATGCGAAGCTGATGCCGAAACAGGTCGAATCCAGCCTGCAGCCAAATGGAGAAAAAACAAGCCCCATAAGTGTTATACTAGTTAGCTCTGGCAGCAGAGGAAATAAACTACTCTTCCGATACCCGTTTCAGAGGGTATCTGAAAACACTTCATCAGCAACATGTAAGTGTTCCTGCTTCCTCTTCTTCTGTGTGTAATTCTGTATCAAACTGACACTGCCACACCAGCAGTTCCCTGTAATTGATGCATTGCAAAAAGACTGTTTTGTATTTCCACTGCCACTTTACACAAGCAATATACACAAAGAATTGTCCTTTTCAATGTGTGTATTTTCTTCCATCAAAGCAAAACAGCGGAGTCCATATGTGTTGAATACCTCAGGTGACTCTGTAGAGGACCAGGATGGTGATTCAAGGTATTATGCAAAGACAGGAATTAAGGGTTTATTATTCCTTTTGTAAGTTTCTTTAGAACGATTAATGTTGTTGATGTAAATTATACTAGAGTTGTGTTTTCTGTGCATTCTGTTGTTGTCAGCATTTTTCTGCATGCAGTAATCCATGGTGGCATGATGTCAAGAGATCGCCAGTTTCACCAATAGTTCATTATGTCCATTGTGCTATATGTTTTTGTGTTGGATGATTTTAGATTGTTGTCTGGATATTATGCTGGGTCATTAGTAAATGCTCAAAGGAATAGATCACCCAGAAATGATATTGTGCTCACTCTCAGGTCATCCAAGATGTAGATAGTTTGTTTCTTCATTAGAACAGTTCTGGAGAAATTTAGCGTTGCATCACTTGCTCACCAGTGGATCCGCTGCAGTGAATGGGTGCCGTCAGAATGAAACAGCTGATAAAAAAATCACAAGAATCCACAAGTAATCCACTCAACTTCAGTCCATCAGTTAATGTCTTGTGAAGTGAAAAGCTGCATGTTTGTAAGAAACAAACCCATCATTAAGGGTTTTTGTAACTTTAAACCATTGCTTCCAGTATTCTATTCATAATATTTTATTTTCCTGAGAAAAATTCATGTCGTCTTAATCGGGAGAGAAATAAGCACAAATTGAACACTCTTTGCAAGCGAAAACGGTTCTTAACAAATATGTTGGTGGATTTTGATGTGAGAGGAGAACACGGGATGGATTTTTTTCACTGGAGGAAGTGTTATGGATTATGGACTTTTGGCCAGAGGCAACGGTTTAAAGTAAAAAACACCTTATTGATGTATTTGTTTCTTACAAACATGCAGCTTTTCATTTCACAAGATGTTAATGGATGGACTGGACTTGGATTGCTTGTGAATTATTGTGTGGTTTCTTTTAGCTGTGTGAACTCATTTTGACTGGCACCCGGAGGATCCATTGGTAAGCAAGTGATGTGTTGCTAAATTTCTTTAAATCTGTTTTGATGAAGAAACAATCTCGTCTGCGTTTTGATGGCCTGAGGGTGAGTGTGTTTTCAGGAAATTTTCATTTTTGGATGAACCATTCATTTAAGAAACACAATATATTTATGGCCTGATCCAGAAGAGAAGTTAGTTAAAAGTTTATTACAATGTAAAATTTCAAATGTATTTTAGATATATTATTATTACTACTACAACTACAACTACTATTATAGGCTAAATTATAAATCATAAAAAATTCACCTGCATACAAAAAAAACAATGCTAAACATCATCATGTTTTACTATATATTATCACAAAGGACACCTAAATGATAAGTTCATATATTATGTATAAAGTAAGAAAAAAAAAAAAGAAAAGAAAGGACAAATATCACAATTTTAAATTGATGCCACATTAACGTGCTGTCCTTGTTGACCAATCTTAAATCTTAAAATTTGGTTTGTTTTTTGTCACCCTTATGTCATGCATCCTGGCAACTTGTCTGCTGCATTTTCCCTTTTTGTTTGTTTGTGTTTTTCTTTCTTTCTTTCTTTCTTTCTTTTTTATGGCCCTATTCCCATTTCAGAGAACAAACTCCACTAACTGATGAACAGTTGGTAGCAGGGTAAGATTAAACCACCATTCTGAACCACCTCTCCTTTCTCCAGAGCACCCCATCTTTGTTCACCTTTTCTCCCTGATAATTCGTCTGGCATAGTGCACATATATATATGCATTCAAATGGCAAATGTAATCTGGGAAACTGTGAGTAATTGTGTGTTATTTATTATTTATGTAATCTAAGATCATAATATCACTTTCAATCTTGGGCTACAGTAACAGATTTGAAAAAGTAGCAATATTATAATTTTGTTACATTCTTTGAAATATATTATTCCACAATAATGAATCGCCTGGGTTAATTTTGCAATCAAGAAATATCATTCAATCAAATGCTGAACAGGTGGCGGTCCTGCATTAATGCAATGTTCATAAACCCAACACATTTAAAGACCTGTTTTCCTTTCATTTTTTCACTCACAAAATAATTTCACCACTGAAAGAGATTAAATCAGACCACCGATTTAACAGACCACAGACACTTTTGTACCATGGGCTTCCTTGGGGTTTGATTCTCTCTAAAAAGCATTGTCTGAATGGGTGAAATAGATACAGGACATGTTCATCACTCTGCCAGATAGATCCAATTACCACACATTCTCAACTTTTAGAGGTTATTGGTATATTTAGATCAGAAAACAAAACGTCCAGAGGCTTTACCAAATCATTTGCCCAATCACCCGTCCCTTGTGAATCCCCTAGAAATATGGGTTGGAGTGTATAATTCCCAGTGCTGAGTAGATTAGAGCTTGAAAGCCGATCAGACACACCACAATTTGCCCAATCACCCGTCCCTTGTGAATCCCCTAGAAATATGGGTTGGAGTGTATAATTCTCAGTGCTGAGTAGATTAGAGCTTGAAAGCCGATCAGACACACCACTGTAATTAACTGATTTTAGTTTCACTTCTTCTGTGTTCACTGTCAATTATTCCTTTTTTTTTTATTCCTTTCCCTTAAAAGGTTTTCTGATAGTATTCTCGCCACCATCTTGGCCACCAAGTCTGATATGTGCGGCAAGAAGTTTGAACTAAAAATAGACAATGTGCGCTTCGTCGGACATCCAACCTTACTGCAGCCTCCACATACTATTCAGGTGAGACATGCCAAATGTCTATATGAAAGATGTCAGGCCAGTTAAACGACATATGATGTGTCTGATATACATGATTTTTGTTTTGGGGTCTGTAAGATTTTGTAATGTTTTTGAAAAACTGCATTTATTTGACCAAAACAGTAATATTGTGACGTAGTATTATAATTTAAAATGACTCTTTTCTATTTTATTATATTTTAAAAAGTAATTTATTCCTGTGATGCAAAGCTGCATTTTCAGCATCATTACTCCAGTCTTCAGTGTCACATGATCCTTCAGAAACCATTCTAATATGTCGATTTGCTGCTGAAGAAACATTTCTTATTATTATCAATGTTGAAAACAGTTGAGCTGCTTCATATTTTTGGTGGAAACTAAAATCTGATAGAAAGTTCTGAAGAACAGGATTTATTTGAAAAATAATTGTTTTGTAACATTATAAATGTCTTTACTGGCACTTTTGCTCAATGTAACACATAATTGCTAAATAAAAGTATTAATTATTTCTTTAAAATAATAATAATAATAAAAACTTACTGACTGCAAACTTTTGAATGTTGTATTGCTGTTAGGTCATAGTCTGAGGGTGAAGGAAATTATTTTGAACTGTACAATTTGGTGACCAATTATTCTTCCCATAAACATCTAGAATGTTTGAGTCATCAGGAAACTATGTGTGATGTATATAATGATAAATGATAAACTGCCAATGCGCTGGTGACTGCCGCGATCACAGGCTAAGAGCTCCACCTTCTGTTAAAGAGAAAATATGTTCGTCCACTGTACCAAGAAATACTCCTCCTGCCGACAAATACTCTGCATTTGTTGAATGAAAATGTAACATTATTTACCAGCTAAGATTTATAACAAATAAAGTCAAGCTACAAGTAAATTGAGTATTGATTCAGATTATTAAAAGAACACTTTGTCTGTTATGTATGCTGCATCATAAAATGCATCATGATCTGTTATACTAACCTGCACAATGAAAGTATAATCTTCATAGACTTAATTAATAGTTCATTTATTTCACATTTAACATTTATTTCTCAAAAATAAATACTATGTCGTTTCTTATAAGACTGTACTTTTTCAATAATCTGAACTAGGACTGCACGATAAATCGCATGCGATATTTAACGCGCATCTTGTCAGAAATCCGGTTCTGTAATCAGCGGTAAATCTCCATCACGTGCGTACTTTCACATTGAGCAGCATTAACTACACAGAGCCGTTGTTCACTGACGAGCTGCGCAAAACCACGATCATATTCGCGCTATTTTTTGCGCAGCTCGTCAGTGAACAACGGATCTGTGTAGTTAATGCTGCTCAATGTGAAAGCACGCAGGTGATGGAGATTTACCGCTGATTACAGAACCGGCTTTCTGACAAGATGCGCGTTAAATATCGCATGCGATTTATCATGCAGCCCTATTAAAAACAATGTTGAAATATAAAACTATGGATTTAAAGTTGATTATATCTGTAGAAAAAAATACATTACGTTTATTGTATAATAAGCATATATATATATATATATATACACACATACAAATATTTAAGTATTTTGAGAGCGGATGAAGACCAACTTGATATGGGAGAGAACTTTCACAGCAAGCTCTTTTGGCACAAATTTTCTGCACAGCATCATGGGTAATGCAGTTTTTCATCACAGATGTTGTCTGCTGTTAAACAGGACTACTTTAAAAATGTTAACAGATGGCTTCAGAAAATATCATCGATAAACAACCTCGGAGCTCACAACAGGTCCGTCTTTAAAAAAATAATTTTTGCTAAGGAGAAAATCAAATTTTACTTTTGGAACCTGACTGTTGCATTTAGTTCAAAATAGTCATATTTCTTTTAAATGAATGTAAATTCTACTTCCTTTCACATTTGAATTGCAATCTGCATCCCATTTCATACCTCAGTTCAAATTCAGTAACTGATTTGGAATTGAAAAGCAATTCTCAATTCAGTTCTGAACTGCGCACAACTCTACTTAGTTGATGCATCTTTTGAAGAATTTCACAAGCCTCAAGTCTGTCTGGATGGGTCTCTGTCAGCCACTGCAATGCTTCCCCCACTGCTCTTTGACAAACTGCTTAAGCTCAGTCTGGTTTCATGGAGATCTGATCTGATCCGAGTCCACCCATAAGTTCTCAATTGGATTGAGATCTCGGCTTGGCCACTCCTGGACTTCAACATTGTTTAGAAGCACTTCTTGTGCAGCTTTGGCTTCGTGCTTGGGTCGCCGTCCCAGAAAATAAATCATCTCCTGGGTCACAGGTGTCTCAGAGTGCATCAGATTTCACACAGCGTGATTGTGAATCGCCGACAGCTCCAGATATTTAGCATGCCAAATATTTCAAGGGCGTCTGCGACGTGTCGGTGATTCCCTCAGATCGCGTCTTTGATAATTCACACTGCGTGATTGTCACTTGCGTGAACGAGCACCGATTTGCCTCCGATTTCGGGCATTTGTCGGCGATTTCGCAAAACCTGTCGGCGAGTGAAAAATCGGGCTAAAATCGTGCAGTGTGAACTCGGCATAATCTGAACTGCAATACTCTTTATGCAACATTCAGTTAATTTACTGTCATGATACAACATTAAAAGAAAGCAGAAGCAGAACATTATTTATAGTTCTAAGATTATCATCACATGATTATTTCTTGAAATACATGCTTAATAATAAAATGAGCTTAATCTAATTCTATTTATTAACAATGTTCCTTTCACCAGGTCTCCAAAACTGACCCCTCCCCCAAAAGAGAACTGCCCACCATGATTCTGTTCAGTGTTGTTTTTGCATTAAGGGTAAGAAAACAGTATATTTAAACTCTTAATGAACACAAATCTATTAATACATGTGAAAAAAAAAAAAAAAAACTATCATGAATTGAAGTGAAAAATATTTTGCACACCACTATTTGAGATACAGTGGCCAACAAAAATAATAAGATACCCTTGAAAATGTGTGACTGTCATGACATTAGGTATATAAAATACCAAACCAGATGAAATTTATTTTAAAGAAAAAAACACAATCACACGTTTCCAGCAAAACACACAGTTTGCTATGCTGTAGGTTATGCAGTATAAAACAATAGTATTTTGTTTTAAATTAAGATGCAAAATATACAGCATCTGGAGACTTTCATCATTTGGTTTGATATTTGTTACATATTGCAATCAAATGTGTACATTTTAATGTATAAATTGACTTCATTGTCAATTTAAAAGGTTAGCAATTAATATATTATCACGAATATAAGGTGAAATATTTTGTGCATCACTATTTGAGATACAGTGGCCAACAAAAATATTCAGATACACTTAAAATGTGTGACTATCATGACATTAAATCTATAAGATATCAAACCAAATGCAAAGTATTTTGAAAACAGTAGTAAAACAGTAATAAAGTAATTAAAAAAAACAAAAAGTAATAAAACAGTAGTATTTTGTTCTAAATTAGGGTGCAAAATGTACAGTATCTGAAGACTTATCATTTGGTTTAACCATGGTTTGATATTTGTTATATTTTGAAATAAAATGTATACAATTTTAATTGTGACTTCATTGCCTAAATAATTGGGGAGGCACTGTATAGTGAATCGGCGGTTTGTGAAGCTATCTGAGTTCAAGATTTTAGTTTTGGTTTCTCAGAAAGGGTGCAGATTGTGATAAGCCTCCAGTGTGCTGTCTATCAGACTGAGTGACAGGGAGGCGGCACAATCAGACTGCACACGATCAGACCCACCCCTGTGCCACCAAGACTTGACACGGCAGAGTGCCGAGTCAAAGCTCCAGCTGCAGAAAACGCAAACTCACGCTCATATCAGTTCTCCAGCATGCCCACTCACTTTCTCGGTACACTCCCTCCATCACTATGCTCACCAATAATCTGCAAATTTACCATATGTGCACGTTTGAATCAAGAAAATATTCAATAAAATATTAGGTTGCTAAAGGGTTGTATTTTTGGTTGGGTTGTAGTTTATGCCCCCTCTAAAATATCAAAATGAATTTTAATACAGAAGTTGCTTACATTAGAAGAGGTTTATTCAAGTCATGAGTTAATGCATTTGTAATGTATTTTTTAACAAATTAATATAGACAAAAAAAAGTGTCACATCCATGACCCAATCATCAAATTAATATTTACAAAATATCATTGTTTTCATACACACATGTCATGTATTTTGGTGAACTGTTTAATAACTTGTGGATTTAACTGAATACCTTATTATATAATTACAAAATATAAGATATATAAATAGATTATAAATTATAATTAGATGATATACACTTCAGATTATAATAGTTCTTTGATGTTTAATAAAGATTTATGTCCTTGTATATAATCATGTAACTATGGTGCTTGGCATATGCATGTTCTCCCCGCATCTGAAAAGAAAAACCCCTTTTGCTGTGGGAAAGGTATTGTGAACAATAAAACAAAAAAAGTTAGAAGCAAAAAACCAACAAATGCCAACAAAGTCAGCTTTTTGGCGGAGCTGTACCTGTAATTTAATTTTATATTATGGTCAATGACAATGAGTCCAGGAAAGGGAAAAATCATCTAAAATGTACTTTTAATACACACGCTAATTGCTTAGAAATGTACTAATTGTATTCATGTTGGTTTCATATGCTTTTGAAAATCCTTTATGCTGTTTTCAACATAAGTTTCAATTTAATGACTCACACCATGAATACATATGACTGTTAAACCACATGATTTTGATTTGAACAAAATAGTTTGAAATCTAAGTAATCAAACAGTATTATTAAAATATTTTTTGTTAGAATATTTTTTCTCTCTAAGAAATAAGAAATAATCATAGATTATGCCACACTACCTAATTGTTTTTGAAATGCATCTATTTTTTCCCCAAGTCTATTTCAAAATCTATATTTAAGTCTATTTCAAAGTCTATATCAAAATGAATTTAAATACAAATTAAAAACATGCTCATCATAGAAAAGGTGCAATCAAGTCATTGTATGCATGAATTATTGCATTTTAATATTGTGTAATGAATTAATAGATAAAGAGCAAAAAATTTGCATCATGTCACTGACCCACTGATCAACTGAACAATAACCATCTTTGGGTGTGTGTTCACGGTGTGTGGGTTAAATGCAGAGCACTAATTCCTATTATGGGTAACCATACTTGGCCACATGTCACGTCACTTTCACTTTCTTTCATCTTGATTTTCTGCCTTCTACAGGCCAATGCAGACGCCTCGGTCATCAACTGTATGCATAACCTGTCTCGTCGCATTGCCATCGCCCTGCAGCACGAGGAGCGCAGGTGTCAATACCTCACCAGAGAGGCCAAGCTCATGCTGGCTGTGCAGGACGAGGTCACCACCATGACTGAGAGTGAGACATCTCCTTCCCTAGAAATGTGCAGTGTTTGTCCTGCAAATAGAATTACTGAAGGTGTTACATGATTTTCACCAAGCTGTTCACCTTTCATTATAGCGGACGGCACCCCACAGTCACCGTTTCGCCAGATCCTTCCCAAGTGTAAATTAGCAAGAGACCTAAAAGAGGCCTATGACAGGTGAGTAGGTTTATGGTAAACATCATTTACCCCAGCACTCTTGTCAACTGGGGTTAGAGGCTTTGACAACAACACAACAAATTTACCTCATAGGGGTTGGTTATGGTTAGGAGTAAGGGATAGGTTAGTTAGGGCTATAATTGATCTAATTGATCGTTCTGTTAGGGGTGAGTGATGTTTACAAAAATTATGTCTTAATATTTTCTGGGATTTTGTAAATAATAATATTGATATAATGATATTGATATAATAATATAATGATATTTTTCTGAGCATGTTTTTGTGTAGGCACCTTGGCTGGTTTAGGCCTGTCGTGGACAGCTGACTCCCAAAGCTTTTCATATTCTTCATATTCTGTGTGGTTGTAGCTCACAGCAGTAACAAAAATCTACTTTTTCATTAGTCAACATTAAAATCAGTCAATACTGTAGCACCAGCTTTTCTATAAAACATATTTTTGGTCTGTAAACAATGCTGTCTCTTAACATTATACATTTATGCATATTTAAAATGTAAAATTTTATTATAAATTTTAAGGACAGTTTTATGGAACCAGAAAAACTTTTTAAAGAATTTAAAGAAGTATATTTTATAGAATTATGCTTAATCTGGTCTTTTTGTCCAAGTCGAATTTTATAAAATGTTTGTTTTTATTATATTTTGTTTTATATTATGTTGTTGACTGTTTCATTTGTATCTGCCATGTAATAGTCGATGAAGCTGATATTGCAATAAATTTAAATAAAACCAACCAACATTAGTCCATATTTGCCACCTAAATTGATTTCCAGTGGCATATTTACATTTTTCCCAACCGTATTAGATGCATGCATCGTCTTTTATGTTAAATTCTTACAATTAATCAATAAATTCTATTAGAATAATACGACTATAGGCTGTTACCAATCAAATGAAATTTATAGTTAAATGTATTTACACTGCAGTTGCAATTGCATAAATAATGCTATGAGAGTAATGTTTGAAAAATAATATTTTGAATATTGAAATAATACATGGTTGTTCAAAAAAATTACATGATACTTTAAATATGAACTAAAACCACCAGTAGGTGTTAATAATGAGTGAGTCAGTGACTAATTCTTTAAATATTAGCATATTCTGCACAAGAATAAAGAACAACTCTTGTCATTTTTGTCATGATGATATTGTTTATTGTTTTCAGCCTCTGCACAACTGGAGTGGTTCGGCTTCACATTAATAACTGGCTTGAGGTCAGTTTCTGCCTTCCACACAAAATCCATCGTGTAGGAGGGAAACACATCCCACCAGAAGCTCTTGAGCGCAGCCTAAAGGCCATTCGGTGAGTTACAGCTTATATCCAGCTTATTTAGCAACGTTTCAAATGTTGTCACATGCCCTCATGTTGCATTTCATTCAGCAAGTTGCATCCAGTTATTTTCTGAAAAAAAAAAAAAAGCTAATTTGCTTTTTTTTTAATGTAATTTGCAAACTTTTAGCAGTGTGATAAGACAAGCAGTATTTTTAAATTCTTTATATTTCTGTTTCTCCTTCATGCAAAAGGATATTTTAAAAATGCTCTTGCGTCTTTATCCAATGCTCTTCAGTTTGATCACATTGAATTATGGGATGCAGTATTCCTCATTTTATTGCACAGTATGTACACTATTTACTTCAACAAGTAAGTAGTATGGTATTATAACCAGTATGCTTGTATGATATTCTAAACATAGCCTTAGCCTCTCCTGATTTCCTGCATTTTCAAGTGCACTTGCTATTAAGACCAGAGTGTAATTTGAACTGCAAGTAGTGTTGTGATGGTGTGCCCCCTGCAGGCCGTATCACGCACTGCTGCTCCTGGACAATGAGAAGGCCTTACTGGCTCAGCTCCCACTGGACTGCTCTCCTGCTCTAGTCCGGCTCATCAAGACCTGCTCAGCCGTGAAGAACCTGCAGCAGCTGGCTCAAGACGCTGACCTGGCTCTACTACAGGTCAAAGACTAGATGGCACTGTGCACCTCCCTTAATGTTTGACACATGGAAATAGTTCACTGGTTTGACAAAGTGGAACTGTAGATGTAGTTTTGGCAAAAATCTAATGCTGTGCTGACACCCACAGGATAAGGGAGTAAAATGAAAAGTTATAGTCGCAGCAGTTGCTTTTGTTATAGTTAGTCTTATACTGCCACCTAGTGGACAGACAACACAAAAAACTACCGTTGTAATAACATTATGCCATAAAATTTTGGATAGAGCTGAAATATTTTTAATCTAAAACAGTGATTCTCAACCCTACTGACTCCGTGGCCCCACTCTTATTTTTTGTAAGTTCAATTTCAGGATTTCAGAAGTTTTAACCTTTCTTCAAGGTTCCCACTCTTTTTATTTTTATTTATTTGTTTGTTTGCCTGTTTATTTTAATGAATGAATTGAATTGACTTTTCATGGTTGAATTTACATGTCATTCGTGGTTTACTGGATTACAATTAATTATATGGATTTTAAGAACATATTTTTACCATTTCTACCTGATAATGTAAATTCATTATTAAAAAAAAGTTATATAAGTTATAAAAAAATATGAATTCACATGACTTGAAATCCAGGTCTAGAAATAATTACAAATTAGGCTACCTCATATATCGAGGTTTTCTACAAATGTGGGAATCTTGGTTCTTTAAAGAAAAATAAAATAATTGTTTAGAGGTTGAATTAAGATAAGAAATATCTGGATTTTTTTAGTTGTTTTCCCTTATTTTAAATCTCATTTTGTCTTATTTTGTTTAGTCATCTTGAGTCCCCTTGGAAGTTTGCTCAGGCCCCCTAGTGGTTGAAAACAGTGATCTAAAATGTTACATTGCTTCCCTCAGGTCTTCCAGATAGCTGCACATTTGGTATACTGGGGTAAAGCCATCATTATCTATCCTCTCTGTGAGAACAACGTGTATATGCTCTCTCCCCATGCAAACATCTGCATGTAAGTATGCTTTCGAGAAAAAACAGTTAAAGCTCTAAATTGGTTTGCATTTTCTGTTGTACACACTGTAAAATCTTCTCATGATTTTCAACAAAAATCTGTAATTCCTTCAAAAATATCAAACATTATTCATGATTTCATGTCTTCCTCTCCCAGCTATTCTCCTTTGGCTGAGCAGTTTGCCCTCCAATTTCCAGGCCATGACCTGCCCTCCATGTTAGCCAAGTTCTCACTTCCTGTGTCTCTGTCTGAGTTCAGGAATCCACTAGATGCCCCTGTGCATGAGGTAAGAGTCTAAAGCGGCCTTTTCACTATTTCTGACAAACAGCAGGTAGGAAGTCATTCATTTCCAATAGTTAAGTAGTACAGGCGCATTGTGGAGTTATGTATAGGAGCATGCAGAATTTTCAGATCCAATTTAAGCTTCAGGAATGTTAACTTTTGGGCTAAACCATATGCGACCAGGTGACCAGATGTGATGCATTTTTTTTATCATATGACCCCTTTAAATTTTACATTTTTGTAAAAACTTTGAATACTTATGAAATAATTATTTTATAATTATTTGCATTGAATAGTCTTAGAAAACCTACATTTTTTTTCTTCAGACATATTGCTGAATATTTATTTTGTGTGGATATATTCATACATTCATTAATTTACCATGTGAATAAATGGAGTAATGGATGCTTCGCAAACAGTTTAGAAGTTCTGTGCAACTGCCACTAGGTGGCGAAATGCGACAATTGCATGTGAATGTTGAAAGATAGTAGTAAGGTGACATTAGAGTAGTGTTGGACTAGTTTCAGATGTTAGCAAATATTTGTTGAAAAGTAAGGCATTTGTGCATTTGGATCTGATTTCATCTCTGTAAGGGTCAGGATTTGTGTGATCGTCATTGTCAGTTAGCCCCTGCTTGTAGATGCTGTAACTACACCATCATGTGTATATCTGAGCAGGCCCAGCTCATTCAGATGGTGGTCTGGATGCTCCAGCACCGGCTGCTGTTTCAGCTTCATACATATGTTTGTCTGATGGTCCTGCCCGTTGAGGAGGAGCCTGGTCTTTGGGAGGAGGAGCCACCCCTAGTCACACGCGTTACAGGCCGGAGTCTGAGCACACCCAGTGCCCTGAGTTTCGGCTCTCCCAGTATGTAACTCAGCCAGCTCCAACTCCACACATAAACACACACAAGTGAAAATATACTCTAATGATCAAATAAAGTCCCAGTAGTTTCTCTCATTTTCCCTCTGCAGCAAGTAGCGATGACATGACCCTCACGAGTCCCAGTATGGATAACTCAAGCGCTGAGCTCCAGACTGGAGGAGACTCTCCTCTCAATAAAAGAATGACAGAAACTCTTCTGGCCAGCCTGACTGAACATGAGCGGCAGGCCATCCTCCGTGTCCCAGCAGCACAGAACCCAGAGGACCTACGCTTGTTTGCCAGGTGACGGAGTGTCTTTTATAGCTCATTTTTCCAATCTCAAACCTAGTTTTGTACAGAACAGTAGGTATGATTACATGCACTAATTTTCATAAATTGGAATGAATTTAGTACTATTCTAGATTCTAAATGTTCTGTTTATGTGAAGCCTAAATGTTGCAACCCGAGTCACATATTTGTTTTGTATGTGCTTTACATGTATTCTGAATATATACTTCTGTTGCCGCATTCAGAAAACCTTTAGAAAGTCACTGCAATAATGTTACTGGAGCTACTGAAAAAGTAGTTGTCATATTTGTCTTGATGCCTAAATAAACATAGGCACATTCATAAAATGAAAAAATGTATGTAAATATACACATAATGGCCCTGTGCATGTGCACAAGGTAGCTTTGAATCTGATTGAGAAAATAGTCAGATTCAAGCATTTACATGTTAATTGTTTTTGGATAATTTTAGATCTACACCATCCCTTCAAAAATCCATTTGAAATTTCATTCGGGCTAAAGCTCAATCGGAGCGATCGAGGTGTTTAGATTAAGGATTTTCAGTCAGATTGAGCCAGTTATAAACATATTATTTTGGTGCATGTAAACTAGTGTCTTCTCGTCTTTCTTTAGGCTGCTGCATTATTTCAGAGGCCATCATCACCTGGAAGAGATCATGTACAATGAGAACATGAGTCGCTCGCAGCTGAAAACTTTATTTGATAAGTTTCGTAGTGTCTTGGTGATAACCAACCATGAGGACCCCATCATCTCTCTGTTCCAATCTCCACCAGACTAAACAGATCATTAAGATTGCATCCAATAGTGTGTATTTGCTTATCATCAGTGGCTTAAATAACCTAATTCAGGAGTGAAATGCTTTCATACCTGCTCAGTTTCATAAGTGGCTTATGTAGTGAGCCTTGCATAATCTACTGTATATAGTTGTATTGACCAAAGATTTTTATGTTGTCATGATTTTACCTCATATGTGGTTTATTTTAATAAACGATTCAGGGGTTGTGATGTATTATTCATCCTTGGGCAGGCATAAAATGGGTATTTCACCCAAGCATCACCAATTTGGAGATCGCTCCCTGATGTCATATATCATCTCCTCAAGCAAACAAGACCCAAAACACATGCCATGATAGCAATTCCAGACCATAAGACTGCATGCCCTGAAGACTGAGTGTGGACGGGAAGAGAAAGAGAAAAGGGGGTTGTAATTGCCTTGAAGTGCAAATGGTTTTCCAAGCATCTGTAAAATCAATGAGCACCAGGAATAACAAGACTGTTATAAAGAAACATGCTATTACAAAAACAGACATGTTCAGAACTCAAACTCAAAGGGTTAGTTCACTCAAACATTACATTTCTCATTATTTACTCACTCTTACGTCGTTCCACCCCGTATGACTTTCTTCTGGTAATTTTGCTGCTCTTTTTGTTCTCGGTACAGTGAAAATGATTAGTCACAAGGAGCTTTCAAGCTCCAAAACTGACAAAACGAGCACTGCAACAGATTTGTGTGTTATATTCTTCTCAACTGGATAGCTTTGTGAGGAAAGATGAGAAGATTATTGCTGAATAACAACTTTAAACTTCAGCTTTTTGCTGTCATATGGCTTTAAAAGACTTGCAGAGAATATAAACAAGTCATGTTACTTTTAGAGGTCTTTTTGTCATTTTTTGACATTTCTTGGACATTCTGCTAAACGTATCCTTTGTTGTTCTACAGAATAACAAAAAACAGTTTTGGAATGACATAGTGAGTAAATGATTCCTTTTTTTATCAAACTATCCTTTTAAAGAGTGATTTCATCACTAAACAACATTTCATGATCAGACTGTCCTTTCCATCTCAATGTTATGAAGATCAATGGAGGATTGCATCTGACGCTCTGCATCTCTGTTCAGCACGCTCACACACGGGTGTCCTCTCAAGTAGAAGCGAAGCGGTTTGGTTGCCCATTCGCCATGAGACTCGACTCCTATCCGGGGCACCGACACCACCTCTCCAGCGCTAACAGTCTCTCGTTCTGGGTCCCTCTCCAGCCACACCTCTGTGTCAGTGGCCAGATCCCTGCGGTCAAAGCAACGCTGTATATTTAGTGCTTGGCACAACTTGGACGGGCCATTGCAGAGCTCTTTTTCCTTAAGGATTTTGGCTCCCGCCTTGCGTTTGGCTGCTCGCAGGCCCCTCATGACATCCTGACCACTTAGAGGCTCCAGCGAGCGCAAGAGCACCGCCGCCCCCTCCCCTGCACACACATATAGTAGAGTAGTTAGCAAGGCTCCATGCCGTCTCCTTCCTGTTGGCTTGTGTCTGTGTGCATACGCTCCTAAACCTTTCTCTAGGTTTATGTAATGTGCCAAATTGACCTATAATGAGAAACAGTTGGAGAGAAGCAAAGCAGCAGCAAAACAAAACACTTGTTTCTTGCATAACTAGCAGTGAGGGATCTGTGGTTACAGCCTTCCGCCTCAATCTCCTGTGAAGCGCTATTCCTATGTGCGTGTGGTCAATTACAGTGATTTTTGGAGCCTCACCTTGGCTGGAGACGTTCATGCAGAGGTAGATGCCGTAGATGGGATAGACGTAGATGGTCCCAGGCTTCATGAACATGGCAGTGTTTCTCTCCGTGCGTTTTCCCCCTGCTGAGTGGGACGCCTTGTCCTCTCCACCCAAATATGCTTCGGTTTCCACAACCCTCCCTCTGAGCTCAGTGCCATCAATTAGCTTCCTCACCAACACCTAAAACACTCAGAAACCAGATGTCACACTCTTTCCACACCCTGAGTCTGTACAGGCATCGTACATCCAGCAGGTGGTGCAAAAGTGTCAAATTATATTAACTGAGAAACATTAGATTACAAATGTTAGTAGTTAGTGGATTTTGTTAATGATATCTCAAATATAGCATTTGTTTGATTGTAAAAACATTAATGTTATAAAATATTATTGCAATTTAAAATAACTTTTCTATTGAAAATGTTTAAAATGTATTCCTGTGATGGTAAAGCTGAATTTTCAGCATCATTACTCCAGTCTTCAGTGTCACATGATCTTTCAGAAATCATTCTGATAGGCTGCTTTGCTGCTCAAGAAACATTTCTTATTTTTATCAGTGTTAAAAAAAACACTTAATATGCTGCTTAATATTTTTGTGAAAAACCTAATAGATTTTTTTCAGGATTCTTTGAATAGAATGTTCAAAAGAATAGCATTTATTTGAAATAGAAATATTTTGTAACATTATAAATGTCTTTACTGTCACTCTTGATCAATTCAACGTGTCCTTGCTAAATAAAAGCATTAATTTCTTACACTAATATTTGAAAAACTTCCACTGAATCAAATTCATGTGATCCAACCAACTTGAAGAAACATGGAGATGAAAACAAAAAACATAAAAGAGAAAATTATATCATATGACTGTGTGTCTCTTACAATATCAGATAATAGTGTTCCTTGATCTGATAAGGCAAGTACTGGTTGTAAAATGTCATGAGGTGTGAACTATTTATGAATTGAAAAAAAAAGAAAAATATTTAGTTGGGGAAAATATGATTTAAAAGTTTTTTTTAAAATACTGTTTTAAATGTATATTTAAAGTGTAAGAAAATATATTACAAGACATTTTTAGAGTCATTAAATGCAATCTTTTCTTCAAAACAGCATAAAAGTTTAAAACCATATTAAGGTAAAGTGCACAGTTCTAAGAACTTGTGACGCGCGTTTTAAACTAGATAACCAACCGCCCTAGAAACCACTAACACAATGTGCTAAAATACTTCAGAACATACGAGCATCCTTGCAACAGCTTTAGCACAGGCAAGCACCACTAACATTTATTTCATAAAATGTAAAAATCTAGATTACCACCCAACATTATAACACTCTTATTTTATTTATGGCTTAAATGAACAAGATAAAGCTGTCGTATATCTATAAAGTAATTACTGGTGTCCCATTAAAAGAGCAGTATGCAAATGGGTGCCATCCTGCCTCTAAAGTCTGTGTTTATTCAAAGTGGGTTCATCTGGTCCACATAACCTTTAAACAGTTGCTTAAAAGGCGCTAAAAGTTGCTACAGCCAGTCGTGCAGGGAGCTTGAGAAAATACAAGGCCACTGGGAACCATGTTTGTGTAATGAGCTCAACAGAGTGTGAAAGCCACAAGTGTCACCTTCTCCGGCTGTCACGCTGGACGAGTGCTTGGTCACACCAAACAACCTATTATGGGTCAGGCCGGATGCCCTCCAAACATGATAATGGCTTTTCATGCTTCTCATTACTCCCTTGCTATTTATACATTGGTAAACTGAAAACAAACAAGGGCATATTTTGTGCTTGTTAACTGAACCTGAAACGGAAACTCTGCACTGTCATGCAGCAAATGTGGCTAATTTTCTGGTACTTCTTTCCATTTTAAACCTCATTAAAATGCAAATTAGGCCTCTCTGTGTCCGCTCGAGTCTGTTATGTGCTCTGGATTCAAAGGCTTCCTGCGTTTAACGCCACCATTCAAAACGGTTCCATGGGGTTAAGCTGTATTTCACGTGTTCACACTACTCAATCAATGTTGTAGCATGGCTGATATGCTGTCTACATTTAAAATAGGGAGCCAAAGTCATTCACAACTTTATATCTAAAAACAGCACATTTTATAAGCATTACTACACTAGCTTCAACAAATTTGTGGCATTAAAGAAACATTTTGTTCCATTAAGTCAGTATTGGGCTTCTGAACACTGACTTGCCAAGCAGTGAGTATGTGCTTGGGGTGTTACTCATTTCTGGGTGTCACTTCATGATTTCAACACAACTCTTGTGAATATGAATTTTTCTGTTTTGACAGACTTCCTTCATAGAAAATGATGCAATTTTGATCCATTTGACAGTACATTAACTAATAATATGTTAAACAAATAATGCAGGAATTATTGACAGGAAAGGTGTGATTTGTGTCCCAACTGAATCCCTTTGATCTACTGCTGATAATTAACAACAAAAAATACTCACAAATACTCATTGTTAAGGCTTTAACTAACTAAAAAAAATTACATTTTAAAATAAAGAATTTTATTGTTGCATATACAGGTGCATCTCAATAAATTAGAATGTCGTGGAAAAGTTCATTTATTTCAGTAATTCAACTCAAATTGTGAAACTCGTGTATTAAATAAATGCAATGCACACAGACTGAAGTAGTTTAAGTCTTTGGTTCTTTTAATTGTGATGATTTTGGCTCACATTTAACAAAAACCCACCAACTCACTATCTCAACAAATTAGAATACTCCATAAGACCAATAAAAAAAACCCTACCAAGTATTGAGTACATGTACAGTATATGAACATACTTTCCAGAAGGCCAACATTTCACTAAAAATGTTTTTTTTATTGGTCTTATGGAGTATTCTAATTTGTTGAGATAGTGAGTTGGTGGGTTTTTGTTAAATGTGAGCCAAAATCATCACAATTAAAAGAACCAAAGACTTAAACTACTTCAGTCTGTGTGCATTGAATTTATTTAATAGACGAGTTTCACAATTTGAGTTGAATTACTGAAATAAATGAACTTTTCCACGACATTCTAATTTATTGAGATGCACCTGTATGTGCTTCTATATAAATGATTGCAAAATTGTTTACAAGAACACTGACTATGGTTATATATAGGGTAATATATGAGGGTAAAATTGTAAGCATAAGCCACTTGAGGTGTAAAAAAATAGTTGGGCACTAATCTGAATATTAGGGGTATTGAGTTGGTTTGAGTATTATTTATATTAGTGTTTATTAAAGGGATAGTTCACCCAAAAAAAATAACATTCTGGCATCATTTACTCACCCTCAAGTTGTTCCAAGCCTGTATGTTTTTTTGTTTTGTTTTTTTTACCAGTATTTTTACTCTAACAAAACAGTTGATGGTAGCCATTGATTGAGTTGCATAGTATTTTCCATACTGTGGAAGTCAATGGCTACCGAAAACTGTGTGGTGACAGAATTTTCATTTTTGGGTGAATTATACCTTTAATATTCTGAACTAGCTATTATTTTTACATTTTCAATTTGCATTAATTTTGGTTTGAGTAATTTTGTTATGTGCTTTTGTTATTATATATATAATTTACATATAGTTCATTTATTTATTTATTTTCAGTTTTTAGTAATTTAGGTACTAGTAACTTCATCTAATATTTATATTTTTTTAGTTTTAGTTATGGATAACAGTAATGTCTGACACTTTGGGAACATCTGATTTCTGAATTCAGCAGTAACCTTTTCATATGAAATGATTTCCTGAAATCTTACCTTGCCGAGAAAGGCCTTTGCCAGATCAGCGCAGGGCTGACTGAAGAAGCTGTAACACAGTCTGACGGACTCTCTCAATGAGAAATGAGGGCTGAGATGATGATCCACGGTCTTCGTGGCAGACTGACACTGGATGAGTCTCTTGAGAGGTTCACCATCAGTCTGATCGCTGGCAGATTCTGACTGAGGTGACAATGACTTCTTTCTTTTCCGTGTTGTCATTATAAATATTACAGAATATTAGGCTATATATTTTGCCAAACCATAAGCGGTTTGTTATGGACTTTTCTGTTTCTGCACAGTGCAAGATGTTTTAAATGCAAAATAAAATAACGTTAAGTCTAAAAAAGCACGCAATAAGATTACGTCCATATGATCATAAATGTATCGTGTCACTTTTTTTAGATCGATATTTAGCAAAACACTAAAAAAAAAGTTCCAGTTATTGCAGATTGTTTTGAATAAGTGTAAGTTAACTGCGGTCTTGAGGAAGAAAAACGCTTAAAAGTGTGTACTGTTTGTCTTTATATTGAGTATACGGAGTTGCAGCAGCTATTTCATCCTTTAGCTTTAGTTTCAGTCTAGCCCGGGTTTGTTTATCTTTGGCAAACGCAAAGTATTCTGGGACACTCTCTTAAAGGGCCAGTGACGTGTGTGGGACAGAAGGTTGTAGGACAGCAGGGTTGTTGGTTTTTAGTTGTTTGGTTGTTTTGATTGATCTTCGGTTGAAATCAGGTGCACTACGGTGCAAGTCATTTTCCCATTTCTCCCAAAAAAGTTTTGCATCTAAAGAAATGTGAAGAGCTTTTGGAAGTGTTTAAAATGATGTAGCCTACACTGACATTTCCTTCCTTAATTTCCTTGGCACCTAAGGTGTTCTATAAAGGTGAATAAAATTTATATCATGACTGAAGAGCACAAACAGTCCCAAATCCATTAGAGACAATCTTGAGCTGTGGCATGAAAAGCTTTTAAAGGGACAGCTCACTAAAAATAGAAAATTCGGTTATTTATTCACCCTCGTGTTATTCCAAACGCGTAAGACTTTTGTTCACACAATGAAGATTTTTAATGAAACCTGAAAGATTCCTGTCCCTCCACTGAAAGTCTACACAACCAAATCATTAATGTTTCAAGAAGTTCATAAAGAGGTTTTATTTATTTATTTATTTACTTATTTAACCAGGAAGGTCCCGTTGAGATACAATATCTCTTCTACCAGGGAGTCCTGGTCAAGATAGGCAAGGACAAAAATTACAAAGAAATACATATCACCAAACGATGAACAAACACAAAACACAATTTACAAAAAAACAAATTCTAATCAGTTTTTAAAACATGTACACTTCTATAAAAACAGACTTTAAAATGTTTTTAAACAAACGATATATTGGAAACAAGAGTAGTTATTCATCACACCAACTGATGCCAATATTTAATAACGATAATTAAAGTTGTCTATTAATAATAAATCAACAGAGAAATAACAATAAACTGATTTTATAACTGGAATATTATAGTAAAATAGATGTGGTTTAGTATATTCATTCTTTAAAAATACCTTTCATACTCTCCGTTCCTCAAGAATGCCAGAGATTTGTGAGATCTCAGAGGGAGTGAGTGTTTGTGGTGCTCAGAAACGTCTCATGGAGAACCACATGGGGATATTAATTGATCAGGTTATATGTAAGGTTAGGCTGTATGGCTTGAATAACATTATTATCAACCAACATTTTGTCTCTCGATTTAGGCAAACCATGATTTGGGCTATGATTGTTTTTTATAGGAATGTTCCAGAAATGATCCAGGAACATTTTTACTTGCGTGAAGTTGGACTTCATTATTTCTGTTGCTTTTTATGGCTAAGATATCAGATGTATACTTATAACAAATTTTTCTAAAACGTTACACAAGCGAATGTTCAGAGTTGGCATGAGTTTAAAGGGACAGCGTGACGCACAGTGGCTTTAATGGGGCTTACAGATTCAGGCAATAACTGAGCCACTCTCCACGGTCCCAGCATGTCTGTCATCGGTTGAAGCAGGCCGACTCCTGAACACCTGGCTGTTCGCCTGTGGATGCTCCCAGAGGACACAACCACCAGCTGTAAAGTTCGGTGAGACTGAAGAACAGACGACAAATGCCTGTCCCAGGCCTCCCATATGACTCATCTGAAGCCCCTCCAAAGTCTTTGAAGTGCTTACAATATGTTACTGTGCTTATAGGTAAGGCAGAGCAGAGTGCAGAGAGGTTGTATTATTATTAGTAGTAGTGTTTGCTAACCATATATTATAAAAACCCATTATATTATATTATATTATATTATATTATATTAGGCAAGGCAAGACAAGGCAAGTTTATTAATATAGCACATTTCATACACAATGGAAATTCAAAGTGCTTTACATAAAAGGAAGTAAAATAATCATTAAAAATAATCACAACAATAAAACAAGGAATTTAAAATGATTTCAAATGAATTTAAAACAGTTAAAAATAGAAAATGATTATACATAAAATACAGTGCAATCAGTTCGGACGTAGCACAGTGCTCATTCAATAAATGCACAGCTAAACAGATGAGTTTTGTTCTGCCATATGTACATTAACTGACAGTCACCACTGATAAGCTACCACTAAATATTGTAGAAACTTAATTTGCTGTAAAGCTGCTTTGCAACAATTTGTATTGTGCAAAGCGCTATACAAATAAACTTGAATTGAATAATATTATATTATATTATGTTGGCAGGAAGGCGTGCATTGGATGTACATTATCCACTTAATACATGGCTACTTGCCACAGAAGTAAATAAATGGACACAAAATATTGATTTGAGTTTCCTAGCAAGCGGCATTGCGCCAAGATGAACAAACAAGTTCAAACAAGACAAACATTTTAAAGGAATAGTTCACCCAAAAATTTTAATTTGCTGAAAATGTACTCACCCTCAGGCGATGAGTTTATTTCTTCAATGGAACTCATTTGAAGAAATCTAGCATTACATCACTTGCTCACCAATGGATCCTCTGCAGTGAATGGGTGCCGTCAGAATAAAAGTCCAAACAGCTCACATACAGTCATCAAGCATTTATTACAGTCAAATAAGCTGCAAAAACATAAACGACTGCTTTAACTTGTCAGTGCTGACAATGTGACCATGACATAAGTGGGAGACCCTCCGTTGGTTGACATGGTATCCAAACTCAATTCATCAGTGTGTAATTAGTGGTCACAACCTACTCTTACAGCTAATGTGCGTGTTTGAGTGTGTATATGCACTAGGGTTGCCTGCTTGTACGGTTAGGTAAGTCTCCCAGCAGGTCACAGGTCTGGAAGCCACTGAGATGCTCACACATTGCTGCTCTGATGTGTAATGGTGGCAGAAATAGAAAGGGGGCACACTGTTGGCTGTCAGTGTGTAAATCAATATGTTTAAGTAATTCAAGAATGCTATAAACATTCCGAGGTGAAATATGCTCATGGCTCATTTTTATGGTGCTGTGGCAATCAGCCAGAAGCTGCACCTCCAAGATCTTACACAAGATTGTGATTTGCGCTACTGTCTTCTTTATAATGAATCAGCATAATGTTTTAGCTCATTTGGGAATCAGTTAAATGTTTATGTTTTTTAAGAGTATTTATTTTGTTGTTGACATTTTTCTTCACCAAGCATGCATTCGTCTGTGCATTCTAGTAGTGCATGTATTAAGATATTCAGCTGAAGTTTCTCACAGGTGGCATTGTCTTGTAGGCCACTTCTCACTTCTTATATAAACTCATTAAAAAAAAAAGTCCCTTTTTCAGGATACTGTATTTCTGTTAGTAACATGTTTTTCATGCTTGTTCAACGAACCATAAACAGTTATTGCACATGTACCTGCCCTTAAGACACTAAGAGTTTACAGGTGGCAGGCAATTAAGGTCACACCCATAGGAAAGAAAAATCAAAAGTGAGATCTCAGGGTCTCTGATCACCTGTGTGATCTTATATACTTATTATTTTGTTGTGAATCTGGACTTGCTTATATCCAGTTTGCTTTCTTCTTTCAAAACAACAGTTCTTTCAACAGAACAACGAGACTGATAATAAAAGCAAGTATCCTAAAGGCTTTGCAAGACAGCTATTGAAAAAAGACACTGTATTGCCTTTCCACACTCCATTAAGCAGCGCCACCATTTGCAACTGTGCTAATAATAAAAAAATTCCCAAGCAAGCAGTAAATCGGCACATTAGAATAAACATGTGACAGTTTACTAATAAAACTTTTGGGTTGAATAATCTGCACGAATTTAATCATTTAACAAATTTAACATTCACTTTACTAGTAGATGTGATGCTGAAATGATAATAAAGAAAAACTTAATAAAACAAAGACATACAAGCTCATTATTTTAAACCGTGTTTTGACTGTGTTTTTAAATGTTTAAAAGAACAGGATTTTTAAAATTTTTTTATAATTGTTACTAAATTGTTTTGATCAACTGAATAGAAATATTAATTTCTTTAAAAAATATATCTGACTGACCTCAAACTTTTGAACGGTTGAGATTATATGAGATTATACATTAGCTTTTCAAGAGTGTCATTCATGACAAAAGTTATGATGCAGCATATTGTGCATCTATTTGGAGAACAATGAGGAGCATATATGTGTAACGCAGTATCTCAGTATGTGCTGAAGTGTTGGTCTGGGATGCTTATTGTCTGCTGATCAGAGCGTATGTGCTCTGAGGGCCGGTTGGCATCTGGATCGCGTCTGTCTGATGAGCCAAGGCAGGGGCCAGAGATACAAAGCGGCCTGACACGGCTGTTACTAAAGGCCAGAGATGTTTTGACTATGGCTGTGTCATGTATTATGTGCTTTGGCTGAAACCGGTTGGCATCTGGATCGCGTCTGTCTGATGAGCCAAGGCACACTGAAAAAAATAACTATTAAGATTTACTTAAAAAAATTTTGGTAACAAATTGCACGAACGGCCAGAGATGTTTTGACTATGGCTGTGTCATGTATTATGTGCTTTGGCTGAAACCATTGTTGGGATGCTTTGGCTTTGGTCTCACGTACATGTCATGAGGTGAGCTGGCAAAGACTTCTATCATCACCTAGTGATGAGATGACTGGCACAGAGAGCTCAGCCCCAGCTCTTCAGCAGGACATGTCTGTGACACACAGATGGATGCTCTCTACTGTCACGCTTCAGTGAAGCTCGCTGCTTATTACTGCAGTATGAGTCTTCAGCCCCTTCACACTGAGCTGTCACTTTAAGAAGGTAGAAAGACTTGTTCTTCTGTCTTGTATGTCTTTTTTCATGCAGCTCTAAATAGAAAGATTGGCTTAATTGATCTGAGTTTCATTGTTTCCTCTAAACTAGTGTGCATTGTTGCTCCCATGCAAATAGAAGGAAATATGTGCAGAAGGCAGATTAAATGTGCAGGAAAAGATATCACTTGAATGGATAGCGTTTCAAGTGGAGCCGATCTTGTTCATTTATTTTCAGTATGAAACTGAAGCAGATAGATTTATTTGCAAGATAAGGATCGTATCCTAGAACAGTAAAGGGTTTTTTATAGCAGCACCACAGGGAAAACCAGATTTGCATTTCCTAGGAAATACTAGTACTTGCAATGCTGTAAAACTCTAGCGCTGAAGGTTTAGGTAAGCATGGGTTTTAAGTTTTGGTTTTTGTGTGGAAACTCTGAATCAGAGTGGCTTTGCCATTGTCAGGCATCTATAAATGGTTAAATATATGCAAAAAGTACAGGACTAATCACAGTTCAGTTAGCACATACACTATCTCTATTCAAAATTCTTTTATTTTTTATTTATTTATTTATTTATTGAAAGAAATCAATGTTGAGATTTATTTATTCAGCAAGGATGTATTTGATTGCTCAAAAGTGACGGTAAAGACTTTTTCATTGTTACAAAAAAATGTCTACTTCAAATAAATGCTGTTCTTTTAAACTTTGTATTCATCAAAGAATCCAGAAAAAAAAGTATGAGTTTCCATAAAAATATTAAGCAAGACACAACTGTTTTCAACATTGACAATAATAAGAAATGTTTCTCGAGCACCAAATCAGTGTATCAGAATGATTTCTGAAGGATCATGTGACTCTGAATACCAAAGTAATGGCTGCTGAAATTCAGCTTTGATTCACAAGAATAAATCTGGTTGATTATATGATAAGTGGGAAATGCCCTACAAACAAAAAGTGAAACTTCAGCTGAATATCTTTTTGAACCGACTGTCAGAATGCATGTGCTCTGCACAGATGAATGCATCCTTGATGAAGAAAAAAATATTTTCCAAAATAATAGCAATAAAATAAATACTTTTACTGATTCCACCCCAGACTTTTGAATGGCAGTGTAATTGGTTACTTTTTAAATGAAATATTCTATCAATGTAAATCAGTATGTATGTAAATCTATGTAATGAAACATCGATTTTGTCAATTTTATACATTTTAAGTGGGGTCTACCGAACTTTGATGAATAATTTAACAAAGAAAGCAGCTGTTCTGCACTAGGTGATATTCAATTTCTGTATGTATATATTTTTGACTGTTAGGAAAGGAAAACTTGATGTTGTAGGTGTCTGTTTCCGTGACATTCATGTGGTAATTATATGCAGATTCCTCTACTAAATATTTAAAGAGGCAGATTGTTCCCCTCTATAGTTTCACAGCAGCACCTGTTTAGCACAGCAGTTCACAGGGGGACAGCGGGAAAGAATTTTCAGTGTTACTTCTAAATCATGCATAGCTTGCATCCGTATCTGCCTCATTGTTCTGTGTTCCATCCTGCAGCTGGCCAAGATGTAGGTCACCCAAAAACTATTAGCTCTGCATGTGAAATAAAACATCAGAAATTTATGCAAATTTAAGCTCTCCTTAAATCGATCAAAATGACCAAAGTTGAGATGTCTGATTCATGAACGAATTTTTCGTTTGAGTCAGATCTTTTCAATGAATTTGGTTAGTTCACAAAACTGATGTGAATGATTCGTTCATGAATCAGACTGATCTGATTCATTCACATATCAGATCTCACTGACAGTCACAGTCACATCGGTTAAAAGCTCACTGGAGGGGAAGATTATCAGTGAATAAAAATGTTGGTCTTTTCATCATAGAAAGCTATCGAATGACTAGCGCACGAGTCATATGGACCTTTGTACTTTTATGGTACTTTTGCGCCCATTTAAAGTTTGAAAGCTTCTGTCCCCATAGGGACTAAAAGAATGACCAGTAATTCTCTTTTTGTATTCAGTGGAAGAAAGAAAGTCATACGGGTTTGGAATGACATGGGGATGAGTAAATGATGACAGAATTTATATTTTTATCCCTTTAAGGAAAAACATTTACTAACGGTGGTCGACGGGGGATATACAAATGTCTTGTGAGCTGCAATTAATAAGGGGAAAATAAATAGATGAGAGTGAAAAGAGCTTCTGCTTGAGCCTCAGTGAAACAAAACACTTGGCATCCTGCTTATAAAGGAAGATACGCGCAGACCAGCATACATTTCCTCTGGGCAAACCTCTTCCTTTTGTGTCAAATGGAAATGGTTTTAAATGTTAAGCAGTGTAAGCTACTCCAGCCTCTGGCTAAGTAAGTTCAAAGAAATTCTGGCTGAAATATGAGGTCAGATAATGGAGACTGTGGGAGTGTTGTTTTCTCTGGCATACTCTGTTTGCCTCACAGAACTTCTGCTAAATTCAACCTGATATCTTTGTCAGCTGACATGGATCCAGGCGTTACTAATCAGAGCCTCCATAGTTTCTTTGGCGCTTTTCCATACGGTGTTCCCTCTCCTTCTGCTTCTCCCTCCACCACCTGCTCGCTGTCTTACTCATGTACTGTATCGCTCTCTAACTCATCACATTTTGTTTTGTGTTTCCTTTCCGACAGCTCATTTTTTTATTCAGAAAGTTCAAAGGTGCTGTATTTTCTGTGTCACAGACTCCTGAAGTAGTACTCTGTCTAAAATATCTTCTTCTTGGTTGAGCATCTCTGTTATTGCAGCGGAAATGGGGACATGAACATTGCTATTTGTTCAGTATTGTTAGATTCTATGCTGCAGAAATGGCTTAAAATTTAAAATTAAATATCCTTAATACTTCTATAACTTGCTGACTTTAGACAGATGTCAGACATTTGAATACTTGAACACATGACCACCCACATTTACATGTTACACAAGTCGTAATAATTTGAATGAGATGGTAAAATTATACAAGTTGGGTCGGTCGTACAAAAAACTACAAACCAAACACTAATCGTGATTGTAATAGGAAAAAAAATCCTGTTCCAATCCAAGTTAATTAGGTGATTTCACCATCTCTACAAATTATTCAAAATTGTGATCAGAGTGCTTTCCAGTGGAGCCTCTTACCAAATTACTGTAATTTGGTCTGCTGAATTATGTTAGATAAGTAGAAAGCAGAATGGATACTATTTAGGGTTGCAAATCTGACAATGTCAGAAAAAAAACAACTTTTTAAATACCACCAATTCTTTGCTCAACTTGGTAATATATAGTAAATATATCAACCTGAAAACTTCCATTCTGGTAAACAAAAACACCTGAAATAGAGTTCACTGCTTTTCCTCCCTTTTATTGTCTTTTCTCTAGTGGCTTGCTTTCATGACTTAGTTCAATATGAGAGCATTGACGGGTTGTTGATTGTTGCGGCTATGCCTTGGGAGCTCACACAAACACTTGCACAAGCCAGTAACCGTCATGTGCCCAGTCTATTCTGTCTGCATCTAACTAAAACTTTGACTTTTCACAACTTTTAGAAGTATTAAAATGATTCAGTTATGACAAGCCATTGCAATTTGCGATATACACTGCCTGTCCAAAAAAGAAAAAAGAAAAAATCGCACACTGTAATATTTCATTGGACCACTTTTAGCTTTGATAACATTGTGCTTTTGTTGTGCCATTGTTTCGACAATGTTATGCAAAGTACAAAGCAATACAAGATTTATTTCCAATATGAGTTTTTTGGCCGAGATCTTGAATCGACATGGGATAGTTGAAGTCGACTCCAGCACATCCTAAAAACTTTTTTCCTCATGCTCACTGAACTACTATTTCACAGTTTGGGTTCAATGAATCTTGACATTCTCATCCTGGAATATGCACATGTTGCAGGTCCCAGCTCCAGAGACCCGACAGCCAGAATATTGTGAATAGAGGAAACAAAACAGGAGAGTCGGGAATCGTGTCTCTTCTCTGCCAGCTCCTCTGTATGTATATCAATTGACAAAAATTCCAACATGGTTGTTTGATAAATGAATATCTACACACTGCATCAGTTAGGGTTAAAATAATCGTTACAAAACACATAACTTGCCAGAAACATATTAATCACTGCAAAAATTATTCAATTTAAATTTAATTTAAATCAAAGCGGCAAACCTAGGCGTTTTTGGCCCAGGCAGTGTATTATTTCAAACACTGAATACAAATACTGTGTATAAGAGCAAAATGTGGAAAAATACACCAAACCTTTGCTTCCTTCAAAAGGGACGTTAGAAGCTTTTGGGAACCTGTTTGAAGCAAAAATTACTTTTTGCAAATCCATTTAGAGCTGCTTGTGGCACAAAAATTGCACACTTCACCTTTATAAGTGGTTTCCAACTGCTTTCCTTTGTAAGGTTCATTCTAACATAAAGGGTCTGCTCTCCACATTGATGGAGTAGGTGTGGAATGTCTGTGGCTTTTAAGATTAGAACGCAGTGTGAAAACTTCCACAGCCTCTGTTTTCTTTCAGTTCTGTTCTCTGTACACATTTTTGTTGCTGTAATAAATAGGAGGCAAAATTAGGATCCGTATTGATAGCGTACACTGCCATTATTTTCCCGCTTTGTTCCAGGTCATCATGCCAAAAGATAGTATTTATTCTTTCTCACTCTCACCACCTGGCATTGTGGGATAACTGTACTTGACAAATGTTCTTCACTGAAAGCCAGTTAAGGAAGCGGGATGAAAGGTCCCTCCAGGGAACTATCTCTCCTCAGTCAAACTTAATTTCTTTAATTAAACCCATCGTAATTTAAAGCTCATTAATGTTTAAAGGGACGCTGGCGGTGTTGTGTGGGAAGGTGTCAGGTGTTGGGCGGGCGACTCTGCGGTAGGGAGAAGGCGGGATTATTCGGGAGACTCTGAGGGTGGGTTTCACAGCTCATGTGGTCCTGCTCTGAAAGCCAAACAGCTGGCAGACACACTCATGCTTATTCATTCATCTGCGGGGGGCTCCTAATGGAAAGGAGATAAAAGCTATTTCAAGAATGTGGGGTCAAACATTATGTGCAGAAATATGAGGTGAACATGACCAGAAAGGAAAAAAAATGGCTTTGCTTATCTTATGATGTCTGTTCTTCTCCTAAACAGTTCACAGTTCATTCAGAAATTTAAATTCTGTTATTATTTCCTCAAATGTAATTTTTAATAGACCTGTGGTGATATTTTATAATGTAGAACACAAATTGAAACCTCATTCTTCTATACATTTCCAAAAAGGTCTAAAGGCCTGTTCACACTAAGAATGATAACTATAAAGATAACAATAACAATATTAGTGTCCACACCAAAGCACAATAACTTTCTGTTTATTATAAGCACGTGCTACAGTTATTTCATCTGCCACTTTAAATGCTCAAGCTCATTAAAGTCAGGTGGATTCTGATTGGCTGACAATGTTCTGAAGCCATTCAATAACTTTATGCGAGGAACAGACCACAATTCAAGCCATTTCAGCTCAGAAATCACATTCAGATTCAAAAATGGTGCCTTTACGTATTGCCAGTTTGACATCACAAAACATCAGTTTATTTCGTGTCATAACTGAACACAATGTGCTAGTTTGAATATGTGGGATTGGATGGAGAAAGAGAGCTGCGGTAAACTGGATGTTCTTCTGTAAGAATTAAACTGTTTTTTGTCTATCATTGACTCTAAGATATGAAGGTTTTTTATTGGAATTGTTTCATGAATAACCTTCAACATCCATGGAACCTTTCCAGTGGACAAAAGGTTTTTCATAGTTGAAAAAGGTTCCTTAGATTATTAAAATGTTCTTCACACTAAGAAAAATAGTGATTATTTTAAGAACTGTTTGCGAAAAATGTTCTTTGGGGAGCCAAAATCATTCTTCCGTGGAACCGCTGCAAAAACACCCTTTATTTTTAAAAGTGATATGGATTACTTTTATAATACTTCTCTTCATAAAAATGACAGCATATGGGTTTGAAAATATTAAAGGTGAGTAAATAATGGCGACAGATTGTTTTATTTCTGGGCTGAAAAAAAATTCTTTTTCTAATCTGGACTGTCCTGATATGCATCTGTAGAAGATTATTTACACACTGTATTGATTGACCACAGAATGTGCCTTGAAAAAAGGCCTCTCTTTCTGGCCATGCTGTGTTATGCTTCTGATAAGAGCCTCCTTGACCGCAGCCTGAAGCTCTGCCATTAGACAGCTGCAATTATGCAGGAAGATAGAGTAGTCTGGACTTTACTGATCCTCTTCTTGTCTCACTGAAGAAAGAGGTCTGTGTAACTAACACATTTCCCTCACCTCCATCTTTAACCTGTTGTTTACATCTCACAGTGCAACGTATGCGCATTTTCCTATACCAATAAGATGAGCCTAAAAATGAAATTTTCCTATGTCATTATTATACACTCATATCATCCCAGTCCTGTGTACTTCTACGTACTTTTTCTTCTGCGTAACATAAAAGAGGATACACATATACGTATTTTTAAATGTCTCAATGATTTTGTCCATAAAGTGAAAGTTAATGGGGTCATAGGGAAATGTTTTGGACACCATGGGCAAAAAGAGTTTTAAATACCTTATTTTTTGTTCCACAGCAGAAATAGAGTGAATAAATAATGACATTGTTTTCATTTTGCGGTGAACTAACCCTAGTTTGCTTGTTTTACAGATACAAAATACAGATTTGCTGGACATAACATTCATGATGAATTCATATTCAAAACATGTGGGTTATGAGGTTTGGTTAGACAAAACGGTGACTGTGGAATGTAAACGGCTGTTCTTGTGTTTGGTTGCAGCTTTACCGTAATTACATGGTTTCACGCCAGTGGTGTGTGAGGGAAGTAACATGTGACTGAAGAGGACCAGAGGTTGTTGCATCAGCAGAGTTTCTGAGGGACTACAGGCTGTCTGAAAAGTCAGACTCCCAGAATCCTAGCATAAACAATTTATTATTTTTTCTTCTTAAACTTACAGTGACCAGATACAGATAGTCAAGATTGCTTGCCTAGTCAATCTAATACCAGAATTAGCATACAAAGTAACAACAGACTAAAATGTAAAATGTTTTGATAATGAGCATAAAATTGTAATACATCTTTAATAAATCTTCTGATGGAGATTTATTTTTGATAATTATTGAGAATAATAATTGATTATTATCATGTTGTGCTTGGCACAACAGAGGGAAAACATGAGAAAAAAAGAGTTCATGTTCTGTCATTTTTATTTTGTGTTCTGCTAATAAAAGCTTTTGTCAACATGCATCTGCCCTCTTACACAGCCCTTTTTTCAATCCCTGCAGTGTAGATGTCTGAAGAATATTGAGCTATCCTTCTCCATATCTCCTTTCTTTTTGCCCTCAGTAACCCAGGACCAACCGTAACCTTTTTGAACACTTCAGAACTGAGATTTGCTCCTGCAGTTTTCTGGACGGTTAACAGCAGAGGAAATCCTTTATGGCTGGTCTGACTCTCTGTTCCTCTGTTGAACACAGGGCTTGTGCTCAGGTCTTTTATCTTGGACTGATTGATGGGGTTTCAGCAGAGCTTGAGTGCTCTCCCAGCTTCACTACTGCAGTCTAATCAGAGGCCGTGCCCTGGCCTCAGCCCCCCCTCTGCCTCTTCTGTGACCCATAGGAGTATTTCAGAATCTATTCGTTACTACTGGCCCATGGTAGAGCAATCAGATGTTCCCCGTGGGCCTCCTACATCACAATGAGTGTTGTGGGCTCATGTATTTGGGTTTTGTCTGTGTTATTTTTGTTCAGCAAGATTCAGTTTCCCACGAAAAAGAAAATTCTGTCATTGTTCAAAAACAAAAAAAGGAGAATGTCCAAGCTGCTCTTTTCCATACAGAAAAAGGAAGGTGATTTATACTACCAGGCTCAAAAGAGAACAAAATACTACCAGGTTCAAAAGAGAAAAAAATACAAGTACTTGTATACAAGTCTTCTAATGACATATCATAGCTTTGTGTGAGAAAAATAATTTCAGTTCAAAGTCTTTCTCCTTTTGAAAAAATCTAATTCTAAAATCTAATTTGTGTTTGCATTGGTCCCAAGATGCACAAGACCAGAAACCTTTGACTTCTTATAAAGCCTAGCCTAGCATTATAAGTCTTGAAAACCATGTTTGAATGCATGAAAGTATGAATGAAGAGATTTTCATATGACACATTTGTTTTATAAAAAAGCGCAGCTTGGACATTGTGCAAAATGTCTCCTTTTTGTTCCTTAGAAGAAAAATACAATAGAGATTTGGAATAATATGAGTGTGAGTAAATGATGATTTAATTTTGGGTTAACTATTCCTATAAATGTACTTCCACACCGTGAGGCTGTGGTCATGATTTAGCTCCCTGGATTATACTGTCTGGCTACATGCTGCCTGTCACATGACTCTGAAATTAACCTCCCACTATGAACATAATTGCATGTAATGTAGCAGCACAAGAAAGGTTGCCCTTTGTGGTACCAAAGTCACACCGCATTAACTTGCTTGTCACATCGAATGGCTGGCCCAAACCCAGTGTTTGCCTCGAACACCCAAACCTGTTTTAAGTTCATCTGAGGTCGAGTATTTGTTGATGGACCTGCTGATATCTGCCATATTCCCTGTGGTCAAGAATAAAGGCGCAATCTGGCAGAAAATTGACACAGTCATCATGAGAGGATCTTCTTCGGCTAGGAGCGGAACAGAAACTCATGCCAAACTGCAATATCCTGAGAAACCTATGGATCCTGCTCTTGCCTTTTAGCAACTAAACCTTTCCAGTCACATGGATATGAAATTGCACAAAAAAGTTGTACACCACAAAGAAGCTTTTTGTGCTAGAAAACAACAAATAACATATTTATTTAAATGACTTATTTATATATATATATATAATTATTTACTGTTGTACTTTGGTATTATATTTGTACTTCAAAAGTACTAATATGCACCAAAAACTGGTTTTGTTTTCTGTATAAATTGGTGAAAATCACTCCCGTACAGTAGAATTATTAATGAATTACACCCTAAGCTATGTAAGCAATAAAAGTGATGGTGTCCCCAAAGTTGAAGCAGGCACTGATCATATCAAGATACATATTTGAAATGTCCTTTACAATCATATTCTTCTTGGTTTTATGTGGCCAGACAATCAGGTCAAAGGTCATGTGGATGACTGAACACACAAGCCTCACAACCACCCTGGAAAGTCCCCGAAGGAAAATACGGGAAGAATCTCAACAATGTCAAATGAGAAAATGGAATGCTATGCATGTCAATAAAGTCTCTTTGTCTTGAGTTTGAACTCTGCACTTGAGGAGGAACCTGCTGTCCAGAATTAATGCCATCTCTGCCTCATTTTGCTGTATTAGAACCGAGAGGGAACTGACATCAGAATTGACCTTTTCCAAACAGACACATCAAGGCAACTACAAATGCTTCTTGCCATACTTTCTTCTTGTTAAGGTTTCGTGTTTTAGTATTTGCATTCTTGACAAATTTAAGGTAACTAGGGTGTGTCTGTGTATTTCAGTAATGCTCCCCTGATTAATCATTTACTAAAACATTCAGTGAAGATAGTGTGTGGCTTGTGGGTGTAGTTTCATATCTATAAATCTCTTTAAATCCAGTCTATAATTTTTCAAAACAAAACCTTGTCCCATTTTATATTTCCCTGGTGACTTTCATAGTCTGTAACTATGGTAGTTAGAGCTGCTAATGCATGTTGTTACATTTCTTTTGACAGTGCTGTAAAGTACTTTGGTAAAAAATCCTAGTGAAATGAGGTGTGTAACATTCCAATACACTGCAGAAACAATGTATTAGACTTGTAAATGAGTCTGGATGGGTGCCTGAAAGAAATGGGTGCCTTTCTTTTTTCCCTAAGACAGGCCAGTATTATGTTTGGAATATGTAAGTTTTTTAAAAAATGTACATGAAGCAGTATGCAGTATGCAAAACTTAAATTATTAGATACACTGAGACCGTCTTCACAGGGTCTTCGAAAATGTTCCACAGCAGAATTAACCATCAAACATTTCAGAGCTACACAGAGTAATGGTGTCACTAATGCCGAGGAACACACTGCATGATTTTCAAACTCGTCGGATCGCCGTTGTTTTCACACTGCGTGACTATCTGGGGTAGCATTCAGTTGCTGCTGTGTTCACATTGCACGATGGATCGGCGACAGGGGGTTTCACACTGCATGACTTCACAATAGAAAGAATCGCCGACAGCTCTGTCTGGTCCGCAAACTACGCTTCACAGCAAAACACAAGCGAGAAGTGATAAGGAAATAACGCGAGAACCCGCATGCGTCAGACCGGAGTTCTCGAGCTAGACTGGAATTATTAAAAAAAATATATATATAGCCCGCAAATTGTCTGTGAGCTGATTTCCAGCTAAAAGGAAAAAAAGAAAAACAGATTATGCAGGAGGGAGATGCAGGGAACAGGGATTGGGTGTTCTGCAAAGAGAGTTGGAGGTAAATAATTTTGCACTAACTGTTATGCTGATGTTGTGGCTGGTCAAGCAAATGTTTCTGCTTGTGTCTGTTTGATATAATTGTTCATATATCTATTAAAATACTGATATTCTGGTCTATAACTCCTCCCCGAACTTCCCGCTGCCCTGTATCTTGGTCTCTCATTGGCTGTAGGTCATCGCCGATGTGTTTTTCAGTCAGAACTCATT
>NW_015641024.1:341306-358172 GCF_001515625.1 Sinocyclocheilus rhinocerous
GCACGATTTTCAAACTCGTCGGATCGCCGTTGTTTTCACACTGCGTGACTATCTGGGGCAGCATTCAGTTGCTGCTGTGTTCACATTGCACGATGGATCGGCGACAGGGGGTTTCACATTGCATGACTTCACAATAGGAAGAATCGAGGACAGCTCCAGATATTTAGCATGCCAAATATTTTGCGGGCGTTGGCGACGTGTCGGCAATTCCCTCAGATCGTGTCTTTCATGCATGATTGTCACTCGCGTGAACGAGCACCGATTTTCCTCCGATTTCGGGCATTTGTCGGCGATTTCGCAAAACCTGTCGGCGAGTGAAAAATCGGACTAAAATCGTGTAGTGTGAACTAATAAATAAATTAATCAGTGTTTGAACGAATCAGTTGAGTCAATGATTCAGTAATTCACTCATAAAGACAGTATCTATGTCTGAAATTGCCCCCACCCCCTCATTCAGTATTCCTTATTACAGTGGATGACAAATAGTTCACTACATGAGAAAGGAATGGATGAAAATGAGTGAGCGAATAAAGACATTGTTGTATATATGGTGCTGTCTGTGGTGCTGCTGCCAAAATAATTGTCACATACACAGTTTCAATTGGCAAAACAGTGTGTTGTGGGTACATGGGTTATATGCTGCAAATCGTGTACTGTATAGCAGGTACTACATTTAGTTTGAAATTATGTTTTATATAGCGTGAATATGGGTAGTATGAATGAAATTTAGATATTGTCAAATTCACATGACACTATTGTCAAAGTCACATGACCAACCAGTTCAGTTCAGACCTACATCAGTTGCGTCGCTTCACTGCCATTCAAAACTCTTCTCCCATGGCTTCATATGATAGTAAAATGTCCATCAAATGCGCACTCTAGAATCTTGGCGGAAGTAGTAAGTCATTCTGGTACTTTTCGCCTACTGTTCTTTGAATATTATGAATTTGGATTCAGGACACAGCGATACACTTGTTATTGTGGTGCATTACGGAATTGAATGAGTGCACTAAATATGGTTTTGGAGTCGGACACTAGTCACATATAGCCAGTTAGGCCCTCTTTACACCTGGTATTAAGATGCGTTTTGGTTGATTGGATCACAATTAGACAAGGGAGATACATTCCTGTTTACACCTGGTGTTTTAATCCAACACTTTTGTCCACTTTCAACCATTTCTGTCCTGATTTTGAGGGGAGGGTCTATATGCGAGTGTATGAATGGGCTTTTTCTGATCCTTCAAACTAATATTGCGAAATATGCTTACGCAATTTACTTAAGACTGTGAACGATACGGAGAGGGTTTGATTTAGAATCAGGACTGGTAAGGCAAATTTGACATTTTTCATACCAAACGTAGGATTTCAGACGGCAAAGTTTAAAACCTGTCTGGCTAACATGCTTCAACAGCAAGTTCCGTAATGTTTTAGAATTAGGTCAGTAGGCAGAAAGGAAGCAGTATTTTGTGGCTGTTTGAACACACCCGACCACATGAGCGTCCACCCTACGAGAGCAATCCGATCGAATGCGTTTTCGACTACCTCTGGAAGTGGTCGAAAGTGGACAAGCTCAAAACGTTTTACACCCCGTTCACACCTGTATTTAGCGTTGTCCACTTGTGATCAGATACACCAAAACACATCTTAATACCAGGTGTAAACAGGGCCCTACTGGTGTAACAATGGAACTAGCAAAAAAAAAAGTCACCAAAAAATTCAACGATTAATATACATACTGACAGTCAGTCTGAAACAAACAGAGAGGCATAGTGATACAAAAACAGAACACTGGGCGACCAAATTCGAAGACAGGAATTAACTCTTGTAGAGTAATATTTTTGACTAAATCAGGCAATAAACTTTACCACATGAAGCATACTTTTATTTTACAGTTTATAAAATACAAAATAGCTGAAATAGTAGCCTACTACTATGGTAATATTTGATTAAACTAAATATAATATTCTGTCTTCTTCTTCTAGAAAGAAAGAAAGAAAGAAAAAAAGAAAGAAAGAAAGCATAATTTCACAAGTGTGTCATGAGTTCTGAACTTCTGATCATGCCCTCATCCACATCTCCTTATCTAAATGAGTTTCTGTCACAAACCGCAGTCAACATATCAGGCTGTCTGTTGATATTAAACCCATACAGTAACTAAACAACTAGTCCCAAACAATATCGCACGACTGTAATAGTCGAGAGGAACACAACATAACACAAACTCGGTGTCTGTCTTTAACAGACCCTGCTGAAGACTTCCCTGCTTAGTCATAGCTGTACACACACACACACACACACACACAGAGACTGTATGAGTCTCTGCGCCTCCCAGTGTGTGTGTACGCGCACCAATCGGCCACGCACTTGACCGAGTCTCGGTCGACATGGGCGGGGCTCCAGGTCTATGAAACTGAATTACCGGCAGACCAAAACTAAACTTACCCGAGCCGATCGCTTCTCTCCGTGTGTCGTGTGTGCGTGGGAATGTACTCGCTACTGCGTGGGAACAATCATATAAACTGCTCTACGATGTCTTAACATTGGATTTTTATCACCGAGAGCCTCAAGACTGGGAGACTTTGACATATGCAGCTGTTTATTCTTTTGCTCAGCTTTAACGTTGGACAAAATGAAATAAATATAGGCTGTTCACATCGATATTTCACAGGGATCTGGAGATTTCAGCTGTTAACATTTCCACCCGTTCCGAAGTGCTTGTGAATCGAATAAGGGTAGGTGATCGTTTCTTTCGTAACGTTTCATTTTCTGTTTTTGGTGTGTAGGTTAATATACGCCGATGCAATGAACATACCGGTGAGTCGTGAGATCAGATCGATGCATCTATGTGTTATTATAATGCATCGCACAGTTTTAAAGAATATTCTTACCGTATCATTGTAATATTGGTGTATTTCAACCGTGAATGATTTTAAGGATGTGTAATGCTTAAATACCCGAACTTGAAGTTGAGTGTTTTTTAATCACGAGACGTTGGCATGTCTTGGAGGCGCGAGTGCTGTTCCGTGTTTAGGACTTCAGCCTACATAGCCTTTATGCGCTCGGGTTTACTTAAGATATATGCTCCATCGCAGTATCCACTTATATTTCAAACCTCTTGCTGGTTTTGCAGGTCTGATATGTCTGTCAAACGCTGCGTTTGCTGTCAGATGGCCACTCGTTCTGATCCGAATATAGTGCGTTTAGTGTTTGTATGTTTTCCATGCATACTTCAGTAATAGCAATTCACTTATTTCCTACACTGTCCACGGTGATGTGATGACGTCAGTTCAACAGTTATCGATGCCCCGCCTCCATAGTGATTTTTATCAGATGATTGTTGATTAACCTACCTGTGTTTCAGATGCGTTCAGTGTGCTCAAACCCAAAGGCCGCTGCCACTCTGTACTAAACGCATGCTTATCATGCGTTATTCATGTGGAGAGTTCTGGTAAAGCCGCAGGCAGACTTTGAGCGCTAATAACAAATTCGAAAATAATACTTTAATTTAAAAAAGCTGCTGTCCGTTAAATACTATTTCATGGATTAACTCAAGCAATAGCTTTTTTTTCCCTCTGCCACGATGTTTACAGGCGTAATTTAGCCTATCTCGAGAATAAAATGTATTTGAAGCACGCATGTAAGCTGTAGCATGAACAGGACCATTTAAAAGTCACGTCTGTTAATAAATATGATTGTCAGTTCCAAACACTGAATATGTGAATGTAGCTAAACTGACTACACAAGTATCTTGTTTCATTTGTGCCCAGAAAATAGTGGAATTCTTTAGTTTGTTCAATACCTTTTTTCTATAGGTGCATCCCATTTTGCATACTATTAAGCCGTTTTGTAGTAGGCCTATAAATAGTGAGTAGTGTGTTCACACTGAAAATTCAAACAAGAAAAAGTTGATTTCAAATACCTGGATGATGCACTTATTAACTGGAAAAATGAAGTGTGGAATATTTAGATGTGTCCCAATTCACACATCACTATTCTATGCGTTTTTATTTTATTTTATTTTATTTTATAAATAGTATAGTGTAGTGTGTTCACACTCAAAATTCCAAAATGAAAAAGTGCACTTCAAATTTATCAGTGTTAAATGACAAAATAAACTTATATAATTAATACAGGTTGTGCATAGTATGAATGTATAGTTCTATAGTACGTCACTTGGGGCACAACTGTTATTATGTCATCCTGTCTGTGTTCAGTTCAGTTTTATGCCAATTTACTGCTCTCAGGGAGAGACTTGTTATCTTGGTAAACAAATGGAAGATTTAGACGTAAATAAATCTATAGTCCTTAGGGTTCATCTTTGTGCTTTTCAAATTCAGTGTTTCAAAGATGGTGAGAAATCTAAGTGTTCTATTTGTTTGCCTGGATATCTGTAAAATACATTGCAGGATGTTCACTAAGAGCAGTAACTTATAAAGCATAGAACTGAACTGAACTGAACGCACAACAGGGAGGAACAGAACGAGACGACATAAACAAAAGACACATCAACATATACTAATTTATCTTAACTAGTACACAGTGACTATAGACATGGACAAATGTATAGTATAAAGCAGTCGACTCATTTCAGGCACAAATGGAACATCATACACGGGTAGCGTTTTCATAAACTTGTTTCAGACAGGCATTCAAGGCACCATAATGTCATATCTAATGATCTAAACCAGTTTCAGGGGAGCCGTTGACACAGCTAAGTGAATATTTAATGACTGCAGTATAAACTGAGATGCATCTCTATGCCATACTTCCTGTGACAGCAGTGTTTTTCAGGTATTGAAACACAGCCTGCATGTTAGCCTGTGTGTCGCTTCAGGCCAGGCTTATGTGTTTTGAAGAGGCATATACTGGCCTGCATCTAAATCAGTACCCCTGTGAAACATAATCGGTGATGTTTTGCATGCATATAGACAAGAGATATTCAAGAATACAAGCAATCATTTTATTTGGAGAGTGAGAACTTCTGTTCTAAAGTTTGTGGGGAATGCAGTTGCACGAGGTGTCCCTGGCCCGTCGCCATGTCCCACTTCAGCTTGTGCTCGCAATGCTTTCGAAACATTATCTCATTCAGGGGATCATCATTCATGGTGATGTAACGAGCCCGATTAAGCAGGGCCTCGATCGACTGTCGTCATTATGTGTTGCAGGTGCGCTCCAACTGGGCTCTAGGTCGGCACAGTAGAGGAAAGGACAAGGGGAGGATAGTGCTGGAGTAGGTTGATGCCGCATGTGGCTGTAATGGAGAAGCATGGTCATGTGTGGATGAGTCACACGGCAGTGTGTGTCTGTCTGACTGTCCGCCTGTCTTGCCAAGAGTGGATCGCTTTCATTACAAGTGGTTTTGCTTTCTATCAAGCTTCCCTATTTAAAATACATTTCTGGTAGAGAAATTGTTTAGTAAAGTGGAATGGGTAATTTCTGCGATGCCAGATTGCAGTGTGGTTGTTGTAATGGCCCGACTGGGTCGGATATAACAACACTGGCTCAATCAGTTGCATGACCAAAAGGCTGAACAATGAAATGTGCCGTTTTTAGCGACAAAGCAACCTGAAGTCATTGATTTTCAATAGGTATGTTTATATGCACTATTTTTTGTCAATCCGAATCCCAATCTGAGTTGAGATTCTGAAAGCTCAGTTTATATGGACCCTACACATTGAAATCTGATTCACATATTCTTTTATATGTGCATTGCATGTATTTCTGAGAAAAATTAAGCTCATACTTAAGTCATTGCGTTCGGAACCCGGAGAAAGCCATTGCAATAATGTCACTGGAGCTACTGTAATTGTCATTTTTGCCTTGATGACATATCTAAAATGAAAGCTGACAAATATGTTAAGAAGAGCTTTTTTTTGCAAATATTTAGTATTCATTCTTTTCCACCGGCCAGACGTGAGATGTAATTAACATATGCACATTCGTAAGATGCAAAACATATGTAATGTGCATGTGCATACTGTATGTGAAAGGTATTTCTGAATCCATTTGAGAAAATAGTCGCATTCAAGTATTTCCATGCTTATTTTTTCCCATCGATCAGATTATCTCAGGTCTACAACATTGAGGATTGAGCTCAGCTGGATCGACCGAGGTATTTACATTAAGATTGTTCAGTCCAATTGAGCCATCAATCTAATTATTGCAGGTTATTTAGTTGCATGTAAACAAAGCTAATGAGAGTTGGTGATTTATGGTGAAAGCTGTGAATGGCTACAAACATAAAAAAATATTCCACAGAGTTTGGTGACCTCAAGTGATTTTTTTGCTATCAGTGTGAACGCCCTTTAAGTTTCAGTTGCTATAAAAAGCAGAAGGCTTAATGTTTATATGGTGTTATTACAGTCTGGCCACCAAACTCAAAAGTGTGACTCTTCATTTCTTTTTGTGAGATGAACATGCATTCTTTTCAACTCTAGGAACAAAAATAAGTAAGGAAATTCTTATCAAATTTTTGTACCAGTTCCTCGTGAGTCAGAAAGAGCTCATCTGAGGTCTGAATAGAGCCCTGTAGATTCAGCACATGTTGTGAAATGACATCAAGGCCATCGGCTTAATGTTTATATGGTGTTATTGCAGTCTGGCCACCAAACTCAAAAGTGTGACTCTTCATTTCTTTTTGTGAGATGAACATGCATCCTTTTCAACTCTAGGAACAAAAATAAGTAAGGAAATTCTTATCAAAGTAATTTTTGTACCAGTTCCTCGTGAGTCAGAAAGAGCTCATCTGAGGTCTGAATAGCGCCCTGTAGATTCAGCACATGTTGTGAAATGACATCAAGGCCATCCTTTGTCACCACACACAAGGAACCTAGCGAACCATTAACCATTTCTGTAGTACACCAATGGTCTTGTGGTTTACTGTAAAAGGGGTGGCAAAAGAACAATTAGGAAGGTTTGAAGGGAATGGAGTGTGCTGATATTTAAAAAAGGCTGCCCTTTTATTTAACCTAGTTCTTCCTGTTATGTGTAAAATGGGCACATTATGTTGAAAAGTAAATTCAAAGTAACAATATCGCTCAGAGAAAGACATGTTAACTGACTTGTTTGACAACTTTTGAAAGAAAAGACTCTGTTGTCACTTAAAGAAGCTTAAAACGGGTCAGACGTTTTCCCCACAGCTCTAATGCATCAAGTTTCATATTTTCAAAGAAGCGGTATTAGAATTGTGTCAGAGCTCTTGGGGCGTCCCACCAGCACACCTCCCTATTCAGTAGTGGACTGAGGGGGAAAAAAAACACAATGCATACATAGAAAAAAAAAGGTCTTCTTCAATGTAGCTTATCAAGTTAAAATAAAATAAAACTTTATTAATACATCACCTTGTTTAATTAGTTTTAGCCTACATATTAATAACTCACATTACATTTTTTTGGGATGATCATATGCACGTTTAGAAACATACAGTCGCTATTTGGGTTCTGATTCTGAAAGAAGTTAATGTACCTTTTTTTAACAAATTATAATTGCAACTCTGAGCCAGAGGATGTATTAACAGTAGCATGATCTCATGTGGTTTCATTTTAGTTGCTGATTTCACTGACTTGATTAGCTTGTCCTCAAAGTAACGATGAACTCAGGCACTGAACTACTACTAATATTAACGTTATATAAAAATGACCTGCTAGTATGTTATAAATGTGGCAGCACAAAAGGTAAACACAGATAATTATAGTCATTATGTGAATAAAAAATCATAAATTAATGGAGCATTGTAACATGCATAGTTAGTAAGGCAGGAGAGGCTTTGCTGTATTTCTAAAGGCACTGTTAGGCACAATGTGCAGCTGTGTTTCGCACCTTTATCATATATTTTAGCACATTTTAGTCATTTTTTCAGTGTACTTTTAAAAGCAAAAATGCTCTGAATCATAGTCAGATGCATGGAAACAGGTTGTGATCTTTTACATATACTTTGCGTATGTTTTGGAGCATAAATCATGTACTCTGAAAATGTATCTTTAGTGTGTCTTGTCAAGTTCAGGTGTTGTTTGATTTGGTTCAATCTGACAGATTGTGGCATGCTGTTGAACATTATTTCTGCAACTATGACGTAATGCTGCAGGGCTGGTGTAGCTCTTTAGATCAGTGAGATTAACTAGAGATGCTTTTACCTCTGCTGTCAGTCCTGTCCTGTGCACAGTTCCAGGCACAATTAAATGACTGCAGGTTCTCAGACTAATCGACATGGCTTTAATGAGCAAAAAGAGTTTCTGAATGTGAGGGTGAGGGTTTATTAAGTCCAGAAGCAGTGCTGGTGGTGTGAAACGATGTGTAAGTGTGAGTGTGTAATTTTGGAGGGCTTTGATAATGTTGTGGGTGTTTCCAAAGGAAGGACTTTGATCAGTAGTGTCTTGCATTGAGGTTTTCCCTCCAGTGAGATCATTCTGTTAAAAGCCATTTTACTTTTACACAGCTGCTTCGATCTGTTATTGTAGAATATTGGCTTTTCTATTATACTCCTTGCATTGAGGGTTAGTGTGTGAGATATTTCAGGTTAGGTTTTTATGTTTTTCATATGAAGCACGTGTCTTTCTCATCTTGTGTGCCTTGCTCTCATAATCTCTTCACTTTTAGAGGCCTGTGGAGAACATCAGGCTGATGGATGGAGTAACCATAGGGAGCTTCCTGGTGGGCTGGTTGACTTGCTATCGAAGCCAAATTTAGATACAAAGTAAATATACAAAGATTTTAAAGGGAAAAAAGCTCGTCATACATTGACCGCAGTTTTAGGGGATTTCACCAAGTCTAATAGTGCACTGAAGTAATGCCGAAATGTATTTATTTACAGGTTGAGCACACATGAAGGCAATTAACAGTAAGAATACTTTCTTTAAAGTCACAATGAAATGGAAGTAAAGACAAATCTTTTCTTTCGTATTGTGACGTACATTCCAGTGTAAATTACTATTACTAACAAAATAGGGTGAAGATCCATCGGCTGTTTATTGGATTTTGCATTGCACTCAGAATGAATGCGAGCTTGAACATATACCAATGAATCGTTCACAATAAGATCTATAACATGCATTTGCAAAATAGAATTTTCATTTTATGCTGACTTTAAGCTCAGACTTTGCAAGTCTGGGGTGTTTCAATTAAAGAATCATGGCAGATTCTGTTAGTGAGCAAAATGAGAGAAAAATATACAGTACATGAAAAAGTAATTTTCCCTAACTCTTAATACATACCACATACTTGCCCGAACCACATACTTATGATTTCAGAATTTGTAAGTAGGACTTGAACGCAGCTTATCGTGCCCTAGCAGGTAACTCTTTCCAGCCAGCTCCCTAAATTCCCTCCCCACCACTGTCTGCACATGAATTTAGTGGATTTAGTTCTTCTTCCTTTGCAATGTAAAAAAGGCTATTTTAGACATCAAAATACAGAGAAAATCACAACTGACTGCATAATCCAGCAGGCAGTAGTTTGCATTGACTGTTGTTCGGTCTCATCTGTAGCTATGCCTGTGTGCTAATATTATTGCAGTGAGGATGAAGGGTCACTTTTATATAGGTCGGCCAGCTCGCTTGTCTCTGTCTTTAGCATACAGTGTGGCATGAGTCTGAGGAGGCTGCCGACCCTGTTTGTCTACTTGAAGTCATGTGCAGTCTGGACGGAATCAAACTTGTCTAGACTTCAAACTGAAAACCGAGGGCGTGTTTTGTGCCGCTGTGTGACTTGGCCTTCAGTGGCCTTTTGGGAGTAGGTGGATGCACGATGACTAATAATAACAAGACAAGAAGATTCCCGTAAGATCAACGCACTGTGAACGCATTGCACAAGCTTCCATGGTTTGAGAAGGGCTTTAAAAATGGTTTTCCTATTAATTTTACTTGAAAAACTGTGTTCTACTGAACATTATGTCACCAGATGTGTCATTTTGGGCGTGCAGCATACCTAGCATGAAACTATGTGGATGCCATCCAGCCAACTCTCCCTTCCATTAGTCATAACATGGCACGGCTATGTGCCCACCAAATTATGTCAACTCTTTCAAATATGCAGGAGGTGGATCAAGCGCAGAAAAGAAGCATGTGCCACATGAGGCCTCTTCTTTTGGGAGACTAAAACAGGAAAAAGAGAACAAACGAGCGCTTGACGGGCGAGCATCATGATAAAAACAAAGCAATAATAGAAGCTGTTAGATCGCTGCTCTGGGTTGCAGCCCAGATTTTCGCTCACACTCTTGCACAAGCGTGGTACGCACAACTGCAGACTCATCACGGCCCGCTCACTCCCATGTGGAGCGCTGACAAGAGCACTTTCTTTCTGTTCTTGTCTTGCCTGTCCACAGCCATGGTAAGCAAGTATGTGTCACACTCACACATGCTCCTTCTCTGGTGTGTGTGCGGGGTCTGAAGGAAGGAAACTAAGCCTGCCTGCTTGGGATTGCTGTTTTTCCCTGTTTGTAAGAGGCATGCTGCTCTCCTCCTGCTGTTTTCTTCTTCCTTCTTTCTCTCCCAGCCCAACTACGTCTCTTTCTCTGCACTGTAATTGCGTGTTGTCAACACCACTCAAGGTCACTCTCAGCTCTCCAGCGTGAGCACTCACAAAAGCAGCAGAAATGATTCTGACGTGTGAATGGAAGTGGCCGCTTGCTTAGACCTCGCGACTGTTGGTGACTGAAAATGTACAGCCTTGCCAAGCTGCCAACAGCTTGCAAAACTATATGACTATAACAGAGATCACCTGTTTAAAGGGAGCCGCTGGCTCCTGTTGTATTTTGCAAGAAATTGTTATGGTCTGTTGCTCAAGAAAATCCCACACTTACTTAGAGCTCTCAGTGTGAGCCTTTCAGTCGCATTCGAAATGTGCAAATGTGGAAATTATTTGGGTGCAGCGGTGCGAGTGTGTACTGTTTTTTAGCATCTCATGCCATGAGTGTGTCATTTTTAAAATGGTTCTTCAAACAGACCCCTGCATTCGGTTCCACCAGATGTTTTAATCACAAAAACACTTCCTTTGTGTTTGCTCGATGCAAAATTGAATTTCTGGAAATGTCCAGTCAAGTAACTTCTGGCTGAAACACACTGCTGTTCAGACATCAGAATGTGAATATTCATGAGCAAAACCTTCACTATTTGAGGCAGTTTATGTGCAGCTTGAAGAATATTGTTAGTCGGAATGACTTTAACATCTATTTTCTAAATACATGATTTGATCTTATTGGGATAAATTCATTCATGCATGTTGTATTGTTACATTTTTTTACCTTGTAATTTTATTCAAAAATAATTTCTCTCATTTCTCTTATACAACAGACGTATTCTGGACATCTCCAATCATTTTGTGAGCATAAACTCCGCCCCTTTTTTACAATCCACTTCAAGTTCACATTCAGATCTGCCGCCATCCAATCAACAATGCTGAACAGAACCAGACATGCTTTTTTGGAGCTTTAAATAATGTCGCAAATACCAGTAATCAGCATTAATTCTTCACTGCACGTCTTTAGTAAATCCTGACAGCACTATTTTAACACCAAAAGACGGGTTGCGCTGGCGCAAGCTGTTAGTAAATCTGGCCCATAATGTTTAAATAGATGGTTTACCCAAATTTTGTCAATAATTACTCGCCCTCAAATTGTTGCAAATCTTTGAGTTTCTTTTTGTCTACTCCTTTTTTTAAATTTATTTATTTTTATTTAGCAGTTGGGTTGGGGTTAGGTTTTGTTGGTGGTCAGCCAGGATTGGTGTTGCTGAATAAATCATTTAAACTGTTTTTGTTACTGGATCATGTGATTAAAGTCTGTGAGGATTTTAAATTTTGTTACTGTATGGCTTCAGAACACTTGGAATATCCTCCTAACTACCAGAAAATAAGTTTTGTGAATTTAGTATTTTTTTCATGTCATTACATTGTTTAGAGCGTAAAAAAAATGGAAAAATAGCATTTTTGAAAAATGATATTTTATTTATATGCTATGCTATGTCCTCTATAGAGCACACCAGGACTCATGAATAGGCATGAAAAGGCAAAAACATTGAATTTTTTATAAATCACCAATAAATAAACATTTATACCAAACTATATTATGAAAGATATAACAGAATGATATGATATGCCATTTTGCTTTATGCAGTATGTGTGTAAAATGGCCATAAATGGGTTGTCCCATTATATACAATGTTTCTATACACGGTATCTAATTTGCATATTAATGTGTTTTTGGGGCAACATGTAATGAAAAAAGAAGTGTAATAATGGTAGTAATAATTGGCAAGATTTTCAAAATAATATCTTATATTTTATAGGAATATTGATATATAATTTCTTTCCCTGTGCACTTGTTGTGTCTACCAAAATGTGTAATAAACATGCTTTTAGTCCTAGTGTCAATCAATGTCCTGTTTCGTAACAGAAAGTCATATTTTGACTTGAAACCCCATAACTTTTTCCTGAGATGTTGATTTATGACAAACAATTGGAAAATTAGTCCGATTTAAATGATCGTTACAAAATATTATCATATTTCCATAAGGGTGTTAAATTTGATCACTAAATGAATGTCAGCCATATTAAAGGGGTCATATGATGCTTTTTTAAAGATCATTATTTTGTGTATTTGGTGTAACAGAATATGTTGACATGCTTTAATGTTCAAAAAACACATTATTTTTCAAATACTGTACATTATTGTAGGTCCTCTATACCCCGCCTCTCTCAAACGCTTCGTTTTCTACAAAGCCCCCTCCTTATTTTCACATAGTGAGGTAGATATGTGGGGCGTGTTAGAACGAGCCGTTTTAGGGGGGCGTGGCAGAGTCTTAACTTTGATAAAGAATATCTCTTTGGATTTGAGACTTTAGTCTTTGCAACTTCAGGGATCTTATCTATGCACAATCAGCTTGTAACACTTCAAAGAGAAAGGAAAACTTGAAATCGCATCATATGACCCCTTTAAAGACCAAGGAGAGGGAGCGGTCATGGGGAAACTTCCAAATATTTGGTATCTCTGAAGGACATCCAGACTTAAAACTGTGACATGTAAGATCTCACTAAAATATACTGTCCTCTACAGAGAACAAAACTCCATGGTGTCAGGAGGTTATAGTGCATAAGCTGTGAGGTGTTTTTTATGATGCTTTTATTGGGCTTTCTTCTTATTCTCTACCACACTCATTATAAGAGCCCAGATTATTCTTCAAAAATTCTCCTTTTGTGTTCTGAAAAAAGAAAGTCATGCAGGTTTGTAACGACATGAGGTGTGAGAATAATTCCTTTCAACTGTCAGTGCGGTAGAATCGAAAGAGACAGTGAAACTGTCATCAGCTCACATTCTTGTGCCCCGGGTTAGACTGTATACACTTATCACTGTTTGCATTCGCGACATGCACATGAAAGGGACGGGCTTTGTGTGATAAGATCATTTCCTTTCCCATGATCTCTGCCATTGAGGGGGGGAAGGGATTCCAGATGTGCAAACAACATGTCAGAAAATATGATCGAGCATAAAGAAATCCCAGTAGCTGTGTGTCACCATTAACAAATGTTTCCTGACAGTAGTTTATATAAAGACATTCACAAAGTAGTGTGAAGTACTGGGCAGATGTGTTTGCCGCTGTTGCTCGGTTGAGCGCTGCTACACTGAAGTCATGTGAGGGTGTTAGAACAAAGTCATACCCAACCCTTACACTTCCCTTTCATGCTTTTTTCTAAACTTGCTTCAACAGGGCACTTGGCTAAAACAGCCATCTCAGGTGCCGTTTAAACCTGACAGCATCCTGTTCAACCAGATATTTCACAGGTCTTCCATTTCCATTTTTTTCACAGGTCTTCCATTTTTTAACACAGTGTTATTTTAGTATTATTTTGATCCTATTATAGTTTTTTATTAATATTTTAAATAATCTTTTATTTTTCAAAATCTTTATTTTAGTTTCATTTTTAGTATTTTTTTTACTTTATTTAATTTAAATATTTAAATTGTATTTAATTTTCATTTACTTTTACTATATATTTAAAAAATAATCAACCCAAATATATTAGCTACTACTATTTAGGTTTCATGTATTTTTATTTCATTGTTAGTTTTAGTTCAGTTTTACTTTTTATTTATTTTCAGTTAGTAATTTTAGTGCTTTCAGTTAGTTGCCAAGACAATATTTATAATTTTTGTTTAGTTTAGTTTAAGTTTAGGTAGTTCATCTAATATATATATTTTATTTTATTTCAGCATTATTTCAATGAACAGAAATGTTTTAATAGTTTTAGGTTTAGTTAATGATAACAACCCTGTTTTAACATAGAAAAACTCATTCAATAAGGAGGAACAAGGCTTTTTCTATAACATCATGATGACAGCTGGGACTTTTTTGTAACAATGAGCCTGTAAAAAGTTGTGATGATGGCAGGAAGTGATGTAAAGGTGTTTCCCCCTCAGGTTTACAAGAGTGCCAATGGTGCTAAACATGACACATTGCTAGAATTCCTGATAACAAGACTTATTTTGTGTGCTATGAATAGACAGGTGCCATATTCTGCCTGGTTGATCTCATACAGCCAGCCATGTCACAGGCTTATCAGTGGCATATCAAAAATGACTCGTGCTTTTTCCGTAAATGTGGCTGACGGAAGCAGAGAAGAGTCCCAGACATGAGTGCGTTTCCTTCTTCCATTTGGATCTCATCAGCTCCTCCGCTCTGCACTTCCTTCCCTGGCTCCTCAAATAAGCAGAATTCTGACCTCTGACCCTTACCTCACTTGAGGCGGATGTGATGTGATGGAATTTTTGCTGTTCTTTGAGGGCTATTGTTGGGTTTGCTGCCTTTTTGGAGGCAGATAAGATAAACTCTGAAGTTCAGAGGCTAATATAGTCCAGGATCTTCTTTGTTTATTTTTAGCACAATGTTATAAGCTCAAAAAATTGAATATATTGGTTTTTTATATAATGGATGGATTAATATAATATAATATAATATAATATAATATAACATAATATAATATAATAAAGTGTGTGTGTGTGTGTGTGTGTGTGTGTGTTTGATTAGCCTGTTCAAGAAAATGATTAAAGAAGTCTCTGTGGTTTATAAATGTGTTATAAATATGTTTTGATGTTGTAAAATATTTAGTTAAATGCTAGATTTCATCATAGTGTCTTCAATTTATATATATAACCATCGGTTGGAGCAAAAGACCTAACATTAACTTATAGCCTACAGTGAATTTTGTAAATGTTGGAAACCTAAAACTTCAACTTACTCCGAACAGGGCTGCCAACTTTTGAGTTCAGCCTGGAGTGAGAATTATTCAGGAATAGTTAACAAGCTTGCGATTAAGTACATGTTATTTTTCTCAATTTTTCTAATCTAAACTATACAGGGAACCCTGTTGTTAAAGTTAAAAATAACTATTGATTTGTATACAAGTTCATATTAGACCTTTTTATAATGTTATGTCTATACATTTTTATTAATTATAATTAAAAAAGAATAATTATATGAGTAAAAATATTATAAATGTAATTTTCTTTGCAAAATTCTCCTCTCTAGAGTACATTTTTCTTGCTAGTTTATGGACACAATGGATTTTTATGTGACAGTGTTTTCAAGCTGCTGGCTTTGCGCGTTTGAAACGCTCATTGAGTGATTACATGAGACACTATACATTCAGTAAGTTATATCTTTCAACACGCCATCGGATGTTCATTCATGTTTATTTCATGCTAATCGTAATGCACTCCTGCTTCAACAACAACAAAAAAAGAGCTCCAAAATTTATTTATAATTTGAAATTCTTAATAAAACTAACAGAACTTGAATGCTGAGACTTTGTTTCCTATTATCAAAAGTAACCTGTGCGTTGTCTGTGTCCTCTTTGCTATGCGATGTTTTTCACTTCGTAAGAAAACAAACGTGTGACGTGAGAGCGCGTATGTGACAGTTAGCAGAGGCTGGAAGGTACACCGGACGACATGAAGCATGATGCGACACACCAGACATGTCGCGTCCTTGAGTTTGATGCTAAAATAAATGCTTCTTTCAGTACGATTAAACAAAGAAAATTAAATAGTGGCATATTAAATTTTGGGGTGGCACCCGGGGTGGCCATTCAGATGTCAGGGGTGTCCAGTGCCACCCTGTACACCCCTCTGGCTCTGCCATTGCAATGAATCAAGGTAGAATGTCTCTGCAACTCTATGGACGTGAAGGCAACTACCACTACAGATGTCAAAAGGATCAATAGTGTCAACATTTCAGTTTGTGGCAGCATTTTGACAGGACATTTGACCTTGTTTCATTCCATCTGACTCTCGCTGTGCTGAGTTTCCTCTCAGGAGAGCAGCTTTACAAACAGCGAAACAGCCCATATTTTAAGCAGCTCTCTGACAGAGAGGCTCCAAGCTGCATCTCCAACCTGCTAAACAAGTGACTGATTGTCTGCTGGAGGTCAGACGTTTTCCTGTTAAGCGAGCTAAGAGCAGACTCACAGTCACAGCGTGCCCAAAAACATGTGATCCCCATCTAAATAGTTTCCAGCATGATATCAGCCTGAATCAGGCCATAGAAGCTCTTATTGTGCTCTCGGTATGAGCCTGACGAGCATCAAGCAGAACAGAAGGTCAGCAGATGGGCCCATCATTGCAAGGAAATAAATACAGGGAAAAGTTCATCCAAAAATTGCATTTGCCGTCATCTGCAATGCTAATCACTTTTGTTTCTTTTTTAAAATATAACTACACTACAAGCTACTAACAAAAAGTACCTCACTACACTGAATATATATATATATATATATATATATAATATGTATATATAGCAATGCAATATGGCTGTATATCGGCACGGCTGAGTGCCGTAGGTAATCACAGCGTGCCGATATACAGCCATATCGCACTGCTAC
>NW_015641024.1:358193-373169 GCF_001515625.1 Sinocyclocheilus rhinocerous
GAGTTTATATATATATATATATATATATATATATATATATATATAATGTGTGACTAAGATAATATTTCTTAGATAATATATCAGATAATATTATTTTCTTGAACTGAATACAGCTAACACATAATGGACTTAAATGGTGGCCAACGGGTTGAAGGTCCAAAATGCAGTTTCAGTGCTGTTTCAAAGAGCTCTACACGATCCCAGATGAGGAATAAGGGTCTTATCTAGCAAAACAATTGGCCATTTTCTGAAAAAATAAAAATGTATATACATTTTAACCAGAACTGCACGTCCGCAAATTCACGCATTACATAATCACGTTGGAAAGGTCACGCGCGGTTAGCTCTTCTTCTATGTACTCTGGTTCAGAAAGTTAGGGTAGGGCGAAAAACTCCATCTCATTTTCTCCTCCAACTTCAAAACTCGTCCGACATCGTTGTTTTACCTTTTTTGTAAAGGGCATTTGACTTTCTTTGCACGGTCGCTTTGTAAACACTGGGTCAGTATCTGCCTACATCAAGCGTGAGCTTTCCAACGTGACTACATGATGCGTGAAGTCGAGCTAGTGCAAGATGAGCATTTGTGGTTGAAAAAGTATATACATTTTTATTTTTTTAAGAAAATGACATCGTTTGGCTAGATAAGACACTTATTCCTCAGCTGGGATCGTGTAGAGCCCTTTGAAGCTGTACTGAAACCTTCAACCCGTTGGGTCCCATTGAAGTCCATTATATGGAGAAAAATCCTGCAATGTTTTCCTCAAAAACCTTAATTTCTTTGCGACTGAAAGAAGACATGAACATCTTGGATGACATGGGGGTGAGTAAATTATCAGGAAATTTTTATTTTGGTAGTGAACTAATCCTTTAATGCTAAACAGTTTGTATGTTGTTTGCCCTATAAATAAACCTAGTGTTTAGGGAAGCTTAACGTGAATTGGCTTAATGGCGTGAATTTGTTTGCAACTACCATTTTCAGTCATTATGAAAATAGTCATGATTTATTATTATTATTAAAAATAATAAAAGCGTCTTGGATAAAAGCGTCTGCTAAATGCATAAATTATTAAATTAGAATTATTACATCAGTTTTTCACCAATGAATCCTCTGCAGTGAATGGGTGCCGTCAGAATGAGAGTCCAAACAGCTGATAAAAACATCACAATAATCCACAAGTAATCCACACCACTCCAGTCCATCAATTAATGTCTTGTGAAGTGAAACGCTTCATGTTTGTAATAAACAAATCCATCAAAACTCTTTTCCGGCTAAAATACCAGTCCTCTAGTCATAATATTGCTTTCTCCAGTATATATATTTTTAAAAAATCATCTTGTCTAAATCAGGAGAGAAATATGCACGAATCAAGCATAATTTACAAGCAATAACAGTCGAAAACAGGTCCAAATATGTTGGTAGATTTTGATGTGAAATGAGGACGGAATGGACGTTTTCACTAGAGTAAGTGTTTTTATGGATTATGTATGAATTTTACCATACATATTTGTAAAATACTATGTATATGTTTAAAATGCATAGCTGAAATATGTATTTTAGCTGGAAGCAATGGTTTGAAGTTAAAACGTCTAAAATGGATTTGTTTCTAACAATAATGCAACTTTCCGCTTGACAGGCCGTTAATTGATGGACTGGAGACGTGTCGATTACTTATGGATTACTGTGAGGTTTTTATCAGCTGTTTGGACTCCACATTTCTCCAAATCTGTTCTGATGAAGAAACAAACTCATCCACATCTTAGATGGCCTGAGGTTGAGTAAATTTTCAGCAAATTTGCCTTTGTGGGAAAACGATTCCTTTAACCACAAATGTGTAAATACTCTAATTAGGTGTATCAGACTGAGTATTGAAACTGGGTGTCTTGCGATTTTGGTCTCACTACAATGGAAGCCTCCTGCTCTATTTTATTTTCTTCTGACACATTGAACAGGCTGCAGTAGGCAGCACAGGAACTCATATTCATACACGCTTCAGACCCTCTGTAGTCAAGTACACCCACTCTATAGTAAAACAACATGGTCTAGACACAAATATAGAAGCTGACGCTTTTAAAATATCCACCTTGAATTACCTCTCTGTTTTTACAAAATGCTGTCATAGCTAAACATACTGTAAGTTTGCAATTAATTTTTAGGCATCATGGAGTCAGTAAAATTTATACAGAGTTTGTCATTTGATAAGAATATACTTTTAATTTAAATATATAGTGTAGGGTGACCATACGTGCCATTTTCCCAGGACGCGTCCTGGCCAGGATTTCTATATTGCCTAAAATATCTAGGTTTTGGCTTTGTTTGCGTGTGCAGACCGATCGGTGTTTGACATCAAAATACCTCTTCAAAAAAGTCAGTAATCAAATAATTAAATTTGTGACATCATGCCACTCTTTGTACAGACTCACAGATATTCTTCTTCCACTGAAGCTCAAAATGCTCTTTGGATCATTTTCAAATCATGCTGGAGAGCATGATCATCAGGTTTTACACAAGCTTATGAAGCTCCTCAAGAGCTGCTGCCATTAAAGCAGAAGAGAGACTAACCAAATACTGTTCAATAATGTTCATTTTTCTGAGTAGCTTTTCACTCAAATTGTGATGCTGATAATATTGTTTGTAATGTAATGTATCAAATCAGAAAACGCAAAATTGAAAAACTCCACTTGTGTTTTTTTTCAGGCATATATGATCCGCTGTGACAGTCACATCTGAAGACACACCTCTTCTGCGAACATTCATGACCACAAGCAGAGGCACTTCTTATAATAAAGAAATATATTGTTCTGTTTTTCTGTATTTCTTCATTTTACATCTGCTTTTCTTTGCATACATTATAAATAAACTGCTTGTGAAGTTTCTCAGGATAAAAAACTGGATAAAAATGTCTGCAAGATGAATGAATATAAACTTTTCTTTGGTTAACAGTTCTTGTACTTGCAGTGATGCAGACAAGATCTTGTTTTACCATTGGAGTTGTCTTGCAGGTTTTGAGAGAAAACAGTTTCTCAGACTCTCTGAGTGCTCTCTGCTCATTTAGTTTAGGTGCCAGAGAGACTTGTTTAGATGCTCCAAAAACAAAAAGGGGTGGTGAATTATTCAAGGATGTTGCATTGCTAAATAATTGATCCGTTTGATTATTCGGCCCTGCAATACTTTCAGACAAACTACATAAAAACCAAACCGTTTAACTGCAGTTAAAGGGATCGTCCACCAATGAAAGGAAAATTCTGACATCATTTACTCCCTCATGGCATTCGAACCTGAATGACTTTCTTTCTTCCGTGGAACACAAAAGAAGATATTTGAAGAACATTGGAAACAGAAACATTGGAGCCTATTGACTTCCAATGTATTAGGTTCAGGTTGGAAAAACATGAGTGCCATGTTTTAATCAGAAAGTTAATTTGTACATTTATGCAAATGCCTATGGTTCTCTGGAGTCTTTTATGTGAAATACTGAAGTGTTGTGACATTTATATGTGGTTTTGAGGTGTAGCTGAACAGCATGAAGTGTTGAGTGGCACTTATGTAGGGAGGCATGCCTGTTACTGCAGTTTAAGGCCCCCGAGTGATTGTTAAATATATATGAGGCTATTTCTGGAAGGGAGTGTTGAGAACTGTAAGTCTGCACAATACTGTGAGCAGCTAAAGGTCAGTGAACAATATGGTGCGTGAGGCCTCACGTCTTACAAAACCAGGGGAGGTTGTTTCAGCAGTGACTCAGAGCTGGATTCTTCGGCCTCTGGATCATAGTGAGAAACAGCTGATGATACTGAGTAATTTGCTTGTGATAATTAAATCAGTCCTCCACACGGCTTAATGCAGCCAGAGACAGCACTGCAGATATAGGACCGTGAGATATAGAGGGAGAATGTGGGTTTTTGAATGCTGATGATTATGCATTGAATTGACTGTCTGATATTTAATGTTTTAGTTGATTTGAATTTGTATCATGCTTCCTTCTCATGTTTTAATAGTATGCACTATGCTATCACTTTGAAGAAGGTTAAAGGGATAGTTCATTCAAAAATAAAGATTCTATCATTATTTACTCTCCGTTATTTTGCTTTAAACCTGTATGACTTTCTTTTTCCATAGAAGTGAATGGGTGCCAACAGAATGAGAATCCAAACAGCCACACAATTCCAGTAAAGAGAAAAGTGCCTGAAACCATTGCTTCCAGCCTAAATACGAGTTCTTTATCTATTATATTGTTTTCTCCAGTGAAAAAATTGTCTCGACTGAATCAGGAGAGAAATACAGGGTATGCGTTATGGATAATGAACTCATATTTTGGCCGGAAGCAACAATCTAAAGTCAAAACGTCTTAATGATGGATTTGTTTTTTACAAACATGCAGCTTTTCACTTCACAAGACATTAATTGATGGACTGGATTAGTGTGGATTACTGTAATGTTTTCATCAGCTGTATGGAGTCTCATTCTGATGGCACCCACTCTGGACAGGACTTTTCATTTTCAGGTGAACTGTCACTTTAAGCATGACACACATGTTGCAAGCTCACTTCATAGATTGCAGTTGGTCACTTTGAAGTGTTTACTTTCCCCTGCAAAGACCCTGTTGTGCTGTTGAGGCATGCTGAGCAAACATGGGCAGCGGCAGAAGCTCCGCCCACTACTGAAACAGAGCCGGTCCTGGCCACTGCTGCCCTGATACATGATCAGAGAGTCAGCTGCAAAGGGTATTCCTGTGTGCGTGTTTGTTTTTTAATGTTGGATGAAATGGTTCGAGGTGACAGACTGTCACATGTCACAGTGTCAGTCTGCACTCAGAAACGTAATGGTCGCGAGCAGCTCAGGAGTATGCAGTCTGATGGGTGACTATGCGGAGTATTTCCGTCTGATGAGAAGGAATGCTGAATGTAAGGCCTGCTGCACAGACCATCGACCCTCCCCCATCTCCTATAAAGACAACATGACATAGAATGCATTTAACTTCGGTAATGTGAGTGAGACAGATTGTACATCTGGAAGTAATGTAGGGTGGGACTTGAATTTATCCAGCAGCTTATCGTTGGATTGCTATTGGATGGTCATGATATTATTAGTGCTCGCATAACTATTACTATTGCTCATACTTGCGATTAGGGATTTGAACAACCCCCTAACTCTTAAGTATTATCAGCACGAAACTATTACCATGCATGTAGATTTTTGTAGTTTTTGAACACTTTTTTTGTTAATGCTTGTAGTTCTAATCGAATCTATATATTAGTTTACACACCTTTTCAAGATATAACATAACGTTGTTGTAGAACATTGTTGTGTACAATGTCTAATCATAAGCTTGTTCAGAAATGGTGACAGAAACCTAGCCTAAATATTCAAATACAATATTTTTGAAAAATGCCCATTCCTAATAGGATTTGGGACACACTAAGGAGCCGTTCACACAGAACACGTTTTTTCATTCTGATTCGCTACTTTTCTATTGTTTTTCTATGTAAACGCGCTAGACAGATGTGTGTGACATCTCGCATCTTTTTCAGCATCTTGCACATGAGCACTGCGTTGTTAAGACGCCATATCAAGTTAAAGGTAGGGTAGGCGATTCCGGAGAGGCTAGCAATAGCAAGCTAGCTTTGAAAGCATAAGATCCCACCCTCCCAACAAATCACTCTCCAAAGCCACGCCTCCTCCAAAACACATGAACGCGCACAAGCAGACCAGAAGCTAACCAGCAACACAATGAGAGACGGCGCTGGTGGAGGGTTGAATGCAATGCTGTCAGATTACCTTGTGTCTCATTGCGCAAACTAAAAGTCAGCTATAACTAAATGCACTGGGTTGTGCTGAGGAGCGTGTTAACAAGTTGATTGTATTAGTTGAATGCTTTTGTTTTATATATATATATATATATATATATTAGTTTACACACCTTTTCAAGATATAACATAACGTTGTTGTAGAACATTGTTGTGTACAATGTCTAATCATAAGCTTGTTCAGAAATGGTGACAGAAACCTAGCCTAAATATTCAAATACAATATTTTTGAAAAATGCCCATTCCTAATAGGATTTGGGACACACTAAGGAGCCGTTCACACAGAACACGTTTTTTCATTCTGATTCGCTACTTTTCTATTGTTTTTCTATGTAAACGCGCTAGACAGATGTGTGTGACATCTCGCATCTTTTTCAGCATCTTGCACATGAGCACTGCGTTGTTAAGACGCCATATCAAGTTAAAGGTAGGGTAGGCGATTCCGGAGAGGCTAGCAATAGCAAGCTAGCTTTGAAAGCATAAGATCCCACCCTCCCAACAAATCACTCTCCAAAGCCACGCCTCCTCCAAAACACATGAACGCGCACAAGCAGACCAGAAGCTAACCAGCAACACAATGAGAGACGGCGCTGGTGGAGGGTTGAATGCAATGCTGTCAGATTACCTTGTGTCTCATTCTCTGCATTTTTTTATCAAACCATTCCTGAGCGCTGCATCTCGCATTTTTTGACGCAAGGACATGTTCTGTGTGATAGGCCCCTAAATCTATTTTCAAATATTTAGGACGAATAGTATGTGAATTGGGACTCAGCATCAGGTTTCTGCATAGCTATTACCCACAACACCCCAGCATTATGGCATAGAGTTATGGTAGATTATAAAACTTTTTTCCTTTGGGATTGACAGTGAATTGTGCACTTGTCCTTCATAAGAAGACGAAGCATGGGCTCAGCGTGCCGCTCTACTGTTGGTTATGTCATTCTGGCAGCAGTGTGCAGTAGCAGCACAGTCACCTGGCTTTCTCTGCTCCTAGATGATGGGCTTTATTTTTAGACTCCTAATCTGTTTCAAAAGTTGTACAGAATCATCCACCAAGCTTGAGCAACTCCCCTGCTGTTGTCAGCTTCATAATTGGTGAGCTATAAAAAGATTATTAAAAAGTCTGAGTCTGCAGTTGCACTGATAGACAGACTGAAGATGAGCTGGAGTTACACAACAGAACACACACCCAGAGAAAGATCATATTGTTCTTAGGTTGCTCTTTTGTAGCACTGGAGAATGAGATAATGGATTTCTCAACTGTTTTATCTGATAAATTACAACTACTAATGTATTTTTGCAGATTTTGTAATAGGGCTAGGCGATATGGCCAAAAAAAAAAAAAAGGATAAAATTTGACATATCAGTCGATATCGATAATTATCACGATACATTTTAAATCTTTATTTCTTTCCAGTTTAAAGGCAGTTTTTTTGCATGTGGAAGTTGAAGAAACCAGACCATTAATTGTGGGTTTTAAACTACTCTTTATTGTCAGAACATAGCAAACACTTCACATTTTTGAATTCTTTACACTTTTCCAGTCATTTTTCTTAATAGAAAAATTGATTTCTTAGTTTCTGCATGTTCTGAGTGATGTTGTTTCAAATCATGAAATAGGTTTGTGTTGACTGACTTTGATGATGCGTATCTTCAGCACAGCTTGCAGTGCAGGCTGCAATATTAATAATAACATTTTTTGTCTCTTAGAAATGCACATTTGACAGTAGCTTGAGCTGACAGTAGTATTAGCTTGAGTAGCTTGGCTGCAAAAAATTTTTGTCTCTTAGAGACGCACATTTGACAGTAGCTTGAGCTGACAGTAGTATTAGCTTGAGTAGCTTGGCTGCAGATTGTTCACAAACGCCATAGCTTAATCACAGAAAAATACTGTAATTATTTTCAATTACTCCTTTAATACATTTAATACATGTCTACAATAATAATATAATAAAATGTGATGTGAATATCCCACATTTCTGCCACAATAGCATGGTGCAGTTAGTGTTGCTACAGTAAACCCATGGTAAATGATGGTGATTTGTAGATTGAAAAGTCTCGTTGCGCAGAGTTTTTCTCCTTATTGTCAGCGCTGTTTCATCTGGCTTTAAACTAGTTTAAATCGATTATCTTTATCAATTCATCACCCAGCCCTATATTGTAAATATGCTTTCTCATATTCCATCCACAGAGACCTCATCCATCCAGCCTGACACACAGCATTGGCTGAACATTTTCTGTTTGGCCAACCAAACTGCAAAACTCATATTCCATCCACAGAGAATCCTCATCCTTCCAGCCTGAAACATAGCATTGGCTGAACATTTTCTGTTTGGCCAACCAACTGTAAAACAGCGCATTCTCTTTACCATTTTGATTTTTTTTGGTAATTCTAGTGGTGCAGAAATTACAAGCTTCGCCATGAAATATTTTGTTTCTCTTAAAAGTACTTAGAAAAATATTGGAGATGTTCACTCTTGCCATTTTATTTCAAACGTAATTAAAAGAAATGTTATTCAATGTACAGTACAAGTACAGTACAATGTAAAGTCACAAATCTATCTCCTCCTCTTACAAACATGTTTTTTTTTTAATAGTGTGACTATTGTTCCTCTAAACTAGAGGAACAATTGACATAATAAAGGGATAGTTCACCCAAAAATGTAAATTACTCATCCTCAAGTTGTTCCAACCCTGTATTAATTTCTTTCTTCGGTTGAACATAAAAGAAGAAATTTTAAAGAATGTTAGTAACTAAACAGTTGACGGTAGCCACTGACTTCCATACTATGGAAATAAAATGGAAGACAATGGCTACCGTCAACTGTTTGATTTTTGTGAATCGTGATCGCACTGATTGTGCACACTTCCCACGTGTGTATCTTTTTAATCACGACCATTGACTTGCACAGTGAAATAGTTACATAATGCTACAGTTTAAAGTCCAGCTGTCAGTCTTTCCATGTTTGGGAGTAAAGGGGGAATTCCTTTCAGGCTGATTTGTTGAGATTGAGCAGATCCTCTCGGCACACTGCTGGTAGTGTACGAGAGGAAAGGAGAAGTCAGCTTGGCATGGGCGGAAATAACATTGTTGGCTGCTTTGTGGTATGTGTGCAACTGGGGGAGCTTAAACTCTCTGTGACTGGGAAATAAAGACATCACATTATAAATGCTGCGAGCAGAGCGGCCGCTTGTGTGTACGAGAACTATGGGTCCAAAAAGATTGTGGGGAGCGAGACTGAAAGAGAAAGAGAGAGAGAGAGAGAGAGAGAGAGAGCGAAGCCTTCCTGAAAGCCAGGATGTTCAGCCTTTAGGAAGGAAGTGACAGGGTTTCAAACACACAAATAAATGAAGTCATCCATCACTGTGTTTCCTAATCCACTCATTAAACCTCTTCCTTCTGGCCCGGGGCTCTTTAATCAAACCCTGTTACCCCAAATAAACACAAACACATGCAAGACTTGAGTACCTGCACACAACACAGTGTCCATCTGTACTGCTTGAACCAACACACATTTGCAATACTTAACTGTTTTCCATTTGGCCAATTGGTGCTGAATTTTTATGAATTCATTCGTATGTTTTTATGTGACCTGCCAATTAGGGTTTACGTATGGACCTTCATGCTTACTTTTTTTCTAAAAAATTGTATGTTTCTGTCTGATTCACATTGTACAAATTCATATGAATTCACCTCATAAAATAGTGATTTTTTTTCTCATAAGATCGGCTTGGCTTGAACTCTCCACTTTACATGAGTCTGAAGTGCTTTCTAGAGGAAATGTTCTCATGAAAGATTCACACGGCTCACCCGTATGTTGTTCCAAACCTCTGTGAAACACGAAATAAGAGATTTTGCTGAATGTCCAAGCTGCTCTTTTCTATCTTTTCTATACAATGAAAATGAATGCAGACTGGGACTGCTGATCTTTAAAAAACAAAAAAAGCACCATTAAAGTGGTCATTATATATTGTGATACACAGCTTTTTGTGAGAAGCAGACCAATTTTTAGGGCCCAAGCCCATAGGGGGCACAGAATGTCCTAAAATGTTGTGGTCCATATATCATACATACTTGCGTTTTTACATATGAAACTCTGTAAACATATAAGATCTCATCGATCTGAACAACTTTCAAAGTGCAACTCGTATGCTCCACCCAACAGGAATTTGGCTATTCAGGGTTTTGCGGGAAAAAGCATGAAATTTGGTATTTGAATTTGATATTCTAATCCTAGAGTTTTCATCCAATTGCCACCAAACTCGGTCAACATGATCTCAAGATATTGAGAATGCTAAATTGCGAAGGGATTTTTAATATCTTGAATGGTTTGGCCATGGCGAGGCAATAAATATATGGTGGGAAAAAAAACTGAAACAAGAAGTTTGCTATAACTTTAGCATACATTGACAGAACTTCAGCAGTTTGTTTGTTGATGGAGGCTGATCAAAGTTATAAGTTTTAGCTCGTGGCAGGCTTTTGCCTGGGATAACACAAGGGCAGGAAGCTAATCAGGAACAATGTAACATCAAGATGAAAGCCAAGATTTTCTTTCTCTTGATCTAATCGGACAGTCAAAACAAATCACTACATGGCTACATAAAGAGCTTGGATTTTAAAGAAAAACATTGAGTGACACCACATGTGGTTCAGCCAGGAAGAGAGAACGCTAAAATGCAGATTTTGTCCCATTAGCACAAGCTGTCTTGAAATGCAAGTTTTGTTCAGACAAGCGTTCCTCAAAAGTATGCTTGACATCTCGATGTGATACTATTCACTTGCTTTGTAACTTTCATACTAGTGATCTTTTTTAAGCTTTTGAGAGGGGCAATTTCCTTTTTTTATGTGGAAGCATAAATCTGAATGAATACCTTTAAAGAGGTCTCATATCCTTTGGATGACAGCCATGTGTAGAATTCAGTCTATGGTATCCCTCCTCAAGGATATCCTTCCCATGACCTGCCAAACTGACATTAGAGGATATTAAAAAATCCTTCATAGAATATCCTAATTAATAACTTTGTGTGATGTGGATGGGTCAGGATCTGGGCTGCTGACTGAAAGGCTGTATTTTCAAACCTCACATGAGCTATGTCTATCAAACCCTCAGCACTGTGACTTTGAACAGGGCACCTAAAAAGATTGTTCAAAAATGAAATTTCATTCAAGATTAAATTTGAATCCGTTCTTCACACAAGGCTATCGCATGGCTTCAAAAGACAAAAGACTTCAGTGCATGAGTCATATGGACCACAACTTCCACTGGTCCCTATCCACTTTTACTGAATGGAAAAGAGCGGCATGGACATTTTGATAAATCACTTCACATTCAAGTTCTGTATGTTATGTAACATTAGGTAATGCAATAACTAACATGAAATAACAATGAAAAATACAGTTACAGCATTGAGCATTGATTGTTGTTAATTTATATACACATTACCTTTAAAAAGTTTAAGGTTAGTAAGATTTTTTAAATGTTTTTGAAAGAAGTCTCTTATGCTCACCAAAGTTGCATTTATTTGATCAAAAATACAGCAAAAACAGTAATATTGTGAAATATTATTACAATTTAAAATAATTGTTTTCTCTTTCAATATATGTTTTAATTATTCCTGTATTCCTGTGATGCAAAGCTGAATTTTCAGTATTATTACAGTCTTAAGTGTCACGTGATCCTTCAGAAATCATTCTAATATGCAGATTTGCTGCTCAAGAAAAAATCCTGATTATTATCAGTGTTCGGTACTGCTTAATATTTTTGATTTAAGGATTATTTGATGAATAGACAGTTCAAAAGAATAACATTTAATTGAAATACAATTTTCTTTGTAACAATATAAATGTCTTTACTCTCACTTTTGATCAATTAAATGCATACCTACTGAATAAAAGTATTAACTTATAAATTAATTAATTAGTTAATTAAATATTACTGATTCTAATCCTGAACAGTAATGTAGTTCCAAATACAAAAAGAAAATAATCAATTAACATTTCTAAAGTATTGAATTCATTGAATGATCCTTATTATCAATGTTGTAAACAGTTGTGCTGCTTAATATTTTTGATTAGTATTGGAAACTGTGAGACATATTGTTCAGGATTCTTTGATCAAAAGATCATTCTTTGATCAGACAGATCAAAAGAAATCCAAATATAATATATATAAAATATAATTTTTTGTAACATTATAAATGCCTTTACTGTCACTTTTGATCAATTTAATCCATCCTTGTTGAATAAAAATATTAATTTATTTTTAAAAAGTGACCTCAAACTTTTAAATGGTATTGTCATTTATTTATTTTTTTTACTTTTTAAGTTGTGTGAATTAAAAAGGATAAAGTGTTACAGATAACTCTTTTTGCATTCCACAGAAATACAAACATGTGTTTGAAGTGAAGGTGAACAGATGACACAAATTTTGATTTTTGAGTGTGAACTTACTCTAAAGTTCTGTCCTTATATATAACTGTATACAAAATAACTATAAATATCTCATCACATCTACATTATGCATTGAACACAGCTGCCCAGTGTCTTACACACACGCTGATAGTTTAGGGAGTGTTGCAAAACACACAGCTGGCCTTGTGTGGTTCTTCCCATGGTTCTCCTGGGGATTTCTGACATGTGCAGCCTTGTGACGGATGCCACAGTGTCCATGCATGCACAGGCTAGAGAAACAGCTTGAAGTCTAGCCCCAAAACATGGTTCTGTGATTGACAGGTGCTATAATGTTTAAGATGTGACAGTAAAGCTGAAGGCAATTAATTGCTGGCGATGTAACTTCAGTGCTCTTTGAAACTAACCTTAGGCATCTGCAAAATAAACCCAGGCTGTGCCACATGCTACATATGAGCTTTTCAGGAAGCACTGCTGTAGGGTTTCGAGTCAAATGACAGGGGTGTAGAAGATAATCACCGCAATCCCAAAATGTGCAGACCCGCGGCTGATGGCTCTCATGCAGTCAGTAATCAGCCTGTCCTTTGATTTAGTAGCCAGATTAATAAGATGATCATGGACACTGATACAGACATTAAACAGTCACGGTGGTCTGTTCCGGCTCAAGGGCTGACGGGAAGCTTTCATGTGTGTCCCCTCAGGCCTCTCCAGCGGTCTATCACACAGCACAACTGCGTCTTCTCATTTCTGACTCCTGTGTCAAACATAATTGTTGCCTTTCAGAATTAGCCAATTTGGGTTCTGACATGCTTGAATGTCAGGATTAGATTTCTGTAATGCGTCTGTTCGGATATTGAACCTGACAGGTGGATCCTATCTGTGGTGGGGCTGGACAATACAGTATATATCAAATCGTTTTTGAAATATTTGCGATAAGTTAGTTGACTTTTTTTTTTTATAAAAAAAAAAAATCACCATCAATTCTCTAAATGCATTTTATTGATCTTTTTATGAACGATTCGTCAATAAATTTTTTTTTTGACCTTGTAAATTTTAATCAAAATATCAACTTGATCTTCAGTTGAAACAGCAGATGACATGTGCCTTCTCTCTGGTGACGTATGCCATACAGCTCCAATCATTTAGTCTGCTTAATCCACTGCCCCTTTTTTACAAACAACTCTCATTCAGATGTGCTTTCACGTCTCAAAATCCAATCAACAACTGATGGATACAAACAAAACGTCTCAGGTTACTTATGTAACCATGGTTCCCTGAGTAGGGAACGAGACACTGCGTCCTCTAGGTGTCGCTATGGGGAACGCCTCGTCGTGACCCGTGTCTGAAGCATACATTGAAAAAACACCAACAACACTTTGGCCGGCGACAGCCCATGACATTAGGCCACGACTTCCATAATACTGGACAATACTGGAACTGCCAGCAGTAAGTTACCTAGCTGAGGGAACACAGACCCAGCTCTCAACGAGAGAGGGGGCTCGCCCAGCATGATCGTTAGAAATCAGAGGTAAGTGTACTACAAGCTAGCCAAAAACTCAGCGCATCAGAGAGGCGGATTTGGAAGGGCCTAGTTCACCTGATGCTACTGGTTCCAGGTGCTCTGGGAAAACAGAGAACTCAACTCTCACGTGAGAGGAGAACTCCAAACTCAGAAAGAATAGCGCGCTCATAGGCAACCCTTTGGTAAAGGGGAGCACTGCTAATACTACCACGAGAACAGCCCACGGAGCGAACCCGGGCGCTCGATAGGAAGCAGCATGCTCATAGTAACCCTCAATGGTGAGGGGAGCGATACTTCAAAGTGTCAAAGAACCAACTTCCAGTGTATCAAAAATAGAGACACACTGGTTGAGTGGAGCCCAAGGTACCGGGGTCTAACCAACTCAGAGAAAGGAAACGAAGCTACAACGCGTAACCCTTACCGTACAGGATTTCAGAAAGTGCGCAAAGTCTAGCGTGCACACTTACCACTTATGTGGATTTTAGAAAGTGCGCAAAGGGTTCAACGTGCACACTTACCACTATGTGGGTTTCAGAAAGTGCACAGAGCTTAGCGTGTGAACTTACCATACCATGGATTTAAATTTCCAGGCATCTGATCACAGATACCCGGAGGTACTGGGCCAAACGGGAGAGACAAGCTCAAATACGACCCTCTAAGGCGAGGGGAGCACTGCCTGAGACAGCATTACACAAGAAGGTTCTCGCAAATGCCACCTATACTTCCCGCTCGATGCCTCAACAAGAGGGGATATCCTGGAGCCCGGACATCCAGGAATTTTTTGCAATGTCGTGCCGGGGGCCTGATGATTAAGAAGGCTCCCGCAGAAGCCTCTGACCTGGCCGCATGATCCAGGAAGCATGAAGCCGGAACCAGGGCTATCATACCGGCTGGACACAATATCGACGAGTGAGGTAACACTGCAAGTCGAGCACCTGGTTTCTGAATCCAGCAAAGGGGTGCTCGCAGAGGACCTACCTTAGAAAGGACAGAAACACACCGGTCCCGGAAGACGCTGCAAAGAAATCTCACAGAAGGATTATACACATATATATATAATATATATATATAAAATGGATCATACTCACTCACCATGGTTACCGCGCCGGAACCCCGCTCAAAAGGCGATTCCAGAGAAGCCTCTAGTCCGGACCATCAGTAAGGTGGTTGCTATGAAGTCATAGAACCAACCAAAACATCCATAGGTCAGGCAAGGAAGCCTGTAATGAAGGAAAATCCCACCT
>NW_015641024.1:373767-413202 GCF_001515625.1 Sinocyclocheilus rhinocerous
GTTCCCCATAGCGACCCCTAGAGGACGCAGTTCGAAGTTCCCTTGAAAGGGAACCCTGCACCTCCTTAATCGATAATGTACATTGTATGTCCATATTTAAAACTTTATAAACCATAATCTCTTGCTTCCACTAACTGTCGTACACGCATTCACCAGAGAGTGGTGTTCCAGTGTATGACGTAGGCGTAGTGTAAGCTTAGGTAAAAAGTGATGAGCGCGGAAGCACAGAGAGAGCAAAACAAAACACCAGTCATGAATTAGAAGTACAAAATGAGGATTTATTAGTGTGAGAGGAACGTAATTGGTTGTTGGTTGAACATAATTTCTTTAGAAGTTGTCATAACTCAAAAAGACTGATGCAAACTGTTCGGTTCAAGAGTCATTATATTTTGACCGATATCGCCCAGTCCTCGCCTGTGGTGGAAAACCATTGGCATTGCCCAACAGGGGTGTCCTCAAAGCTGCGGCGTTGCTCCTGTCTGCTCTGTAATCTCACAGTCATCACACGCCACAGCACACATACTGAAAGGCCAGTGATAGTATCAGTCCGCATTCCTCTTCAGCGGGCAGAAACTTTCTCATGGACAAGGAGAGTGTTTAACTTTACACCATGAGCTGCAGATGCAGGGCTTCTTTCTTGCATGGTGCCACTGATGAGTGACTAATTTGATAAGTTTTAAGTTTAAACTTTCAACTCGGGTTCTGCTAGATTCAAGGTTTATGAACTTCAGTGTGCCTCTGTGTTTCATATTTTTTCACAGAGGCTTTCATCATCACCCATCATGGGAGCTTAAAAGAGTGGTGTGCTGTGTTAAACCTGTTTTGTTAAGTGTAACCAAGAACAGATTTGGAGGCCTTCCCGAGGGGAGAATATATATCCCAGAATGACTGCCTTTGGCTCCATGTCACTCCCTAGACTTTCTGAATAAAAAATGGGTTGCAGAAGAATATTGTCTTTTTCCTCTGATTTATGAGTTTGAAGTCTGAATTGAATGTGATGAGATATGTGAACGAATACAAAGACATTAAACTTGTCTTTCTGTTGTTTTGTCTTCGCTGGCTGCATGCAAAAGCAAAAACACAGCTGGACCATTGTAGTCATGTATAATTGACTCAATAATAATGAATGTGAATAAGAGTTATTACTCAGTCGAAAAGACCCACAAACTGACAAGTTACTGTATGATTCAGTCTTACTCATGAATTACTTGTTAAGTCCATCAGAGCAGTTATTGATTTAACATCTGACTCATTGATGGCTGGATGTTTACTCTATATGACAATGTGTAGTTGAAGATACTGTAGACATACAAGTGTTTAAAAAATTAACAACCAAAAAAAATTTGTAATAAATTATAATCATTATTTTTGTTTCATTTACTATGTAGTTAGGAACATATTTCTGCAAATTCGACAGAATTCTGTTTAATTTTGTCTATATTTGCTTAATTGTATTTTTTTATAACAATCAGGAGTCATTTCTGCATCATTTATAAATTTATAATTTAAAATTATATTTTGCAGTCCATTTATTTTGCAGTTCATTCATGGTGCACTGCAAATGATTCACTTTCCATTTACATTTGGCAGATGCTTTTATCCAAAGCGACTTTGCTTTCATTTTATACACACACACACACACACACACACACATATATATATATATATATATATAAAATTTTAATCCGTTCTTGCTTTCCGTGGGAAACACATGACCTTGGAGTTGTTAGCACCATGCACTACTGTTTGAGCTACAGGAAAGCATTGATGAAATGTAGATAAATTTAGACAAAAAAGTAACTGTAAAGAACTTCAAATGTAGTAAAAAATATCCAGGTATTAAAATAAAGCCCGAACCAGATCCCTTAAATGAGACAAAAACAAATTTTTCTTAAATAATAAACCTGAATCTGCTATATATATATATATATAAATAATAGCATAAAGACCTCACCTGAAATCGACTCAAAAACGCACAAACAGTCTGAGGTCAGGTGGCAGATCTCTACTCTGTAGACATACAGGCTGCACTGAACTGACATCTTGACAAGCAGTATTCAGTGAATGGAGAAAAGCAGAAAGAGTGTCTGTTTAGTGCTCTTCAGCTGCTGGTCGCATGCTGCAGTGATCTGGAAAACACTCTGCTCAGGCTGTGTGGGAATATGCAGCGGGAAGACACAATAATGATGGCCTCTCACAAAATTCCTTCTTCACCACAAAGCAGCACTTTTAAAGTCAGTGGCTTTTTTGCTTAATCTATTGACAATAAACTTTTCCACCCCAAAGTACAAATGTTTATTAGTCAGTTAAGTGGAGCAGAGTATGTTGAGTGAATGCAAACATATGAGAAAACTGCTCTTTATTTACATTTTATGGTTTCCTCCTTAGCAGCAGGAGGGTTTACTGGATTTGGGGGCATTCAGACATCTTGTGATGATTTTAGACTGCCATCTGGTGGCTTAGCAAGTACTTTTAATTAGACATTTGGTGTGTTCAGAATAGCGTACTAATATATTGTGCATAGTATGCTGCGATATGTGTACTGGATTTCTAACCAACAACCATGTTTGTATGCAAAAGTGGTTTTATAAATTTATAACATATCTTAATATATGGAAGTTTATTTCAAATTGTAATAATATGTCAGAATATTACAGATTTTAATGTATTTTGATTAATAATAAACTTATTAAAATTATCTAGTGTGCAGTATATTATAAATAATTACAATAATTATAAATGTAAATATATAATAATTAAATACAAGTTCCACAATTTAAGCAAACTTGGTGTTACTGAAAAATTAAATGCACTTTTTTATGTGACATGTATAGAAATGTGTTACTAAAAATAGCTGTTGTTGTTGTGGAGCTCATGACAATATTGGCAAGAAAAATCCATCAGGAAAAAAAAATCCTTATTGTTGAGCCCTGAGGCAGTATACAGCATATAGCGTGCAGTATGCAGTGAGCAATGCGCTAGTGTCCCATTCCCTACATTAGTCATGAAACTTATCAGCACAACAAAGCCTCAACTTTGAGGATTACCTGTTTGCATTTAGGATTTAATGGCACACTGTGCAATACTTTTGAGAATTCACCTCTCTCTTCATCTCGTTTTCCCTCTCTCTCTGTAGCTGGCAGGTCTAGGGAGAGGCAGGCAGCATGGCTGAACCCAGACGCGACAGCACCAGCAGCCTGCAGCGCAAGAAGCCACCATGGCTAAAACTGGACATTCCCACCGCTCAGGTGTCCGTGGACGAAGCTCCAGCTTTTGTTCAGGTACGAGCGCTGTTGTCTACCTCATTTTAATTCTATCTCTCACTTCATACCGTCTTTGTAATTCCATTATTTCATACAGTGTAGCTCTGGTTTCCAATCCTGTCCATGTCTTTCTTTCTGCAGCCCGTGAAGAGGCATGGTTTCCATCGCAGCGTCAGTATGCCTGTGGAAACCTCTCATCTCCCCTCTCCTCCACGTGACGTCTTTGACCCCCGTCGAGCTGCTTTCCAGCGTCAGTCTTCAATCACCCAAACCATCAAGAGGTAGGAGAGGCATTACATGTGGCTGCTACTCACATCTACTCTTACAAACCCATCAGGTCTGAGATTCATGTCTTTACCAAAGGTCAAACTCTGTTCCAAAACCTAGTAAGCTGTATAAATAGACATTGTATAGCAAGACATGGTACAAGATTTGCAGCATTGCATGTGTCATTTGAGAAGTCCATTACATAATGCAATGAGACAACCTCACTAAAAATATTAATCCAAGATGGTGGATGAAGCAAGAGTAATGTCTCAATATATTTATTGTTGTGTTGTGACTGTCAAACGATTAATCGTGATTAATCGCATCCAAAATAAACGATTTTTTTTACATAATATGTGTGTGTATTATGTATATATAAATACACAAACATACATGTATATATTTAAGAAAAATATGTTTTGAACATGTATATATTTAAGAAAAATATGTTTTGTTTATATATAATATAAATTATATATGAATATAATTATATATAGAGATGTAAATATTTTAAAAATATATACATGTATGTTTGTGTATTTATATATACATAATAAATATACACAATACACACACATATATTATGTAAACAAAAACTTTTATTTTGGATGTGATTAATCGTATAACAGCACTAGTTTAAAATAATTAAAAATGGACTGTTTTATCTAATATTTGTTTGTTTTTATGTTATGCTTGTTAGAGTGCCACTGTTTTAGCTTAGCAACATGCTAACATCAAACTCTATTAAAAACAATTGTAGGCCAACTCACCAAAGGAGTTCTATCCCAGTTCGGATGCTACCTTAATGTACATTAGCAATATATCACAAGCAAAAAAGGTCTGTTTTCTATTATCACTACAGAGAAGTATGAAGCACAGTTTAAACAAACCAAGCAGCTTTTTGTAACTCAGCCCAGCAATTCGCACGACCAGATTGAATGCATTGCAAAATCTGTAAAGGGAAATCTTTCGTCCTCGTGTGAAATTCCCGATCACATGTATTCCTATTGAAATGACTGGATTTCGTATTCGAAAATTCGTCGAACAGTAGTGAATGTAACCAATTCTTTAGAATACAGCTCACTACATTTTGGAACAAAGCTAAATGACTACACCAGCATTCATTTCATAGCGTTTTAGTCTTGTTGTAGGAGTTTTAATTGGATGGATGCGTATTAATGTAGCCCATGATCTTGCATACTTTGTTCTTGATCTTGCATCTGTGAATCGTGTGTGCTTCTGTAATCGACACTGTAGCACCTTTTTGGTTGCAAGCGAATGTTGCCAGGCTTTTTTTATGATTTGTTTGCTGAGATTGTTTTGAGCTGAGATGTAATAGGAATGTGCATGTGATTCGCCGTGCCGGAGGGTTTGAAATTCCTAATTTCATGGCTGATAAACCAAATCTGAAAAGAACCAGTGTCTGTGCGCCTGTTTACATGGTTTCTGTGTGGACGACGCCAATTTTCAGCCTTGTTTTGTGTATTTCTGTGCATCTGTGTGTGTATGTGTGACTAGCACATGTCTCTCCCTCATATGCTACTCATTAACTCTTGCACAGGAGTTCACTGATAATAACCCTCCTGCTGGAATACTCTGCTTTTGCTCAATTTGCTAATCTTGCTCTCTGGCTCTTGTTGATCTGTTTTCCAGTTCTTCTCCTTCACTCTTTTCTTTTTATCTCTTTTTCTTCTGCTTCATTTCTTCGTCCTGTTCTTCCTCTCCTCCCGTCCTCCGTCTTCTCGGGCCGTCCACAGCAGCAGGAGGGTGCACTTTGAGAGGATTAACACTGTGCCCATTAAGGGTCACCGTGCAGGGCGGCATGGTTTCAGAAGGCATCAGTCCCTCTCCAGAACCCTGCTCAGGTACAGCGGAGCGCAGGAGGCCTGGCGAGGGAGCTCTCACACACAACACACACTATGCAGGGGAACATGTTGACGTGGCACTGTACAATCTCCTGCTCAGCCAGCTTCGGGGTTAGAGTTGTAATAATAGTAGTTGTTGCCATGTAAAACACCATCTATTAACATTTACAGTACATAGTCTCAGGAAAATAAGGCACTAACTAATGTATGCCATTTGGGTACTAATATGTACACTTTAGGTAGTAAGCTTTAAGGTACTAATATGCACTGTTTATGGGTAAATAAGGTACCACGGTGTACCTTTTGAAAGGGTACAGCCCCAGTGACAGCCTTCAGCCTACAACCTTGTATCATTTTTTTGCTGAGTAGCATTTTAATATAATAATATAATATTGATAGTTACAATTTAAAATTGTTATTGTCAGGCCTAAAAATTCATAGAAATTATTACAATCTTAAGAAATTGTTAAAAAAGTAATGGAAATTTCTATAGTGGATATGCATTTTCCTGTATGAAAATGCTGTTTGTGAATGCAGTCCAATCTGCAAAATCTTTTTTAAAAACTCTTATTCAGTAAGTACAAATCACTGGAAAAGTTGTGGAAATGTATTTGATTCCAAAGAAAATATTGGCATAGACAGTTTAAGGTTTAAATAAATAAATATATATATATATATATATATTTTGTGTACACTACGTTAATAAGTTTGGGTTCTTTTTTTTATTCTGCAAGGATGCTATTAATTGATCAAAAGACATTTATAATGTTACAAAATATTTCTTTTTCCAATAAGTGCTGTCCTTTTGAACTTTCCATTCTTCAAAGAATCCTGAAAAAATCATGGTTTCCACAAAAATAGTAAGCAGCAAAACTGTTTTCAATATTTCTAATAATAAGAAATGTTTCCTGAGCAACAAATCAGCACATTAGCATGGTTTTTGAAGAATCATGAGTAATTCATAAAATTCAGCTTTGCATCACAGGAACAAATTACATCTTAAAATTTAATGAAATAGAAAACTGTTATTTTAAATTGTAATACTATTTCACCTCTTCTTTAAAAAATAAATAAATCACATTGACCCCAAATTTTTGAACTGCAGTATAAGAAATGTGTATGCTGTGTATTTTTACTGCTTGTTTAATTATAGTTTTTTTTTTTTAGCTTAGCAATAAGCAACATTGGGAACCCTGACACAAACTAAGACTGGTTTGTGACAGTTTTTGTATGTCTTGAGGTTTTTAATCGGGTTTAGGCTTGTAATTAATGGAAACATATGTAGAAGTAATTGAAAGCACACATGGTCCTTCATGTTTGAGTCAGAGCTTAGCATTAGCTAAAAGACAGCACTGGCTGCCACATACAGTACAGCCTTGTTTACTGGTCACTTTCTGGTTTAATTCCTCACAGACCTCCAGCCAGAAACAACCAGAGGTCACCCATTGTGCGCTTTAAGTCTACAGTCTTTCTGTCTTTATAAAACTTTATACACTTCACCACACCACAGCCATATGCTATTGGTAACATTCTCCCTCAATGCATGTTAAATTGGGAATGACTTTGTCTTAATTCACTGAATCTTTTTGGGTTGTTTTTATGTTCACATGGTTGTCATGCCTTTCGTGACTTCAGTCTTTTGTTCTTATCACGACATGCTTTCACTGTCTCTGACCGTTATGATTTCAACACGGCTCATTGTTGCCATTCTTCTAATCTGAATTGAGCTTATCACAGAAAACATTCCAATACTTCATACCGCTATGTGAGCCCACGGCACATTCATCTTCAGATTTTTTGCGCGGTTTGACACTATTCCCAGACTGGCAGGCTTTATTTGTTTTCTTGCAGATGAAACAGAGTAAGCCGCAATTTGAGTCATGTTTGTTGCCATCCCCAGTGAGTCAGAAAGATGAGATTAGATTGCTCTCTGTGTGATGCTGATCCAGGCGTTCTAGTGAACAGTGTCCTATTTATAGACTCCCAACTGAGAACTGAGTTTGTTCTGAACTACAATGGAAATCTGAGCCATACTAACCAGTATTATTTTAATATTATTTATATACTATTATAGTATTTATTAGGGCTGTCAAATGGATTAATCGCATCCAAAATAAAAGTTTGTTTACATGATATGTGTGTGTACTGTGTATATTTATATGTATATATAAATACACACACATACATGTATGTATTTAAGAAATATTTACATGTGTATATACAGTGGGTACGGAAAGTATTCAGATTCAGCAAAGGGTCTGAATACTTAGGACCATGTGATATTTCAGTTTTTCTTTTTTAATAAATCTGCAAAAATGTCAACAATATGATTTTTATTATATATAAATGTAAATAAATATATATTAGATATATTTCTTAAATATATACGTGTGTGTGTGCGTGTGTATAATATACACCGTACACACACATACATATTATGTAAACACCAACTTTTATTTTGGATGCGATTAATCGATTTGTCAGCCCTAGTATTTATTAATATTTTTACAGTCACATATTCAAATGGAGGGAAATACATATATGTATGATTTAAATCATATATCATGCATCATATATGCATACGCCAGTCCTCAGTAGCTTATTGTTGGAGCTTATTATAACACACCACTTACAAAACATACTCTGATAACCATAATTTCTGCCAATATTTTATGTTTATTGATATAAAAAAATGTCAACCACCACTGTCATGAAACATGAAATAAAACATGACAGAATGATTCTGACACATATTAATTTTTTTATTTTATTAATCCTGCACTAATGCAGATTGTTAAAGAGAGGGTGAAAAGTAATACTTTTTAAGCATAATTAGGATAATTTCCATGAAACTGGCTGTTTCATGGTCAGTAAAAAAATATTTATGGCTGGTAAATTTTCTCAAGTCACTGGACTTTGGCAGGTGTGGTAAAATGTTCGTTTTAGGCCTTGACTATAGATAGCATTGTGGTGATGAATTCTGTATCTCAACACCACTCCTATGCTTCAGAAAATATCCAAATCTATTTATGGATTCATGACAGTAACAACAACTCTAGTAACTATGATATTTTGGCAGAAACTATGGTTACCATGGTGCATTTTTGTAATGGACCACCACAGAGTATGTACTGTTTTGTTTTTGTACGCATTATTTCCTAAAATGGGATTATTTTTGTGGGTGAGGCTGCAATTTGCTGGACTTTCTGAGTTTTTATTTTACACTGGTTTAAATCGATTTATCTGTTTGACTAAAACACGAGTCATAGTTGAACTTTAAAAACATGTCAGCTATTTGACATTATGAAACAGATGTTTCCCTAGTTTTTTTTTTTTTTTTAATGGCACAGCCAAGCAGCTGTGCAGACGGGTCGGACACCAGCCTAATGTTCCTCAGTGTGCGCTTGGTTTCATTCAAGCATGCCTGGCATTTCCTTAGAAGTTTGTTACAGTTACCTCACTTAAATTTCCTTGATCTCATTTGTACACAATCGGGAGGAGACGGTGTGACACACATTTGTGGAAACTACCATTGCAGCGTCCAGATATTGTGCAAGAACATGCTATAGCGCACAGCTGCAGGGAAACACCAGAGAGTCAGGGATCGCATGTGATCTGTGGATGAGTGAGCTCAAGCTGAACAAGGGTTGTGTCGATCGCTCTCAGGGGCACGGCGGACTGGTTCGGGGTCAGTAAGGAAGGCGACGCCACGCAGAAATGGCAGAGGAAGAGCCTGCGACACTGCAGCCTGCGCTACGGCAAGCTGAAACCTCAGGTGATCCGTGAGATGGAGCTGCCCAGCCAGGACAACATCTCCCTGACCAGCACAGAAACCCCTCCGCCTCTATACGTGCCCTCATCTCAGCATGGCATGCAGAAGGTACAGTACCAGAAGTTGTCACTGGAATAGTTTAAGTGCACCTGCTCCTCTTTTTAACGATGCTCTCTTTGTTCAGATTGTGGACCCGTTGGCACGAGGGCGTGCGTTTCGCATGGTGGAGGAGGTAGATGGCTACAGTGTGCCTCAAACTCCCATCACGCCCGGCGGTGCGTCCCTCTGGTCCTTCAGCAGCTCACGCTCAGGCCTAAACCGCATCCCACGCAGACGCAAGCGCGAGTCTGTGGCCAAGATGAGCTTCAGGGCGGCGGCAGCTCTGGTCAAGGTGAGCATCATCAGACGTGACTGATATGGGATTTCAGGATTTCAGTTGACTTTGTACATTTGGAATAATTTTGGAACTTTTCTGGAAATAACAGAGCAGTGTTTGGTCTAAATAATGCCTCACATGGTCAGATGTCAAGTCATTTGTATAGCGCTTTTCACAATACACATGGTTTCAGATGAGCTTTGCAGAAAATCATGATGTTAATGTCTGTAACATCTTAATGTCTTCATGCCTTCTTAGCCATTTAGCAGATTAGAGCTGGGCGATAATATAGTTTACATTTTGGGATGATACAAGCAATCAAGCAGTTTAGATTTGCTATATAGTGTGTATCGCCCTGTGTGAGTATATCCTACTTTATATAAAGAGCTGGACGATAATATAGTTACATTTTGCGAAATTTAAAAAAAAAAAAAAAAGTATGCAGAGATGTAATGTTTTGTTACTTAAAATGATATAATAATAGACCTTAGGATAACGCCATCTTTCATTTTTGACAGGAATGTAAACAAGGCTGTGAGGGACTGAAGTACAGTGTTCAATGGATTGTACTGTTGTTTAACAACACACTGATTGTTCAGTTGACAACGCATCTTTCTGAAAAAGCTCTCATTAGACCAGTGCCGATCCTAGACTTCTGGGGGCCCTACGCAAAATTGGAGTGGGGTATGAGTGGTTATGAACGAATGAATGAAAGTCTTGAATCGCGCTCGCGGAGAGCCTTTTAGAAACAGTGTCTCTTCTGCGGCTCGGTACGCTTGCGTATTTTGCGTATAGGGAGGATCGGCTCTACATTAGACAAATACTCCATAACACAGTTTTAAAAGTTGAGTTGTGAAAATTACCTGATCTACTATCTTTATACGTGACATTGTAAAGACTGTAAGTCTATCCCTCACAGCCTCGTTTTCATCCGTGTTAAATTCAATATGGCGTCTAACCTGGTTAAGGTCGATTAACCCTTTGTTAACTCATGTTAGACATGTTTTGAAACATCACCCAGGAATAAATTCAAGATTTCTTGTAAACAGCACAAAGCATTTATATCTGCCGTTTTAGCTTAAATAAATTGTTAAATTATGCAATAACAATGGGTCTCATTCACTAATAATTGCATGAATTATTCGTATTTACTGTAGCTCAAGCTATAACACATCTTTCTTGCCCTTTATATGATTAAATATATTTATGTGTGTTTATGTTTATTTATGAAAATGTGTAGTTTCAGTTGTTCTTACATTTCCTACAGTTCCTACTTTCTCGTAAATTTAGAATGTATTTTAGTACTAAAGTTCTTGATGAAACATGTTTTTTCCAAAAACATTCGTATGCAGATTTCACACACAATTTTTTGGTTAGTGAATTCTTTTAAACTGTGGATAACATGTTAATGAACAGAAATGGTACTAAGAACACTTACGTTACTGTAAACACTACAATGACTTGAATTAAATGTGCAAACTAAAAGACTGCAGATTGGTAACATTAATATAGTGGTTTATAGTGATTATCCTATATAGGTTTTTCAATGGCCAGTGCTGATACTGATTAATTGGCCTGAGCAATGTATCTTTCTGTCACTATTCCCTGCTGACCTTGGTGCAAATGTTGATGTTCACACATAGTCAATGCATAGTTTAATCCACAGCATGAACTTCAAGATTCATACAAAGGTTTGTTGACAATTGCTTGAATCCTGTCTGAGCTTCTTGGTTCACTATTATAAGTGACCCAACAACAAAGTTTTACTGTATTTTGGGATAATTTCCTGAACAAATGCACAGATTCTCCACAGACCTACATTAGAACAGAGCAGAAGCTTGTCTGATAATGTCGAATGAGAACAGCTGCTAAGTATGATTGTTAAGTAACATTTGTAAGGTGGGGCTTAGCGAAGGGGTCATCTGAGGTTGTCTGAGTTCATGAGGACACGTTAGATAAATCAAATGTGCACATTCAATCTTAAAAATTACCAGTAACATGAAGCAAAATATACAGGCCAAAGGTCTCACAACACAGTCTCTTTATTCACCATCTTTGATATACATTTTAGTGATTTATTCTTAGTACGGTAAATAGTGTATGGTATTTATAGCAAGTACTTTTTATACCGCTTAGTATGCTGATAAAGTGTCTGTTTGTCTGTATTTGAAGGGTCGTTCGCTGCGTGAAGGCACGTTAAGACGAGCTCACAGGCGCAGCTTCACACCTGCTAGCTTTATTGAGGAAGATGTTGTGGACTTTCCAGATGAACTCGACACATCGTTCTTCGCCAGGGTAAGCAAACTCCACCAAACACATCACACATACATTTGCTTTTGGGAGACTTTTTCAGCATGTGTGTGTTTACGGTGTGTCTGGCCTCAGGACGTCCTGATGCAGGAGGAGATGTCCACCTTTCACGATGAGGTGTTTGAGTCTCCATCAGACTCCACCATGAAGGATGTGGACAGCAAACAGCTGGATGAGTCGGAGCTAACAGGCAGCGCGCTGGACAAAAGCGAGTTAGAGAGGAGTCACTTAATGCTGTGAGATTCACAACACATTTACATGATGCCATATTTCCTCCCACAATGATTGTGTTGTGATATCAAAACATATTTTACAGTAGATAATTATTAGCTGCAGAGGTATTTCAGAAACTGTATTTTCATTCTCAGTTTGAAATATCTGTTATGATACAATTTAATTGTAGAAATATTTTAAATTGATCATTCAAAATAGCCATTACATATTTTAATATTAATGTTTTCATAATTAATATGTAATATTTTTAAAATGTCATTTAAATCATATTGAAATATAATAACACAATTAATTAAATATAAATACATTTTTAAATATATTTGAAAATTTATGTTAAGCAATATTAACATCTACATTACATTTATTCAATTAGCAGATGCTTTTATCCAAAGCGACTTACAAATTAGAAATACAAGCAATTTATGAGGCAAGCAATTTATTGCCTCATAAGGAGGCAATAACACAATTTTAGCAATATCAAAAATTGTCCAAAATTTTACAAGCTAGAAGAAGGAGGGATATAAGAGTAGTGATAGCATAGAAAAATATGTTGCCGTTTATTGTTCACAGAAGAATAATCAATTCGATCATTTCATTTGAAAAAGGACAACAATTTATTGATATAATAAGATCTTAAAATGGAAAACTATTAATTAATCGGGCTCAGATATTATTCTAGGACTATATATATGCTCTTTAATTCTGTCCTGTTCTTCAAACAGGCCTCTAGAGCGCGGCTGGCGGAAGGTTAAAGAGGGAATGCAGGCGCCCCCTAAAGTCCGACTGAGGCAGGAGGTTGTGAGTGTGAACGGTCAGCGCAGAGGCCAACGGATAGCTGTGCCAGTCAAAAAGCTCTTCGCAAGAGAAAAAAGACCGTATGGATTGGGCATGGTGGGAAAGCTGACCAATCGAACATATCGCAAACGCATCGACAGCTACGTGAAACAGCAGATAGAGGACATGGATAATCGCAGGTATGAGAACTGAGTTCAGTTCAGACTCTTCTATTAGACTTTTAGAGATGCTTATAATATGAGGTGGTTTCTATTTTGTTTCTCAGGCCTTTCTTTACATATTGGATAACGTTCGTTCACATACTCATCACCATTTTGGCAGTGTGTATTTATGGCATTGCACCAGTGGGCTTCTCCCAGCATGAAACCGTCGATTCTGTGAGTCCTGCTAAGTTTTCAAAAGGTCCAGCATGTTTGATGCTCTGTTCCTGTTTCTGACCATCTGGTGTTTGTCAACACATTTTTCCCCCACACAAAGGTCCTAAGAAATAAAGGCGTTTATGAAAACGTCAAATTTGTGCAGCAAGAGAACTTTTGGATTGGACCAAGTTCGGTGAGTCACTACTTTCTAAAATCAATGTGCAGGAGCTTAAGTTATAATTTAAAGGGGACACCGGATTTCCATTTTCCACAAGTTGCTATGATTCTTTAGGGTCTTCATGAAATGTCTGCGACATACTTTGGTTAAAATTCCTCAATAGTCATGTAAAACAACACCTTTTTACCTTGTCAAAATTAACAGCTCTGTTCACAGCGACCTGTTTGAGTGTATGTCTCTTTAAATGATAATGAGCTACTGCTCACCCCGCCCCTCTCTTCCATTTTTTGTGTATTGGATGGCGCCTTACCATCAAAAAAAAAATTTTAATCCACTGCAGTGGCTCTGATGTCGGGAGAAAATGAAGCCCAACTGTTTTCAACATTGATAATTATAATAAATGTTTCTTGAGCAGCAAATCAGCATATCAGAATGATATCTGAAGGATCATGTGACACTGAAGACTGGAGTAATGATGCTGAAAATTCAGCTTTGAGACCACAGGAATAAATTACATTTTAAAATATATTCAAATAGAAAATAATCATATTACATTGTAATAATATTTCACAATATTAAATTTTTTCTGTATTTTTGATCAAATAAATGCAGCCTTGGTGAACTTTTTTTTTTAAACTTTTTTAAAAAATCTTACCAACCCAATCTTTTGAATGGTGGCCTATGCCTCTTCAGATGTGGCTTTATTTCTCAAAAGTGAAACTCTGATTATGTTGAAACATATTTAATTTTCCTACTGAATTCATTAAACATGAACAACTGTATAAAACACTATCATAAGACAAGTCATCGTCATTGTCCTCTTCTCATCAGGAGGCCTTGATTCATCTGGGAGCCAAATTCTCACCTTGTATGCGACAGGATCACCAGGTACACAAACTGATTAAAAAAAAGCGTGAATTGGAGCGAAATTCAGCTTGCTGTGTGCGCAACGACCGCTCTGGCTGTCTGCAGACCTCAGAGGAGGAATGCTCTGTAAGCATTCTACTATCAAGGTTATACGTTTGTTTACCTGACTGAGAAGCTGTCAGGCCAGTGACAACTTTCTATTTCTATTTCAGAGCACTTTGGCTGTGTGGGTGAAATGGCCTCAGCATCCCAGCACTCCTCAGCTGGAGGGGAAGAACCGGGAGTATGGCTCTGTGTGTCATCAGGACCCCAGGTGAGGGAATACGACATCAATCGATACTTCAATTCACAATTTTCAGAGAGACATTTCAAACAAAATCGTACTGTGTTTTTGGCAGGACATGTATAGAGCCGGCTTCAGTATCTCCTCATGAGTGGCCTGATGACATCACCAAATGGCCGGTAAGTATTACAGCAAATATACTGTAGTATATATGAAATGCCACAGTACTTTGTTGTAAGAGTTGGTTAGCTATACATTGTCCTGACATATGTACTACAGATCTGCACCAAATATAATTCTGGGAACCACACTAATCTGCCTCATATCGACTGTACTATCACCGGCCGGCCCTGTTGCATCGGCACTAAAGGGAGGTGAGGACAACTGCTACTACTGACTCTCACATTGCATTCTTAACACTGGAACATTTTACATGCACTTATGAATAATTTACCGCCATCATGTAATCCATAAAAAAGCAACTGTAATCTGATTATGAGCATTTTAAAATGGAATGTGATCTAATTACAAGTACTTAATTTTTGGAATCTGATTACGTAATCCAGATTACATGTATGTGGGTTTTTGAAATGTCTTGTGTGTTGCTTTGCAGGTGTGAAATCACGTCGAGGGAGTACTGTGACTTCATGAAAGGATACTTCCATGAGGAGGCAACCCTCTGCTCCCAAGTAAGAAGACTGAACCAGCGAAGCACAGAAAAATGTCTAAGATGTGCTATAAGTGATATTAAAGTACATTTATTCATTACTGTACTTATGTAAGATGCAATGAAAGCAGATGAGATGCAAATACTGCTAAAAATGTATTGCACACCTTGTTATTATATGATATGGGTCATGATAATCTGAGCTGATAAATCAATCTTGCATGATTGTCAAAGCAAATGAATTTGTTTGCCAGGTCTTTATGAAAGTACATTACTATTCAAACGTTTGGGGTCGGTAAGATTTTTGAAGTCTTTTATGCTCACTATGGCTGATTTCTTTCATTTAAAAAAAAAGGTAATTATTTTCAGCAGTCATTACTCCAGTCTTCAGTGTCACATGATCCTTCAGAAATAATTCTAATATGCTGATTTGCTGCTCAATAAACATTATTTATTTATTTGTTTATTTTTGGAAACTGTGCTACATTTTATTCAGGATTCTTTGATGAAACGGATCAAAAGAACAGCATTTATTTGAAATAGAAATCTTTTGTAACATTATAAATGTCTTAACTGTCACGTTTGATCAGTTTAATGCATCCTTGCTGAATAAAAGTAAGCAATATTAACTTCCTTCCAAAAAAAAATCTTACTGACCCCAAACTTTAAATCTACCTTCTGCTAAGTGCTCTGTAATCACCATGAAGGTTGCCATGCTAATCCGTTGTCATCTGAAAGGGCACACCGTGATTTGCCTGTGACTTATGCGTGTGCCAGCTTCAGGGCTTTAACTTAAGACTTAGTGCTAAAGTGTGTTAAATGTCTGAAGCTTAAAAATGCTATTTCATTTATTATTGGTAAAATTTCAGGATGTTTCAATTTTAGATGTTTTGTAATCTAAAGAAAAACCCTACTCTGTCCCTGTCAGGTGCACTGTATGGATGATGTTTGTGGCCTCCTTCCTTTCCTGAACCCTGAGGTCCCAGATCAGTTCTACCGCCTCTGGCTCTCACTGTTTCTGCATGCTGGGTGAGTGACCCTTAAGCCCTGTTCACATCAAAAACAAAATGAGGAGGCAAATCTCACTGCAGACGAATGCTCTGTTTACACCTGGAGCAAAACAACAACAAAAAAGTGAAACATTGTAGACGGAAGACGAAAATGAAATGAGAAGGCAAAATATCACAGACAGTGTGTGGTCATGGACTGGTCACACCAACAGCGAAACTATGCAAACAAAAGGTCCGTTCAGATCAAGAACAAAACAAAAGCAAATGACTGGTCTATTCAAGCCAACAGCAAAAACAAAAGGTAAAAACTGTCAAACAAAATGTCTATTCACGCCACCAGAGAAATAAACATTCACAAATCCACAGCATTCATTCACACCTAGGGCAAAGCTAAACATTGCAGACAAAAGTGAAACGAAAAAGCACAATATCACAGTGTGATCATGGACTGGTCAAACCAAAAGCCAAACTAAAAACTTCAACTAGGCAAACGAAACGACAGGTCTATTCACGCCAACAGCAAAATGAAAAATGCAAAAAATGGCAAATAAAGCATCTATTTACACTAAGAGTAAAACAAAAATTCACAAATACACATCATTCATTCCTAGAGCAAAACAACAAAGTAAAACATTGCAAACGAAGATGAAATTGAGACAAAAAAGCTAAATATCACAGACAACGTGGTCACACCAAAAGTGAAACAAAAAAGAGAAACTATGCTAACGAAAGGTCTGTTTAGATCAAGAACAACATGAAAGACAAATGACAGGTCTATTCAAACCCAGAGCAAAATGAAAAGGCAAAAATTTGCAAACAAAATGTCTGTTCACACCAACAGAGAAACAAAAATTTACAAATGCACATCATTCATACCTAGGACACTGCAGACAAAATGTCTGTTTACCCCAGACCTCGGGTGAAGCAAAAAAGCTAAACATGGCAGATATTCACGCCAAGACCATTGCTACACTTTAATGCAGCATATCCAACAATGCATATTTCACTCGCCCATGCAACAATACAGATATTGGTATATAATAATGCACGTCTCCTCGAGTTTCAGAAGATATTAAATAATGTCTGCCTTAAACTGTGCTCAGACTGCCAAATTACTAAAGTCTGTAGTGACAATTAAAATATATGAACTCAATTTCTCATCAAAATCGTCTAAGACCAAATTGTTAGAGCTACGCAGTCAATATTCCTTTTACAGCTCTACTCTCACTCTTACTTTGTCAACAATTGTCTCAGGAGTTTTTTTCTCTCTCTCTCTCTCTCTATTTGATAGTTCATACTCAAATGAAACAAAGAAATCTTCTGAGCTATGAAAGAATAACCCATAAGCTATAAAAATTCCTCTGGGTTTTAATTATGCACACATGCTGGAATGCTCTACCCATAAGCACCATATCCCATACTGCACTGTTTATCTCAGATGCTTCAAAGGCTGACACATACGATCAGATTATCTGCTTTAAGAAACAGCTGACACTTGGAGAAGATGCTGCTATTTAGTATGGTGTGATCTGTAGTAGTAATCAAAGAGAGTGCTTCACTGAGCTGCACTTTGGCTCTTTGCCTTCCTTAAGAAGGCTCAGTAGATTAACGCTTCTGCACGTGCCTCTGTCACACACCTTGATCATCACACTCTCAAACATCCTTGAACCTGCTGAAGTTGGATTGTTGTGGTTACTGTTGCATATTTGTTCGTGTTTGGTGGCCATTGCACATTGCATTTTATAATAACAGCATTTGTGGAGACTCTTGTTGTGACATGCCTTTGCCACATTTTTATGAGACAACTGACAGAAGTGTAATTATGACACAGGCGGTGGTTTGCTTGGACATCATTTAGAGTCATTGGCATCATATGTTGTATGAAGGGAATGTTTATGACCGCTGTAGCCATGTCAGAACGTTGTGGTGTGTTGGGAATGAAAAATATGCATTCAAATCCATAAAGATGTCATAGCAGCTAATAAACAACATGCTTGAAAAGTTCTCTCTGTTCCCATCTGTTAAAAACAGGATTCTGCATTGCCTGGTGTCGGTATGTTTTCAGATGACAATTCTTCGAGACCTGGAGAAGTTGGCCGGATGGCTACGAATATCTATCATCTATATCCTGAGTGGCATCACAGGAAACCTGGCTAGTGCCATCTTCCTCCCCTACAGAGCTGAGGTGAGCCCGCTTGATCCATCTTGCCTCTTTTGCGCTGATAGGGTGCCACAACCGGCCCCTAAAACCTGCTGGTCTAGAACTAGAAATCGCTAACATTAGACAGACGGAAAACTAGGTTACTCACTTTAATCAGTGAAGCTATCTAAACCCGAAATGCTCAATGTGGTGATGTGACACACGTGGACTTGATGGATATCCTGTGTATTTTGGGTTGCACAGTGGCTACAACTGCTTTATTTTTCATCTGTTAAAATACTAATAGTAAAAAATGCTATTTATACATACAATCATTTGAATCCACTTTCTTTGAATAGAATTAAATTGAAAAATTTTCAAAAATGGCATAAAGGCTTTTCAAAGCCATATGAATAAACAGTGTACACATGTTTTTTAAACATGATAAAAATGATTTGTCCTTTTCTTTATCATGGGCATCATTCTTTGTCATTGACCCACACGCACTGTAAAAAACAAAGAATAAAACAAAGATTATTTACAAGAAAATACTATCTCAGCTTTTCTACTTCACAATTTCACGCTTAATTCAATGAGTTACTTGCTGTTTCAATGTAATTATTTCTGAAATTTACTAAAAAATTATTAATTGTTTCTACACCAATTATTTATTTTTTTTGTCAGTGTGACAGTTGTTTGGGAGCTGTTTGATGTCATTGTTTAGGAGCATCGGCAAATAACATGATTTCCCCAAATTTTTGTCAGCCAAACCCCTTTTGGCTTAAAATATTTTCTTGAAGCGCCCTCTGAGATTTTAAGTTATTATTTCAATAATTTAACAACACATTCACATTTACAGTTCTTTAAAGCACTGGAAAAAAATAGTGTAGAAACCATTTTCACTTAAAAATTGCTAGTAAATTTCACAAATAATTACAATGAAATGGCAAGTAACACAGTAAAAATAAAAAATAAAACATTTTGTGTGTTGGTTAATGGCCACATGACATGGTAAAAGATTGGCATGGTTTTTATTTTAGAATTATTTTAAATAATAATTTATTTTGTACATTTGTATAACTGAATTATTAGCTTGTCGTCAACTCCCTCATGATCCACCTGGGGTTTGTGAACCTGAGTTTAAGAAAACCCTGGGCTAAGAGAACCAGCACCATGTTGGTGGAAAAGGGGTATTTTACTCATGTATCTCTGGCACTGAGCTCGTGCCTCTTTTGCTGTCTCCATGTCTCTCTAGGTGGGTCCGGCTGGCTCTCAGTTCGGCATCCTGGCCTGTCTGTTTGTGGAGCTGATTCAGAGCTGGCAGATTCTGGCTCAGCCGTGGCGGGCCTTCACTAAGCTACTGTGCGTGGTGCTCTTTCTGTTCGCCTTCGGCCTGCTGCCCTGGATCGATAACTTCGCCCACATCTGCGGATTCATCTCGGGCTTCTTCCTCTCCTTCGCCTTCCTGCCATACATCAGCTTCGGCCGCCTGGACATGTACCGCAAGCGCTGCCAGATCATCATCTTCCTGGTGGTGTTCGTGGGCCTGTTTGCGGGACTCGTGGTGCTTTTCTACGTGTATCCCATCAAGTGTGAGTGGTGCGAGCTGCTCACCTGCATTCCTTTCACCGACAAGTTCTGTGAGAAGTACGACCTCAATGCGCACCTCCATTGAGGGAGAGGCGGGGCTTCGGGGACAGAGGGATTCGATTGGTCATTGATCTGCATCTGCCAGTCCCCAGCTGTCAGTGTTCATCCAGTTGCACTTCGTCTCGCCCCAAATGAAGCCCTTTCTGTGAACTTGGACAGTATGCTTGTGTTGTTGTTGTTTTTTTTACTCAAGTGTAAGTTGGATCTCCAACTCTTGACCATGATTTTAGGACTCTTGAGATTGAAGAACGCTTTTTAACGTACTCTAAAGTTTTATGTAGTCTATTGATAAGGGTGTCTGATAATCATACAAAAACAGGGTCACCCTCACCCGAAAACTTACTTTACACTACAGTCTCAGAAGGCAGTGTCATCATAAAAGCACTGGTACACCAAAAGGAGAACACGTCTTCAATTTGATTGTTGTACTTTTTTATGTTTTAGCATGTCAGGGGTAGGTTTGTCTTTGTTTAGTCGACCTCAGAATCCAGGGACGAAAAAACTCTGTACCTTTGGTGCCTTTATAAATGTACCTACTACTGCCATATTTTCGTGACACGTTGAGCACTCAAATGATATTCTTTTATTTGTGTGTTACTTCTAATGGAGTAATGGTTGATTATGAAAGGGTAGTGTTTTAGCTACCCAATTTACTCACTTGTTACAGAATACAGCTAAAAACAACCTGCACCTCTGAAGTTTGTCTGTTTTTCTTGTCTACTAGACCTTAAACTATGGAAGCCCATTTGCACCTCAGAGTAAAAAAAATAAATAAAACGGTAACTTTCTCGTAAGTGAGATGTTAATTGTGATATTGTTTCTCATAATTGCAATGTTAGAACTTGCAATGTGACAATTTTCTAATAATTGCAACTATCTCAATATCTCACAATTGTGACTTTATTTCCCATAGTTGAGACTTCATCTCACGATGTGACTATTTTTCATAATTGCGACGTTACATCTCACAATAAGAGTATATCGCGATGTGAATTTTCTTACTTTTTTTTATAACTCTGAGGCAGAAACAGACTTCTATACTAAACCAGTCTGACCAGTTTTGGAACTAAATTTAAGATGGTACGAAGGATAATAAATTGTATCCATAAACCCAAAGAAATGCTGGCAACACTTTACATTAAGGTTCCATTTGTTAACATTAGTTTACATGAACTACAGTAACAATGAGAAATTCTTCTAAAGCGATAATCAATCTTAGTTAATGTTCATTTCAACATTTACTAATACATGATTAAAATCAAAAGTTTTAACTGTCAATATTATGGACATGAGCTAACAATGAACAGTTACAAAAGATACTGTAAAAAAACTAACAAATGATACTGTAACAAAATCTCTCAGTTAGTTAATGCATTAACTACCGTTAACTAATGGGACTTTATTGTAAAGTGTTACTGAAATGCATAGAAAATACAAAAATATAGCTTTGTTATTAGATTTTTTTATTGATTAGATATGCATGATAGTGACTAATGCCACAGAGAACGTTTATGGACATTCTAAGTAAAGTTTACATCAGTTCATACACTGTATACATATTTCGCATTTCCAAAACACATTGTCACAAATGCAGTAATATATTAGGAAGATTCTACAACAATATATTTAACATTTCCAAGGGATGGAAAGTTATAAAAAAAATAAATACGATTTTTTTCTCAAATGTTCAATTACATTTTTTTATTTTTCTGACCTAATGTTTTGAATGTTTGAATTTTTTTCTACCAAAAGAATGTTATTAATGTTAAATGTTATTAAAATGAAAGAAAATCATTGTAACAATGAGAAATTCTTCTAAAGCGATAATCAATCTTAGTTAGTGTTCATTTCAACATTTACTAATACATGATAAAATCAAAAGTTTTAACTGTCAATATTATGGACATGAGCTAACAATGAACAGTTACAAAAGATACTGTAAAAAAACTGTAACAAATGATACTGTAACAAAATCTCTCAGAGTTAGTTAATGCATTAACTACCGTTAACTAATGGGACTTTATTGTAAAGTGTTACTGAAATGCATAGAAAATACAAAAATATAGCTTTGTTATTAGATTTTTTTATTGATTAGATATGCATGATAGTGACTAATGCCACAGAGAACGTTTATGGACATTCTAAGTAAAGTTTACATCAGTTCATACACTGTATACATATTTCGCATTTCCAAAACACATTGTCACAAATGCAGTAATATATTAGGAAGATTCTACAACAATATATTTAACATTTCCAAGGGATGGAAAGTTATAAAAAAAATAAATATAATTTTTTTCTCAAATGTTCAATTACATTTTTTTATTTTTCTGACCTAATGTTTTGAATGTTTGAATTTTTTTCTACCAAAAGAATGTTATTAATGTTAAATGTTATTAAAATGAAAGAAAATCATTATTTTTGACTGATCAAATTAAATGTTTTTGATGAATATGGTGATTTTTTTTTTCAAAAACAATAAAAAATCTCTTTATTAGTTGTTAAAAGCAACCACTGTGTTTTGACCAGTAAAGTGTGCAGTGTATCTTGGGCAGTACAAGAGGGAAAAAAATGCAGTAAACAACCAACATCTTTAGCCTTCATATACCCAAATGTAACTGCTTCGATCTCTGTAAATGAGTGCATAGGTAAGTCTCTGGTTCCTTGCTCAGGTGGTAGTAGGGCTTTAAGCCTGTGACTGCCAAGAGCCATCCAGAATCTACGCATGGTGTCCTGAATCAGGATTTCATGAGCTAAAGAAACTAACATCCGCTGTTTCGTCGTGCATAAGCCAGGCCTCCAAGCTGATACTCCATCTCTGTGAAGGACAAAGCCGCCACAGTGATGGCCGAGGGACCCTTCTCCTTAAAGCCAGCTTTCTGGTAGAAGGGCACCAGGAACTCCTCACAGACCAGCAGGGCTCGGCGGAGACCGGGAAGACAGTGCAGGTACTGCAGATAGCGCCAAAGCAAGATAGAGCCTTTGCCCTGCTGTCGACAGTGGCGGTGCACAGACAACACGAGGATGTGAACTGTGGGAGAGTCTGGGACGTGTGTGGTCATGGCCTCCTGGATCAGATGGTCAAAATAGGGTTAGAATGTGAACTTACTGTGATGTTCTTAATCTACATGATAACAGGTTTCTTTAATAAAGAACCATGTTTCTCACCCGTTCTAATTTCTCTTTGTCCCAGCCAGATCCAATGATGAAAGCCACCAGCTGGCCCTCTTCAAACCATCCCATCGAGAGCTCAGGACACTGGCCCAGGAAACTAAGCACCTCATCAAGGGTGAGTGGACATTCACCGGAAACAGAGATAAACGCTGCAGAGGGAAAAATACAGGGATGAGTGAACCCTGTTATACCAATGCAAACAAGAGCTTATCGGCGGATTATCAGATTTATCACAGATCAGATCTGTATGTTGACTAGAGTCTTCTAGAACTTGGGAAGTTTTTAAAGAGTTTAGGGGGTGTTTTTTTTAACAGGTATGAATTATCAACTCCCCTTAACTGAAAGAAAAGCAATCACAATTATAAAACATGGTGTAAATTACCATTTGTTGCCTAAACAGATATGTGTGATTTTATGGTATTCTATGTATTCTAAAATGAAGACTTAAATACCTAACTTAAACCATTTTTTCTTTTCAAATAAATTTTGCATTATTGATATGACATACACTACCTTTCAATCAAAAGTCTGGGGTCGGAATAATTTTCAAAACATTTTTTCAAAGAAGTCTCTTATGCTCACCAAGGCCGCATTTATTTAATAATAAAAATGTCATATCATGACTTTAAACTTATTTTATTTTCAATTAAAAATTTTAATTGCAAAATACTATTACAATTTAATATAAGCGTTTTCTATTTGGATATATTTTTAAATTGTATTTATTTCCATGATAGCAAAGCAGAATTTTCAGCATCATTACAGTGCAGATAGCGCCAAAGCAAGATAGAGCCTTTGCCCTGCTGCCGACAGTGGCGGTGCACAGACAACACGAGGATGTGAACTGTGGGAGAGTCTGGGACGTGTGTGGTCATGGCCTCCTGGATCAGATGGTCAAAATAGGGTTGGAATGTGAACTTACTGTGATGTTCTTAATCTACATGATAACAGGTTTCTTTAATAAAGAACCATGTTTCTCACCCGTTCTAATTTCTCTTTGTCCCAGCCAGATCCAATGATGAAAGCCACCAGCTGGCCCTCTTCAAACCATCCCATCGAGAGCTCAGGACACTGGCCCAGGAAACTAAGCACCTCATCAAGGGTGAGTGGACATTCACCGGAAACAGAGATAAACGCTGCAGAGGGAAAAATACAGGGATGAGTGAACCCTGTTATACCAATGCAAACAAGAGCTTATCGGCGGATTATCAGATTTATCACAGATCAGATCTGTATGTTGACTAGAGTCTTCTAGAACTTGGGAAGTTTTTAAAGAGTTTAGGGGGTGTTTTTTTTAACAGGTATGAATTATCAACTCCCCTTAACTGAAAGAAAAGCAATCACAATTATAAAACATGGTGTAAATTACCATTTGTTGCCTAAACAGATATGTGTGATTTTATGGTATTCTATGTATTCTAAAATGAAGACTTAAATACCTAACTTAAACCATTTTTTCTTTTCAAATAAATTTTGCATTATTGATATGACATACACTACCTTTCAATCAAAAGTCTGGGGTCGGAATAATTTTCAAAACATTTTTTCAAAGAAGTCTCTTATGCTCACCAAGGCCGCATTTATTTAATAATAAAAAAGTCATATCATGACTTTAAACTTATTTTATTTTCAATTAAAAATTTTAATTGCAAAATACTATTACAATTTAATATAAGCGTTTTCTATTTGGATATATTTTTAAATTGTATTTATTTCCATGATAGCAAAGCAGAATTTTCAGCATCATTTCTCCAGTCTTCAGTGTCACATGATCCTTCAGAACTCATTCTAATATGCTGATTTGCTGCTCAAGAAACAGTTATTATTATTATCAGTGTTGAAAACAGTTTATGCTATATGATATAATTTTTCAAGCTTCTTTGATGAATAGAAAGTTCAAAATTACAGCATTTATTTAAAATACAAATCTTTTGTAATATTATGTCTTTACTGCATTTAATTCATCCTTGCTGAATTAAAGTATTATTTTCATACTTTTTAAATTATTTATAATATTAAAAAAAAAAAAATACTGACCCCAAACTTTTGAAAGGTGGTGTACTTCAGTACATACATATTGCCAAAACTTTACAGAAATTGAAATAAAAATAAATAAGGTAGATAGCTAAATAAGTATTTACGTTGTCAACCTGTTGCCCACAAATCTGACCTAAACCCAACCATCAGATTTCCTAGAGAAATGCCTTCAGCGAGGGATCAAGTGTGTTAGAGCTACTTAAACTACATTCAGCATCTGCTGACACACTCAGGACAACTAAAACAAAAGATGTGTTTTTGTCTAAAAACATTTTTCACATTATTGAAACAATCGTTAGGTACTTCTGGCTCTGTATTTTGGTAAATCTATTTGCAGCACCGCAATATAACCCCACCGTCTGTGCAAAACATCTTACCTTCTCTCTCTATCTCAAACACACTAATGGCGTCCTGTGGGGTGAGATTCCGGAACTCGCTAGCAGGTAATGTGTGTCGTCGCTGCCGTCGAGAACTGGCCACGCTCAGCGGCGTCTTCAGAAAGAATGGCTTCAGGAAGGGTGAGCTGACGACCTGCGGTGCCATCATCTGACACGCGCACACTTCTGACTGCTGGAGGACAGTGCGGTCTGAAATACTAACGCAGCCTCTTCAGCTCTTAGTTTTCTCTCACTTCAAAGTTTGCGGACACTGCTGTCTTTCCCTCAGTGGATTTGTTCGGTGGCTCTCTTCTACGGTCTGATGTGTTTGAATCCTAACACTCTACCCCGTCGCTGTCACCTCTCCTCCTCTTTAACCCTCCCCCTCGTCCCTCTCTTTGTCCCGGCCCGCCCAGATCTCCTAAAGTGTCCCGTCTTTAGAGGGATAGTACTGTGCGCACGTGCCAGGTGAAGCTGCAGCAATTTCCTAAAAGTCTCTGTGCTAATAGCCTACTCACAGCGCAGCTCCTAACGCTCACCCAGAAACTGTTTGTACAGCTAAAGAAAGCTTTGTAGTGTTTACGCCAGCCCTGGTAGCCCTGTTACGTATTTGGTGTTACCAAATTCAGCAAGCTGGTGCTTAGTAAGAGAATAAGGACACTGAGAACTACGTACCAATATGTCATTTTGAGATTGTCCGCATCGGCTGAAAAATAAGCCCACTGGGTCAATTAACAGAAGTGGCGTTTCACTCATTGGTGTAACATTTCCAAAATCATTCAATTCGTCAATACATATTGCACATTACACTACCATTCAACTGCATTTATATTTTATCAAAATACAGATTTAACTAGTATGAATTAACTACCCTTAACTGAAATAAAAGTAATCACAACTAGCAAAGTACAAAGTATTTACAAATTACAAAGTAGCCTATAAGTAAACCGTTTGTTGCCTATCCAGATGAGTGTTTTTACAGTATTTTATTGGACACCAATTGTAAAAAATTAAAAAAAATAAAAACATAGTTCTGTAAATAAATACCCAACTTTTTCAGACTAGCCTAAACAATATATTTTTTTAAAAGTCAAATTAATTTATTTGGTATGACATGCACTAAAGTTCAAAAGTTTGGGATCAGTCATTTTTAATGTTTTTTGAAAGATATCTTATGCTCACCAAGGCTGTGTTTATTTGATCAAAATCACAATAAAGCAGTAATATTGTGAAATATAATTACATTTTTAAATAACTTTTTTCTACTTTATATATAAATTAATTTGTGATGGTAAAGCTGATTTGCTGCTCAAGAAACATTTCGTATTATTATCAATGTTGAAAACATTTGAGCTGCTTAATATTTTTGTGGAAACCATGATATATTTTTCAGGATTCTTTAAAGAATAGGAAGCATTTATTTAAAATAGAAATCTTATAAATGTCTTTACTTGCACTTTTGATTCATAAAAGTATACATTTCTTTAAAAGAATATTACTGACCCCAGGCGTCTGAACAGTGCTGTGCATGTTTTGATATTTATTCATATTAATAATTTAAAATGTATCAATATTAATATTTTTTCACATCACAAAAGGGTTAGACACCTAATTAAACCGCCTTTTGTTTTTAATAACATGGTTTACATTTACCTAAACATCCGCTCAACTTGCCACATCAAGTGTGATTATGTATATACTCTAAAAAATGCTAGTTTGGGATTTATGAATAGTATATTTTCTAGCCAAATAGTGTGTCATTTTGTTGGTTTATTTTCAGTGTTGGTTAGTTCTTGTGTAACCCAGCCTTCTGTTTAAACGAGCAACCCAACAAGAAAATTAGATGTATGTGTTTTTGTCCTTTATTTACCCAGCATTTCTAAAGTACATCACATTGTGTTTCATGTTTTAATTACTCTGAAATCATCACCAGTGTTCATTTTGCTTAATTTATCAATTTCATTATGCAAAAGATAAAATTCACATGTTCATTGTTTATTTTGAATACTGCTTGCTTCATTTATTGATTGCATTTATTTGAACATCCTTTGTTTTTGTACAGTCCCATTTTTTATATAGTTTAGAGATCATTTTACATCTGTATAGCAACCTATTTAGTGATAAAAATTATTCCCTTGGAGAAGAATATATTATCTTTAGCATATAGTATAGTCCAGTCAGTGATGGATTAGTAATTATTTGATAACACAGCATGCTGCTTAAACATTTACACGTTTTTTTTTACACTCTGCTGTTCATTATTGTCCAATGATGTCTTCCTTTTCAAAAATACACAGTTTAAGGAGCTTTCAGGTTTCCCAGTATTATGCTTAAGGTGTTAATGCCATCTGACAAACTAAATATATCTAGTCTACTGACTTACTGTTCAATAACCGGCTGAAACCTGATGAATCCAGCTCTTTACTTTCCAATACATCAGACACAATGAGAGGAAGCTCTGGGTTAATGCTGGACCTCATCTGAGGAGGAGCTACTTCAATTTAAGATGATTTGACCTTTAAACGACCCCTCCGAGTAATTCCAATCATCAGCTGAACTACTATTTAGTGTAGAATCTATATTGGCATCCTTATATTTTACAAGTCCTGTAATACAAGACAGTCTTTTAATAGTAAGCTATTTTAAGTAATCATCATCACTTGATACATACTAACATTTGATCATTTAGATCAATCGTGTTTCACAGAAGTTGAGATTATCTTAGAGAGATAATAAATCGCTTGTTGACCTGTAAAATATAGACTAAAAGCTATTAGGAGGCAAATGGATGAGTCATTCAGGGCCAACACAAGCTGACTCACTCAAACACTGTCGCATTATAGTCTTCCGTTTGTGTCGTTTGAGCCTTCAGAAGTTTTTTTAACTGTGTTTGACTCATTATTTCTGTGGTCATCCACTAACATGCTCAGACAATGACCATTGAGTCTGTGGTTTATTTTATGACTTAATAACTTACCTGCTTTTTAAAGCACCAGTGTCATCGCGCGACTTTCCAGTCAGCAGGTGTTCACCGATGGTTCACCATGTTTCTCCACATTGCTTCACTGTACGTGTCGACCCATGACACGTGTTTACAATTGTTGGGAAGTAGGGAGATGTGCTGTTTATACAGTCCTCTCTCATCTGCACACATAAAGCTCAATCCTCATCCATGTTTTCATTCCTTTCATACGCGTGACTCAAACTGTTGGATTAGTAATCAGGCCGCACGTCCATTTTCTGACACAGTGCCACTGACATAATATCTGACTGAATTGTTTTTTTTATAAATATACATACAGTATAGTTAAGAAATATCAGACGAGGAACAAAGAAGATTGCCGTTTCCCTGAGTGAATTAGTGTTGGGTCGTTCTTGAACGATTCGTTCATTTTGAACGAATCTTTCATGTGACTCGGGAAGAACGAGTCGTCTAGGGAATGATTCGTTCAGTCGCGCATGCGCATCATCCTATAGGTTCTGTACTGGAATTAGTCAAGTAGTGTCGGTAAAATGATTCGAACTTCCCATCACTAGAGTGAATGATTTAATTAGGCTACCCATTCATAAAGTCGTTTTGAACGAAGCAAATGAGTCAATGACTCGTTTATTAAACAGTGATTGCCGCCACCTACTGGCGGTTTTAGTTTCATACTTAAAAACAATTTATTTGTTCCCCCATCATTTAATATTTCTATGTTCAAAATGTTCTATTCAAAACATTAATCCTATAACATTATTCATGCAATTATAATTGTTTTACGAGCATTCATGCCCCACCTGAGCTGCATTAAACAGTCTGTGTTAAATAGCCTACTTCTAAAGGTAATGCTATTACAGATGCCTCTGCCATGCAAGCATGGACTTAATAATTTAATTACAATTACTTCTGATGTAATTGCATTAAATACTGTAGAGTACTATAGAACAATTAAGTATAAAACAATAGCCTAGTGGATTTAAAATCAAAATTTAGCATCTAATGTTAAAATGTATGTTTTTATTGTAACCGGCTCCTTTTAAATACTTTGGTCAGTTCAAGAATAATTTATGCGATTTTATATTATTCATCTGAAAGAATAAAAAGAACAGCTTCATGTCTATTCAACTGGTCAAGGTTGATATAGGATTTAGAAAGTAATTAGTAATAAGTACTTCAATACTATTTAGAGAGTAATTAGTGCAGTAATCTAATCACATGGGTGAAGATGGTATTAGTATCTATTAATAATTTTTTAGAGTAACTTACCCAACACTGCTATAGTGTTATATTATTCTAATTAAACATGTATATTAAAGAATCTGCCATAGAAGATGATGCATAAATTAGAATAGGTCCGAAAAATAACCCAAAAAATGTATAAACATAATTTTGTGCATCTGTAAATAAGTACTAAAGGTTTAAATATATAAATAAATAAATCAAGGGAAGAAAATGAAGTCATTTCTAATAAAGTAAATGTTTCAGGAAGTGTCTGGAAGGGTACTGAAGTGCACTTTAGTATCAGTACACAGTAGTAAAGCACTGCACTACAGAAGTATATGCTAGTGCAGGGTAATAATAATAAAACACTCTCAAGTGCAGTAGAATATTTTTCTAAATTACAGTTGCTTTGAAGTATATTTTATTTTCAGTGCCACTGACCAAAGTATATCAGAAGTACATGCAAAACTAGCGTATTAGAAGTGACAAAATCACACATTTTGCTTAAGTGCTGCTAAAATAAGTCAAAAAACACTCAAAGGTTTAACTTCTTACATTTAGGATATAACACTCATGTCATTTATATACAATAGTTTTTCCATAATAATGATACATTAGGTACACACCAATGTATGAAATATTATCTCTTAAAGTATATTGCTTTCATAAATAGTATTCATTTTGAAAGTACGCTTTAAATGCACTTCTCACAAGTGAGGAACAAGAAGGCACAGTGGAATATTTAATTGAAATGGCACATTATTTGAGGAAATAAATAATATGCATATTCCAGAACAGTGATAAATCTTACATCAATATTATCATGCACAGCTGTGAGCAATTAATTCAACACCATCAATAATCAGATTTTTATTTTATTTTTTACATTTGATTAAAATACATGTACAGAGCAGCTTAATCAGTATTAACAGATGATGTAACAAAAATCATGTTAAGTAATATAGCATTACAAAATTTGTATAAGCAATACGTTTCGACCTACATAGTATCAGTTTAAAATGATATGCTCTCCAAAACGGACATTACAAACAAGAACATCAGTCTCACATCTAATGCATAAACGTAGTCGAGGCTAAATGTTACAGCTGATGAACACAAGAACAGCACCGCTATGAGCAAAAGCTGTTGCAACATTTGCTTTGTTCTTTAAAGGCACATAAACCTCTATGCATAATGCTACAAGACACTGCATATCTGCATGTTTGAGGAGAACAATGAGATGTCATGCTTCTTGTGACTTGTTCATTGAGCTTTTCTTTCCTCTCTTAGACATACAACCAACCTGTCAAATATTCACAAAGTCCTCGCTCTAAAATGATTTAATAACATCTGAACCGACACATGAAAGGAATGCCTTCACATGTTAAAGTATTTAAATATATTACAATGTTCATAAGCAAATAAAGAGGTAAATAGAGTCCACCACGGCTTTTTTTTAAGTTTTAAAGAGCATAAATAGCTGAACACACAAGCACATTTAAAGCACTGTTAGACCACACAATATTTGGTCATTAAACTGACAAGTCGTCCACCATTTCCAACAGTATCACTATAAATATTACATTTGAAATCATGAATATATATATATATTCAAAAGTGCTTTTCTGACTGCTCATCTTCAGTCAGCACACAAAAAAATAAGTTCAGGACACTTAAGCACTTACTAAAACATTTACAATTATATTTCTGTATTATTCACTCATTAGTTTAACACATGATCATTTGTTGACTTTTACATTTACTCGTACAGATATCCTGAAATGAGTTTTTATTGAAATGTGCTTTGTCTATTAATCGTAACAAGCTGCTGTATGTTTATTAGAGTTATAATCAATACCTGGATCAAAGCTCTATATCTAGGTTCACATAACCAAGCATCAAAATGACCTGCTTCACCCTCAACCACACTCTTAAAAATAAAGGTTTAACACACAGAAGTGGTGAGAAAGTTCCTCAAAGAACCTTTCAGCGAACAGTTCATAAAACAATCTAGTGTGAAGAACATTTTAATCATCTAGAGAACCTTTTTCCACTATGAAGAACATTTTGTGCAATGGTAAAGTTCCTTGAATGTTAAAAGTTCTTCAAGAAACAATACAATTTAAAAAAAAAAAAAAAAATTTTTTTAGATGGTTTAGAGTTTGATTAGATGGTTTAGAGTTTGGTCTGTTCATCACAGATATTTCATATGGCTTCTGAAAACTTGATTACTTGATATGTAGTATGGACTAATCATTTTATTTTACTGGTTTCTGGAGCTTACCAAGTACTTTAAAATCAACTTCCACTTTCATGGAATGTAAAAGAGCAGACTGGACATTCTGCCCAACTTTTTTTAGTGATTCATGGAAGATAATAATGCAGAGTTTGAATAACGTAAGGGTGATCACTTTGGGTGAAGTAAGCAACTTGATAAAATAGAGCCCTAAAAACCAAGCACAAGAAATATGACACACCACCAGAACAAGCTCATCGGCCTCAGCCAGTTATGTTCAGAAACAAAAGGCCTGGAACAAGAGTCAATCATGTTCAAAGTGGGATACTGGAATGGGAGTGCATCAAACTGCAATGTGGAGACATGTCGGGCTGTACAAAGAAGGAGATGGGCAGGGTTAAACATCCAGTTCATCATCATCCATGTGCAAATGGCTTGAGGGACCCAGGAGCGGCTGGCTGGAGCAGCAGGTACTCTGAGTGTTCAGACTTTCAGTTGAGCCAGATAATCCTACAGAAATGACAAATACTGCAGTTAAAAAATCTACTCTACACAAATATCAAAACATGTAACACATGCCATATTTTATAAACAGGCACATCAAAGTTTAACAAATATGTCAAAGCAACAATTTAATGATTGATTAAACCAGTAAAACTGGAGACTGAAGAACTTTTTGTGCCGTATAGGTTTGCATGGCACTGAGAACAAGAACATGGAGGAACAGCCGAGAGAAGGACACAGAAGCCTACATACCCATTACTCTTCCATACCAATAGAGCAGGAATCAGGACCTAGAGCTGCCCAGAGCAAGACCACGAGAGAAGCCAGGAAGGCAGGGAAAGGAAGTCAAGGAATAAATGGCACACAGGTTAGAGCTGAATGACCGAGAGCCAGAAACATAGCGTTTGTCAAATTGCAAGAGAGAAAGAACGAACGATGTTGTTCGAAGAGTGCACACACGCTCAGGACAATAACGTCTCTGTAAAGGACACACTCAAAGCATGCACAATAGGCTCTTGTGTCCGGATGTGTACACACCAGGGAGGGAAAGGTCTCCAGGGGGGTCACTTTCAGTCTTGGTAAAGCTGCTGTGCTCACTGCTGCAGTCATTCATCACCTCTTCCTCCAAATTCAGTCGATCCTCTGTATAGATTCACAAACAATAGAAACAAAAGCTGTAGTTGCACAATGGTTTATTCTTTATTTAGTAAAAATGCATTATTAATGCATACACGACACTAGCAATTTCTGGACTCTTGATCAGTATCTTATGTTCTCCACTTGTTTTCAAAATATTTGTAATATACGTTGCCCTTCAACAGCATGGGGTTATTAATACTTCTATTCAGCAAGGACACATTAATCAAAACTGGCAGTAAAGACATTTATCATGTTACAAAAAAATGTCCATTTCAAATAAATGCTTCTTTTTCTATTCATGAAAGAATCTTGAAAAAATTAAAAAATGTTTTCCACAAAAAATATTAAGCAGGGTTATTATAGTTAACAAACTAAACCATAAAAAAAACATTTTAATTACTGGAGATAAATTAAATTTAAAATAAAATATATTTAAAACTTCAAATCAGCATTATGCAAGTCAGCATATCTGAATGATTCTAAATGATGAAAATGTAATAATATTTCATAGTATTACTTGTTTTACTGTATTTTGAACAAATAAATGCAGCATTGCTGATCATAAAAGACTTCTTTCAAAAACATTTAAAAAAAACTACCGATCACAAACTTTAGAACAGTTGTGTAAGTATATTTGGTGTTCTACCATTGGCAGAATTTACTTGTTTTAACCATAACCTTAACAAATTTAGTTTAAAAAAGGGCTCCTATTTGGACATCTGGTAACATTTTTTGGACACCACATAATATGTAGCCAAAGTGGTAAACAATATGACTTTGAAATGTTCGCTTCTATGACAGCACATCTGAACATGCCCCTATCAACACTGTCAACCAGGGCTGTCAATCTATTAAAATCCATAAAAACATGCTACGCTAATGAATGTGTCAAATGTATTCCAATTAATCACATATCAATATGTCCAGAGAAAAAAACAACAAAAGACATTACATTATTGTGATGAAAGCATTTAACAGACACAAAAATAGCTTTAACGTAATATAGCACTTGTTTTATTTTCCTATTTCCAGTCAGACAGTGATAACAGTGGAGTCACTCACCATCTTCAGGAGACAGTGAATCAGGGGCGTCCTCCCCAGCCGTACCCTGACAATACAAAGACAGTGAAGAACATGAGAAAGGTGCAACCCCATCAAGCAGGCCGTGTGTAACATGTTATATGGGCTGTGCTGCTGACCTCAGTGGGGGCAGGACTGCTGGACAGCAGCATGTGAGCTTGTGCATCAGACATCTCAGACAGTTTTTCTTCATCCTCCTCCTGAATGGGTGACGATGGAGAGCGTAGAGTGCTGCAAACACACAGACTGTCAGGACTAGGGATGATGCACGAATTAAGTCTTCTAGTACAAACACTATTTAATGTTTGTGCCTTTGTCCTTATCGTAGGAAACATTAAAGGGGTCCTATTATGCTCTTTTACAAAGTCTTGATTTTGTTTTGGGGGTGTACTAGAACAGGCTCTCATACTAGGTTGTTCGAAAAACACATATTTTCACATATTTTACATTATTACAACACCTCTGTGTACTAGAACAGGCTCTCATACTAGGTTGTTCGAAAAACACATATTTTCACATATTTTACATTATTACAACACCTCTCTCCCCAGTCTGGCATAAACGGCTCGAATAGTTCCTGTATGAAATGAAGGCCCGCCTTCTGAAATACGAAATGTGCTGTGATTGGTTAGCTGGGCCAGTGTGTGTTGTGATTGGCAGCACTCGGCACCTGGTCGGGAAATGTCATGACCCTTACCATCCTGCTGCGAGCTTCAGTGTAAATATTGCGTCAAAATCGAATCGGTTTGAGCGCGATTTAGACCCGGATGATTGTAACCACTCGAAGTTCGTCTGCCTTGGGAAAGCTAACGTGTCTCTGACATAGTGATAACACTCATTGCCTTCTCTAGTGCAGCTCAACCAGGTCTCATCCCATTCGTCGAAAAGCATAATAGGACCCCTTTAAAATATCTTTTATATTTCTCACCATTACAATTAAATGCACTGGGTGGTGCTGTGGACATGTGACACTGGTCTGATGAGCGGTGATGAAGTAGGAAGTGTTTATATTCTAATCTGTATATTCGGTTCTTGTTATTGTCACGCGTCCCACAGGATGGGGATCTGCTTTCATGGTGGAAAGAGAACACAAGCTGCTACAAAAAATGTGGACACTCATCAAAGAGGTGTCTGTGTCCCAGCAACCTTTGTGCCGTAAGGGCAAATTTTTTCCACAGCAGACCCTGTGATTAACATTTTTATATATATAAACATGTGAAAGAATAAAAATGCAATCGCTTTTATACAGACACTAGTTTTGTATATGTGCACTACCCTAATTACAGGCATCTACTTCTCCACTCTATGTCAGATGAGTGTTTTTTTATGGTTACTTTTTAATCTTGATGTGCTTATTGATATATAAATATATTACATATAAACAAATGTGTATCATTCAGTTATTATTATTATTTATTTTTGCCTATTTTTTTTATTTGACTATTTTCTTCAAGTAATTAATCAATCAATCAATCAATCTTTTTATTTGTGTTAGAACTCTCAGCAAAATTATTTGAAATGGGCACTTTTAGTTAAAACAGGAAGACGGACTATGAGTCAACACATGCGTTGATGCTGAGTATATTTTCCTTATTGCTACAATGAAAAACAGGATGTACTGAAAATGGCAAGTGGAGTCATTATTCGGATTTATGGAAAGGAGAAGTTCATGACATCTTGCTGTGACACACATGCAGATGCAGGAAGTTCAGCCCTTAACTGGCCATTACCCAGCTATTATTACTCCGTCACGAGAAAGCAAAGATCACTTATCAAAAAAATCCCACTTGAGACTTCGCCAAAAGCATTATTTTATTTTTGAAAGCAATGTCACATAGTCCATGAAATAGCTTGACAAGTGCTGTTTTTATTCCTGTGTTAACACATTTCCTAGTAAAAAATCTGTGCAGTGCTGGATACGTTCAAGGGGACAGAGAATCTTGACTTGTTCACATGACTGTTTTTAAAAAAAAATTTATTCAGCAAGGAGGTATTAAATTACTCAAGTAAGAGTAAAGAAATTTATAATGTTACAAAAGATTTCTATTCAAAATAAATTGTTCTTTTCATCAAAGGAATCCTGAAAAAAATGCATCACGGCTTCCTCAAAAATATGAATCAGCAAATCTGTTTCAACATTTATAATAAGAAATGTTTCCTGAGAAGCAAATCAAATCAATGATTTCTGAAGGATCATATAACACTGAAGACTGGAGTAATGATGCTGAAAATTCAGCTTTGATTTGCAGGAATAAATTACATTTTAAAATATATTCAAATAGAAATTTGTTATTTTAAATTGCAATAATATTTCACAATATTACAGTTAGGGCTGCAAGATTAATCGAAATTAAATCGCAAAGGCGAGAAATCGCGATTAGGCAGAAGCTGCGATTGTCATGCATATCTTTCAGTGAAGCACGGTTCTGTGATCAGCAGTAAATCTCCATCCGAAGGCCAGAGGGCACTCTCGCTCTGAAACTCCAAATATGCCTTGCAGAAGAAACCCAGGAAATCCCTTATAGCAGTTGCTGAATAAACAGAAGATTTAACTGCTTTCATTAATTCAATGTGACAAATAAACCAACGACTACGACAATATATGGTTTATCCGAGTTCGTCTTATTATAATTTTTTATTATAATAAAGTATATAATAATGCAATGCTAATCGACATAGCCTTTATCACTGCTTAGAATACTATGAAATATGTTGCGTGCCTTATTCTGTGTAAGAAGCCACATCATCTCACAGAAGGATTTACTACAAACACTCGACTGACGTTATGAAGTGAGTTTGGAGTAAAAAACATGTTATTAAATGTGGTATTTTCACGTGCTTTCAGATGAAGCAGCATTTACTACACAGAGCTGTAGTTCACTGACAAGCTACGCAAACAGATTTCATAATCGCAGAACGATTTCATAATCGCGTGATTAAATCGTCTGCGATCATGAACGCGATTTTGCGTAGCTTGTCAGTGAACTACGACTCTGTGTAGTAAATGCTGCTCCATCTGAAAGGACATGCTGGAGATTTACTACTAATCACAGAACCGGCTTTACTGACAAGATGCGCGTGACAATCACATTCGATTAATCGTGCAGCCTTAATTACCGTTTTTACTGTATGTTTTGATCAAATATAAGCAGCCTTGGTGAGCATAAGAGACTTCTTTCAAAAACATTTAAAAAATCTTACCGAACCCAAACGTTTGAATGGTAGTGTATTTATCCACACAATGTTGTTCGGCTCAATTGCTTGTTTGGGTCAGTATCCAAAAACAAACATGCAGTGGGTCAGTTTTACCTGTCGGGTGACTTGCTGACTTTGCTCTTCTGTCCGCCACTGTCTCCAGAGTGGTCAGGTGAGCTGAGCTGCCTGCTCTCTCCACTCAAGCTCCCAGAGAAGTTGATCTCGTCATACAGAGGTGCAGATGGAAGGCCAGGGGACACGGCACCAAGACCGTTCAAAGCCTCCAGCAGCGAGATGGGCTCAAAGCCAGGGGGAACTGAGTCTGAGCTCTGAGAAAAGGGACAAAATAATGAGAATCAGAGAGTGATGCCATGTTGTCTTGTATGGAGACAACACAGATGGATATGTGTCATACCGAGTGCTCATCATGATCCATGCTTTGAGCCAGCACTGGACTGAAGGAAACAGGAGAAAGTGCTCCAGGCTTCTTTCTTACAGCTCGAATCTGGAGAAGAGCTCGAAACGCTGGAGACAGACAAAAAAGGCACTTCTAAATTTCTTCACAGGCTTTTCGGGATGTTACTCAAATGATACACAACTGTGGGAGTGTTAAACTGATAGTTCACCCAAAAATAAAAATCATGGCTTAATTTACTCTCCACTCATGTCATGTTTCAAACCTGTAGGACTTACTTCTATGTAACAGAAAATAAGATATTTTGAAGAATGTGGGTAACTAAAGAGTTTTAGTTCTCTTTGACTTCCATTCTATGGTCACAAAATAGAGTGGAATTCAATGGGAACCGAAATCGTTTGTTCTCAACATTCTTCAAAATAAAAAAACACTGAAACCATTTTATCAGCATTCTTCAAAATATCTTCTTTTGTGTTCCACAGAAGTAAATGATGACAGAATTTTTATTTTTAGGTGGACTATCCCTTCAACAGCAGTTACATACGCAGTCGACAGATCGGGCAGTTGTTGGCCTGGTAGCGTAGAGTATCAGCGCAAGAGTTACACAGGCACAAGTGCCTACAGGGCAAAATCAGAGTGTCCCGCAGATCTGACAGACACACCACACACTCGTTGCTGTTGTCACTGTTCTCATCCTCAGATGGCTGGGGGGAAAAAAAAAAATCACAATGACATTTTCCATTACTAATAATACAGAGACCTATATAAATATATAGAAAATGTAATGAACAGCAGCAATCATCTTTTTACCTTTGTCTCTTGGTTGTTTTTGTTCTCAATTCCATAAATCTCTTGTAGCAAGTAACTGACACGGTCCACCTGTGGTGTATAAGCAAATATTTAGGGAAAAAAATATTATGAACTCATTACCATCTCTACTTGAGAATAATGTTCAAACAGGACAATATGGAAATCATTAAGACTCACTATTTGTTTCTGCTTCAAAGGTTTGACTGAGAAACTGCCATCAACATGCTGTAAATGTAAAAAAAAAACAAATAAAAAATAAAATAAAATAAAATAAAAAATAAAAAAACAAATAAAAAAACCGCTACAAATAAGCATTTCAGAAATTGTGCATATGACATCAAATTCAACTCACTCTTTCAAATGCTGCCAACAGTACATGTGCATGTCCCAAACAATCTGAAATAAATGGTTACAATTAAAACGCAGATTCATAACAGCACTAAACAAACACACTGATTGGTTCTCTTTTGAAATATTCGGGGAACACTGCTGTATAGACACAACAACATGATAAAGTTTTGTTGAGCAACTTTATCTCTTCCAACCAGCAACAAGCATCAACAGTGTAATGTTAAGAGATGTGACAAAGTGTTAGAGCAAATCCTTTAAAGGGGTCATATGATGCGATTTCAAGTTTTCCTTTCTCTTTGGAGTGTTACAAGCTCTTGGTGCATACCAAGAAGATCTGTAAAGTTGCAAAGACAAAAGTCTAAAACCAAAAGAGATTT
>NW_015641024.1:413236-413596 GCF_001515625.1 Sinocyclocheilus rhinocerous
CCGATCACAAATGCAGACATGGTTTTATGTTTACGCGGCGCGATGCAATGCAACGCGTAAAAAGACAGTATAAGTCATTATAATCCATAATTATGTCCCCACTGGATGCAACAAATGCCTCGTTTATAATGGGTTTTTTAATGTTTTTGTCTCGTCGCTCCTGCCGGACAGAGCATCACAATATGGTAAGGGGCATAACATTTCCATCACACGCTTCAGGTATTCGGCCAATCACAGCGCACTGGATAGCTGGCCAATCAGAGCACACCGATGAGCTTTGTAAAAATCGACGCGTTTCAGAAAGGCGGGGCATAGAGGAGAAACAATAATGTACAGTATGTGGAAAATAATGTGATTTTT
>NW_015641024.1:417913-425033 GCF_001515625.1 Sinocyclocheilus rhinocerous
AGGCATCATCACAGTATGGTGAGGGGCGTAACATTTCCGTCACACGCTTGAGGAATTTGGCCAATCACAACGCACTGGATAGCTGGTCAATCAGAGCACACCTCGCTTTTCAGACCGATTAGTTTTGTAAAAATCGACGCGTTTCAGAAAGGCGGGGCATAGAGGAGAAACAATAATGTACAGTATGTGGAAAATAATGTGTTTTTTTAACCTTAAACCGCATAAACACATTTCATTACACCAAATACACAAAATAATGTTCTTTTTAGCAGCATCATATGACCCCTTTAATCTTTTATACTCTTCTACTATAATGAAGTCCTGAAAACATACCATCTCCTTCATCAACCACAGCCTGAATCACCATGGGAAAAACACCTCTGTCCAAATCAAAGTTGAGCTAAAAAAAGAAGAGAAATGCATCAAGTCAAATAATTTAAATTTTCCAATGTCAGGACATTTTCATTTGATTGGATTTGCTTGATCTTGCCCTTCATTATGTGCAAACTAATTAATGCTAAAGGTCAAATTAATATCTTAGAAGCCAGTATGGATTTGACCATCAGAGGAGAGTGACAGCACTGAACTAGACTCAAGGTACTTACATCTTCTTCATTCCATTCAGAGAAATCGATCTTGAAGGATGGCAGCGTAAACTGCTGGCTAACCCCTCTTTTGTAATATACAGTTTCAGAGACTAATGCAGGGGTTTTCGGGCTGTATCTTAATAAGACAAATATATTGTTAGTGCAAAGATATCATAACCACATGTTTATATAATGCCATTCAGTTAGTTCAGATGATAATCATTGCATTTACAGAACTTTTTCATATGTAAATGTATTTTCTCTGTGGCTCAGTGTGCTCTAGTGACTGATTGCAATTACTAAGCTTTTGCATATGCATAGCTTTAACAATGAACTTTCAAAGTAAAACGAAAACAATTGCACAAAAGAGTTACTCAAAAGACTTATGTAATCGCTTTATAAACTGCTATTCTTACACTACAAACTAATTGCTAAAAGACCCAGAATATTTCCATGTTCACAAATGATTGTTTGTTTTAGATCCCCACCATTATATAACAGACAATTACAAACAAATAACATGATATGAGCTTTAATATTACATAATCACTTTAACATTGATAATAAATTGTAATGGTATCAATAAATGGTTGTAAACATATTGTTACTGAATATGACAACACTGATTTAACATGGATAATGGGGACTTTGTCACATTTGAAGTCTATTTTCTAAATGCATATTATAGATCTTATTGTGAACCATTCATCCATGCATATGTTTTTTGTTTTGTTTTTTAGTTTTTGACCTTGTAATGTTTAATTAAAATGTCATACTCATAATTGGACCAGTAGAACTGATTCCAGTAGAAAACGAATTCTCTCTGGTGACCTATGACGTCACCAGATGACGTCTCCAATCATTTAGTGCACTTAAATCTAGGGATTGTAACGATGTGATACGATTCACGATACTGATTTCACAAAACGATTGTCTCACTTTTTTTTTTAACAATGAAATTTAAGACAAATTATGAATGAAAAGGTGTCCTTTTGTATTGCTTGGACAAAATGCTGCACATTTCTTGTAAAATTAATGAATAATACAAATAAAAGAAATCTCTGCATATAAAGAAACTATGGCTTTGCCTGTGCTCTTTCCATTTAAAATTAGAGGCAACCACTGTATTTTAATCATGAAACCAGAGAAAGATGCTGCATACATGTTATGTAGATTTGAAGAAATCTGAAGCAAAAACAGAATGGTCTGACTGTAGTTTTGTGAAACTTTACTACATGTCTAGATGAAGCAAAAACAGCAGATGGGCTGAATGAAACGCAAATTCACTCTGACAGCAGGTGGCGCTTTTATGGAAAAGCAGCGATGCAGCGTTTCCTTGGTTACCGATGTGCTGCGCTTATAAACACTACTTTAATATGCATTATACAGACACAAGATGAAAAGAAAATACCATCTAAACTTTTCTGAAGACCTCAGAGATACATTCATATCAACTCCCACCCCCAACTGTATCGAGATTCGTTTAACATCTCAACCGATTTGAATCATCACATATTTGTATCGATTTTCAACAGGCTTGGGGTGCAGTGTTACATTCCTACTTAAATCCACCCCTGCAAGCTCAAGTTCATCTGCCTCCACTTTTGACAGCAACGCCCACATCTCAAAATCCAATCGACAATCAATGCATAGAACCAAGTTCACACCCTACATGTTTTCTTTGTCCATAATGGGTTTCACTCAGACGTACGTCACAATATGAAAAAAAGATCTGTTGCTACTTTCATTTTGTAGTGACATTAAATGTATACCTGTTCAAACAACATTAAACATGTAACTGTCCTTACAATGCCATCCCATTGGAGAACTCCTCAAAAGCCTGGCAGTAGATAGTGATGGCCACTCGTGCATCAGAGTCAAAGGTGAACTCCACTCCATATAAGGCCCTTGGTTTTGATCCTTCATCAGTAGGAGTATCAGCGTCATCTTTATACCTATAATCACACAAATTGACATTGAAAATGCAAAATTACTTAAAAGCAAATACATCAATAACAGAACAAAAGTGACTACATGCAGCACAGAGATCATTTGTTCTCAGGATATGAATGTTTATATTTTATATAGTAATCCTGAATCAGTACCTGACCAATCGTAATGAGTCTTTTCTGATGTTGACAAGACTTCTCAATGTCTTGACTGGCTCATGGGGTGCCGGAGTAACATAGGGAAACTGTGGCAGGTACCGCACGTGAAAAAAATAATAAAATAAAGGAAAATTTAATATTAATATTTTATTCAGATTTTTATTTATCAAATGCTTTTATCTAAAGCCAACACAAGAGTTCATCAAAAAGAGACAACAACAGTGGAAACATCACAAAACCAAGTCTCAAAGCTAACAACACAATCACAAGGCATTCAAAATTCAGCTGTACCTGCACTGGGCGGTTACCAAGAAAGTTGAGATCCATGTTCTCTCCAAAAAGGAAACCCTCTGGATGAGGAGTGTCAAACTTCTCTCCTCCCATGAAAAAATGGCTGGCAAAATAGTTTCCTTGGGGAAAGAAAATAGCCATTATCCAATCTGACACCTCTAACAAAATGTATAAACAGAGTAACACCATCAGTGAAGGCATTCTTTGTCATTTTGCCATCGTTTACACTGGTATTAAACTTTGTACATACTAATCCGGTTTCATATGGATTTTAACTACATCATTTAATCAGTTCGTTGACAGTATGACCTTATTAGATAAATGTTTAAAATGGGAGCTTATCTGAGCTCAAAGAATCAGTCTATTAGAGATGATAAGTGTTATCAACTAGAAGGCAAGAGCACATAAACGTCGCCTTCTATCACAACAGTCCATCTTACCTGATTTTGGAGGATATCTGTATGCAGAATTGGCCTGGATGTCGATGTCCTCAACACCAGCGATTCTTCGACTAAGAATTGAACCCATTTCTCCAGCACAGTCCGATCAGAACAAACTAACTTAGCGGTTATTATATGTATACAAAACAGCAACACGGCTGGTTAAGTAAGCTAACTAGCTAACCTTAGCCGCGTAAAAACAGCAACAGCTCCGAAACGAAAAAGTGTTCAAATTAACATGACATGTGTTTGATCGGCATTTCTTTTCTTCTGAGTCGGATCAGATGTGTCTCGTACAGTCGTTTATGTAATGTTCAGTTCAGTCAGCCGGATCAGTCTCGACACACTGGCTAACTAACTGACTAGCAAGCCCGCCAGCACCTAGCTAGTCACGAACTGGTACTCAATAAAACAAGAGGTGAACAGGCATATTAAACACACTAAAGTAAATTATAAAAAGGAAGACAAAAGACCTGCAGATAATTTTGTCCGTGGTGTTTTCCCCAAATAATAATTGCCGTTTTTTTCGTAAACACAACACAAGGAAATCGTTGTTCTTCTTCTTCTTCTGTGGATTTATTGGCGGGTCGCATACCAGCTTTTAAGGTGCATACCGCCACCTCCTGTGCCTCCTGTGCAAGTGATTTCAGTCTAGGCATATATTATGAATTCTATATGCTATTCTTAAGTCCACTATTCCTAATGAATTTTAAAATTGTCTTTATTATTTTACCACATCCTTGTTTTGTGTTTAATATGTTGCAAATTGAAAATTCATTACATCCTAAGTTCTGTAATTCTCTTTGTAGTTCATTCCTTTCCTGTTCATACCTAGGACAGAGTAACAACACATGATCAACTGTTTCCTTTACTTGGCATGTTTCACATAATCCAGTACTGTGTTTCCCTATTATATGAAGTGTAGAATTAAGTTTTGTATGACCCATCCTTAGTCTTGTTAAAATGACCTGATCTTCTCTACTTAAGTTCAGTATCATTTTGCTTTGACTTACCCTGTTTTGTATATTATAAAAATGTCTTCCTGTTTTACAGTCATTCCAATTCCCTTGCCATTTCCAATTGCAAGCTTCTTTAATTATACTTTTCCCCTCCATCCTGCTTAGTGAAACTGAAATAGTAGGAGTATGCAGATTAAGTGACTCTTTAGCCATTTTATCAGCTTTTTCATTTCCTGGTATATCAACATGCGCTGGAACCCAAACAAAATTAACTATTATTCCAGCATTTCTTAATCTATACAATATATTCATTATTTCTATAAAGATATCATATCTAACAGTTTGAAAAGTTTGAAGACTGGTAAGTGATGCCATTGAATCTGAACAAATCACTACCTTATTTGGCATCACTTCTTCTACCCAACTAAGTGCCATTTGAATTGCCACCATTTCGGCTGTGTATACTGATGTCCCATCCGTTAACCTTCCATATTTTCCGATTTTAAATTCTGGAACATAGAATGCAGATCCAGTACGACCTATTTCTGGGTTTCTTGAGCCATCAGTGTATATTGGCAGAAATGCATAATAAACTTTTCTGATATATTCTGTTGAATGGGCTTTGATATCAATGTCAATCTGTCCTTTTTGAATATATTCATGAATTTGAAAATCAACTTTAGGTTGACTGAAAAACCAAGGAGGTATTGGGGAAATTGTAACTGTTGGTGAAAATGTAATATTATTTAGTGACATTTTTGCAGCCCAATCCTTTACTTCCCATGCAAACCCTGTTCCTGTTAAGTTCATTGTCTCCCAACTCCCCTCTAATATTGATTTTGTAGGATGATCTGAATTATGCCCTTGTAAATTGATCCAGTAAGCAACAGATAATTTTTTACGTCTTATTTCTAATGGGGACTCTCCTGTTTCAACTTGCATTGCTGAGATTGGAGTTGTTTTAATTGCACCTGTAATACATCTCAAAGCTCGTGCTTGAATAAGATCTAACTTTTTAAGCATACTGATTGAGGCAGATCCATATATAATACACCCATAATCTAAAACAGATCGTAGAAGTGCACAGTATAAGGTGCTCATTGATTGTTTATTTGCCCCCCATTCTTGGCCTACTATACATCTCATTAGATTTAGTACTTTACTACATTTCTTTTCAATGTAGTCAATATGGATTTTCCATGTTAATTTAGAATCAAACCACAGACCTAAATATTTAAATTTTGTTACCCTTTCTAATGGTTGTTTATATAAATAAAGTTTAATATTTTCTGCGATCCTTTTTTTTGTAAAAAACTGACAACACGTTTTGGATATAGAGAATCTGAATCCCCATTCCACTGACCATTTCTCTACGCCCTCTATTGCTTCCTGAATTTTATGTACAATATAATTAACATTTTTCCCACTCTTCCACATTGCTCCATCTCAGATTCTCTATTTTTTCGTTTGTTTGATGCATCTGGTACCTGAGACCATCCCTCACTATCAATTATTGAAGAATCATCTTCATCATCCATACTACCTGCATCCATCCTCTCCAGTCTCAGCATAGTTGATGCTAACCCGCCAAACCAGAAGCTGCTCCCTCCCCTCTCCTCTGTAAGCCAGGAAATCGTTGTTACGAGGCGACCCCGGGAGGGTTGTAGCATATCACCACGTGATTGGCTGAGCTCGTCACGAGACGCGTATGCTCGTCCAATCAAAAGAGCACAAGCTTCTGCGATTGGCTGAGCTGACCATGAGAAGTCTGTTTTCATCTAGTCAAGAGAACACAAGCTTCATTTGTCATCTCACTGATACTAGACAATAATATATTGTTGATAACCGAAAAGATCTGTAATATCTATAAATATAGGTATAAAATATATAAAAATCCACAATGATTGGCAGCAGTGATGCATTGCTTATAGTTAGAGTAAAATGACCTTATTTATGAAATGGAGGGATATTTCCTTGTTCAGTGGTCAAAATATAACTGAAATCACACTTGTTATTGTCTATCAATAAAAAAACGGGGACAATACATTTTGTATGTTGCGGGTTCCATATACTATTATTATTATTATTATTATTATTATTCATAATAATTATTATGATGTCTGACCCTAACTGGTTGTAATACAATTCACCAAAAATCACACTACGAAAAACAGTAAATAGTAAGCATTTCAAAAAGCAAAGACATCAAAACAGCTTTATAGTGTTCCTGTGGCTCAGTGATAGAGCATTGCGTTAACAGCGCAAAAGGTCGTGGGTTCGATTCCCAGGAAACACACGTACTGGTAAAAAAATGTATAGCCTGAATGCACTGTAAGTCGCTTTGCGTCTGCTAAATGCATAAATTTAAATTATATTATAACATGACTTTACACAAAACAAAACACATTACAAAAATAAAAACAAAATAAATATGAGAATGAATGGTAAATAAAACTGTATCTAACAAATATGTTTAACATGTTCTAGTTGTATTTAATGTTTCCATTTTCACAAACTGTGAATAATTACAACTTTAACTTTTTAAATGTTATTTTATGTTTATGCTTTTTGAACATGGATTTTGCTATTTTAAACTAGGCTTATTGCATTTTATTGCATTCTGAGCACAAAGTATGTGCTTTCTTCAAATATAACTCTTGCAAGTGTAATTGTTTATTTATTTAGCCTATTTATACCCACGTTTTGAAAGCTGTATGAGCTCTGTATATATATAT
>NW_015641024.1:426247-426533 GCF_001515625.1 Sinocyclocheilus rhinocerous
GAGTCACTTTCATGTACAATTTACCTTGTTTTACTCTGTTGCTATACTAATTTTGAGTTATTATGACTCCAGAGTAACAAAGGTTCAAGTGTGTAGTTTCAAACAATACCAGATTTATAAATATAGACAATAGGGTTCAAGAGCTACAGACATTTTTATTTGGGTATGTAGTTTTTCAGAAAATGCTCAAAAATAGGGGCGCACAGTAAGTGGTTAAACTGCAGTAAGGAAAAACATTTATTTCATAATGAGATTCCCCCCCCCATTCAATTGTTTTAGTTCAATG
>NW_015641024.1:426600-433398 GCF_001515625.1 Sinocyclocheilus rhinocerous
TATTTACTCAGGTTATCTTTGTGTAATATTAAAATTTGTTTGATGATCTGAATCTTTTAAGTGTGACAAATATGCAAACAATTAATAAAACAGGAAGGGGGCAAAATCTTTTTCACACCACTGTAGTGTATAATGTTACAAAAGCTTTTTATTTCACATAAATAATGATCTTTGGATCCTTCTATTCATCAAAGAATCTTGAAAAAATTTACTCAACTGTTTTAAATATTGATAATAATAATTAAAAAAGGTTTCTTGAGCAGCAAATCAGCATATTATAATTTCTGAAGGATGTGAAAATTCAGCTTTGATCACATCAATCATTTTTAAATATATTCAAATAGAAAGCAGGTATTTTAAATAGTAGATTACAGAAATGTTATATTGTAATGATATATATATATATTTACATTACATTTACATTTATAATGTATGTCTGCTAAATGACTAAATGTAAATATAAATAAAACGTTTCTGTCCCCCTCACTTCTGAAATGATGGCTACGCCCTTGGTTAAATCCCAATAACATGATACAGTGGTGACAGCTTGATGTAAAGTATGTTTGTAAGAATTTAACAAATTTCATATCCATGGAAATCATCTGTTTTGTTATTAAATAGCGAGTCCTATCTAGGCTCTCGTTTCTGCACACTGGCCTACAAATCCCAGAGTTCCTCTCTGACGCTCACTGCAGTTGTCCAACAGCGGGCGCTAAGTAGGAGGACGGTTCAACACAACATTTTTTGTTTCCAGTCGACAAGTAGATGTTTGAGTGCGGCGTTTTTGAAAGACTGCAAGCTGAAGCTTTTAACTGACGAAATCGCACAGGTTTCTTAATTAAATATGGACGAACTAAGGCATCAGGTTATGATAAATCAGTTTGTTCTTACAGCCGGATGTGCGGCAGATCAAGCAAAACAGCTTCTACAAGCTTCACACTGGCAGTTTGAGGTATGTTTGTTTGTTAGGCCACATCAAACTGAATGTCTTGTGACACAGTAATAAATAAATAAGTAGATAAATAACGCAAATCAGTAACTTTTACTTTATTTGACGCATGAAACATAATTTATACTCGTGCGAAACAAGCACCAGACAGCAGTCATAAACAAATAAGACATTGAAATGCATAATTTTTTTAAAATATGGGATTCAGTGTAATAAAAAGTTAATAAAGTTACGCTTAATGTTATGTTATGTTCAAAGTTTTCCAATACACATTTGCTTACTTCCTCGAGTATTTATGAATTTACATCTCTTTTATTATGGTGTTGCAGACTGCTCTCAGTACATTTTTCCAAGAGGCTAATATTCCCTACAGCCATCAAATGGTGAGTATAATTGTTTGTCGTTTATTATTGTGTCCTTTAATATCTGTTATGATGACTTCCGCCATGTTGAAACCACGAGTCAGACAAAAATAAACACAGGCTGACATGTTTCTAGCGAAGGCTACATTTATGTTTCATTCGCTAATTCGTTACTTTGTCGTTTAAGCGCATACAGCCTCCCGTAGGTAAATGTGTTAATATTTAAGATGAAAAAAATAATCTGGACTCATGGGACTTGCGTTTTTGCAAACGTGTCCAAAGTTGTGGGGGAGGGAGATTCCGGGAACAAGAGAGCACGCGCTTGACACGGCGCTGTTTACACGACAGCAACACACTGTAGCATGTTCAAAACCTCACTGGCTTAAACGCATAATTTTAATTTTTTAACAGATATTTTAAATGAAAGGGATTTGTTTGGAATTACTCCAAAGCGAATCAAATGTAGTTAACCCTTGGAAAGCACCTTATTTGCCTCTCACTTAGGCTACCAGTGCACACTAGTTTTTGCGAATTAAAGGGGTCATATGATGCCTTTTTAAATTTCATTTTTTTGTGTATTTGGTGTGACAGAATATGTTGACATGCTTTAATGTTAAAAAAAAACATTATTTTTCAAATACTGTACATTATTGTAGGTCCTATATGCCCAAACGCTTCGTTTTCTACAAAGTCCCTCCTTCCGACAAGCGCAGTCTGCTCTGATTGGCCAGCTGACCCAGTGGTCTTAACTTTGATAAAGAATATCTCTTTGGTTTTGAGACTTTAGTCTTTGCAACTTCAGGGATCTTATCTATTCACAATCAGCTTGTAACACTCCAAAGAGAAAGGAAAACTTGAAATCGCATCATATGACCCCTTTAAAGAAGGTTTACTTCGTGAAATGAACATTGTTGAAATTATGAAATATTTAAATGTACTAGGGCTGCACAATTAATCGAATTTCTAATTATGGATGCCACAATTACGTAATCGTTCAAAGCGGCAATTAATCGTTCAAAGTCCACTTATATTATTCTGCGTGCTTAAGATGCGTTTTTTTCTTTCAACGTGTTATCTTAAGGGTTTTTCCTATTATTTTAATTTTAGTTTTAGTATAACATTATTATACAATTCATATTTTTACTTTTTTATAATTTAAAGAAGATACCAATCCGATGTATATTTGACATTTGAGGCTTAATACTTTAGAAAATCACAAAGTTTTTCAGTTAGAGTGTTTTCAGCTTATTTTTTCATATAAATATATGGCATGCAGTTGCATTAAACAATGGTATAAACATCATTCAATGTAAATTGTGATCATCGTAATTAATAATCGCAATTACAATTTCAAGGGAATAATCGACAATTATGATTTTTGTCATAATCGTGCAGCCCTATGATGTACAGTACACTCACGCGAGACTCAGACTCGTATCAGTGTTTTAGAAAAGGCTGTTTTATTCTTCAGGGAGCGGGTCGCACCCTTATGGGCGCTGCAATATGGTGACGTCACCAGCGTCAGGTTATTGACTGCGTTTATAATTACTAACAACTGTAATATTACATTTCCTTCATATAGACCTACAGGCAGTGTCTAAGCATATACAGTACATCTAAGCAAAGAACATGACAATGAAAAAAAATCAAATCAGATTCTGATTAAAATGTTTGGGGCCCTGAGAGTGTGAGAAGATGGCTGATTTTTGCAGTACGAATGATCTGTGTTTGACTTGACTTGTGACTGGAAAGTAGAGACAAGTTACACTTTCGAATGACAGAGAATTGTTTGAGTGAGCTCTTTATAGGAACCTTTACACATGCAGCTTTCAGTTTCGAGGTTCAGTTATTATAGCTCATAGCCGTAAGGATGTCCCAGGGTGAGGGATTTTTGGTGCAGTTGATGGAACTTAATTGCTGTTATTCACAAGCTGGTCCTTGATCCACTGGTAGAATATAATGATATACTTGTGGTTTACAAATCATTTAGAAAATATTTTGTCAGACATGGCTGCTTTTGAATGACTGTCACTGGACTAATGTGCTTTTTGCCGGTGTAGTTATGCCATCTACAGAAACCAAACCAAGTGAGTATGTGTATATGAAAGCCCTCAGAGCTGCTGAGTGAAATAATTAATTATAATGGACTTAATGATCAACTCAATGTACATTATCCTACTTATTGCATAACTATGTACCAAATAAATGGTCTTGAAATATTGATTGTTGTGCTGCTTATTGATTTTGTGGAAACTGTGATACATTTTTTTCCAGTATTCTTTGATTAATATAAAGTTAAAAAGAACAGCATTTATTACAAATTGAAATCTTTTGTAGCATTATAAATGTTTTACCATCACTGATCAATTTAACATCCTTGCTGAATAAAAGTAATAATGTATACAGTTTAGCATTCATTACGAAACAATATTTGACTACAGTATTGCGATTGACCAACCGTATATAAATATGGGTCTTAGATTCTTTAAATTCTAATTTGTTTTGAACAACAGGAGCACAACATGTCACAAAAGACATCACTGGTGTTGTTTTTCACTGATTATCTTCTTAAAGCTGGCCTCTGAAAGACTAAACGTTGCTATAGTAACTTGTGTCAGTGAATCAGGTCTGGTGTTTACTCAGGAGAGGTGGCCAATCATTATTGTATCATGTCCTGCTTGTCCAAAGGTCTACAACCTCAGTCACTAATACATTTCAGCAACTTCCTCAATTCCTTGTTTCAGAAAACGACTCTTGCTGGAATTCTACAAATTCTCCATTCAAGGGGTCATGAATTGAGAAATCAAATTTTCCTTGATGTTTTGACATGTAAAAGGTCATTGTACTATAAAAAACATCCTGTGAGTTTCAGAGTTCAAAACGTCCTTGTTAGTCCAAAAACAGCTTTTATTGAAACCAAGCTCAAAAAACGACTTGTTTCAGATTTTGTCACATTATGACGTAATAGTGCAACGAAAGCCCACCTCTGCAGAGTCAGATCAATGCCTGCTTCTGCATAATCACATCTTTGGCCCCGCCCACTGGTGCGTTAGTGAGATGAGAAGGAGAGAAGAGCAATACAGGATCACTGGACTTAAAAAAACATTACCTTCCAAAGGATGCTAATCCTAGGAAAGTGATTATTTATTTTCAACTATGGTGAAGTCTAAGTAGAGCATTATTTGTTTGTTCAGTACATTTCACTGTGGATTCTTTAGTTAATGAGTCGCAGTTTCGGCACAGGCTTTGCAAACAGACTTTTACTATAAGATATGGACCTGACAGTAATACCACAACATGTAAGTAACCATGTTCATTCTAATGCCTAATCTTAAATTATATACAGAAAGCGATCAAAGAACGCTCCCTTTATAATCGCTGCAGATGTCATTCACACTGCGAGTTTATATTCAGTGAGGCAGTCGACACTGCACAATGAATCTCTTATTTACAATGTGTTTGCACTGTTATGATGAATTTGTGAAAGTGCAAAACTCGAGTTGCAATGATGAGATCACTGCATTCATGCACTCAACAGTCTGTCTTCGGCTACAAAGCTCATCACTGCAACCTTCCATGCGACGGGAGTAGATCTAAATTAGGGCTGCACGATAAATATCGCACGATATTTAACGCGCATCTCGTCAGTAAAGCCGGTTCTGTAATCAGCGGTAAATCTCCATCACGTGCGTGCTTTCACGTGGAGCAGCATTTACTACACAGAGCCGTTGTTGACTGACAAGCTGCGCAAAACATGCGCAAAATATGATCGTGGTTTTGCGCAGCTTGTCAGTCAACAACGGCTCTGTGTAGTAAATGCTGCTCCACTTGAAAGCACGCACGTGATGGAGATTTACCGCTGATTACAGAACCGGCTTTACTGACGAGATGCGCGTTAAATATCGTGCGATATTTATCGTGCAGCCCTAATCTAAATATAATGCTATAATCAACACTCCATGATTAGTTAATTTCAACAGCTGTAATAGTAAAAATGTAGTAAAAGTTCTTGAGAGAGCTCCTCATGTAATACTCATTTCATGTGCACAGATATCAGCCAATCATAGCAGTGGGCGTTTCCATTGAAGTCAGCAGACACGCCCCTTCCAACACCGCGTTCAAATCAGAGCGCTAAAATCAGGGTAGAAAATGGCCTTTTATTTCTAAATTGTCAAATTTTGATGTAAAAATCATACTAACATAAGTGCACCTCAGGAAACATTATCAAATAAAAAATTTGCATTAAAAAATGCAATTCATGAGCCATTTCAGTGGACATGGTTGTTAAAATCTGCTTTATGAAACTGATGGTTGTGGGTTAAACAATCCATTACCAGTACCAGTTTTAAATTGGTTCTCTCTTTGTTTCCAGATGTGCACTCCAGCCAACACACCTGCGACACCCCCCAACTTCCCAGATGCCCTAGCCATGTTCTCTCGTCTTAAAGCCTCCGAGAGCTTCGGCAACAGCAGTCCCATCGCTTCTATGGCTACGTCACCAGCTCCTCACACCAACTGGGCCATGAGCCCTCCGGCAACCCCTGGTCACCAGGGGCGATGGACTCCAGGTCAGCTCATGCCACAAATGCCGTCACCAGGCTGGCCGGCAGCCGTGACTCAGCAAGCCTCCGCTGAGCATGCTAGTATCATCATGGAGGCTGAGAGATAGAGACCGCTTTAACTAGCCATCACACTTTACACGAAGAGAGAGGATGGACCTTCCGCTTGATGATTTCGGCAGTTGTGGATGTAAAACAGTGCGACGAGAGCACTGGGTTGCAGTGAGCGGTGGTGGAACAGCGTGTGGCCTCTTCTCTGAGGTCACAGGAGATCTGGGATCTTTTAAAATGCTTTTTTTTTTAGCGATTACCAAAAAGATGGACAGAATGAGTAATTATGTAGCATATTCACAGATAACCTCAGACAAATGAATGTGTTACTGAATATTGTCTTCAGTTTCAGCAGTTCTCAAGTAATGGTGAATACTCTATTTTGCACTGTGTACTAAACACCTGCAGTGGATCTAAGGTTAAAAGAATAGATACTCACCGTCATGTCATTCCGAACCTATTGACTTTCATTTTATAGTCAAAACAGTTGAAATATTTTTCAAAATATCTTCTTTTATATTCCAAAGAAGAAAGAAAGTCATACAGGCTTGGGAGGACATGAGAGCAAGTAAATGATGACAGAATGAACATTTTTGGCTGAACTGTCTCTTTAATTGACAGGTTTACTGTAGAAATCACTTGATCCTTTGACCTGGACTGAAATTTTTGACTTCCTTATGTCTCTGTAATGAACTGAATTGGCATTTTTTATTAAAAGGGGTCATATGATGCGATTTCAAGTTTTCCTTTCTCTTTGGAGTGTTACAAACTGATTGTGCATAGATAAGATCCCTGAAGTTGCAAAGACTAAAGTCTCAAAACCAAAGAGATATTCTTTATCAAAGTTAAGACTCTGCCACGCCCCCCTAAAACGGCT
>NW_015641024.1:433419-440065 GCF_001515625.1 Sinocyclocheilus rhinocerous
GGTGTTCGCCCAATCACAATGCACTGGTTCAGCTGGCCAATCAGAGCAGACTGCATTTGTCGGAAGGAGGGACTTTGTAGAAAACTAAGCGTTTGAGAGAGGCAGGGCATATAGGACCTACAATAATGTACAGTATTTGAAAAAGAATGTGTTTTTTGAACATTAAAGCATGTCAACATATTCTGTTACACCAAATACACAAAATAATGATCTTTAAAAAAGCATCATATGACCCCTTTAAACTAATGGTATAGGCAGTGTTTTATACCCAGAATGTTGGATTCTCTGGTTCTGCTTAGCACTTACAGCACATTTGTCCCTATCACAAATCCCTATTTGTCCCTATAAGAATATATTCCTCTGATTTCTTTTCACCGCTCATCTTCCTGTAACTGTGTTCACACTGCCTCCACAATATTTGTGGATTATGTGATGGTTATCATTTCCTATTTGTTATGTTTTTAAATAAATATTGTATATATATTGCAAAACGCTTGGTGGTGGTGTTCATGTTAGTGTAGTAAAACAATTTACTTAGTTTTTTGCTGGTCTGTTTTCCTTGTAGTGTAAATAGGGTCACTACATTTATACCTGAACTTTGTATCCTGTTATACCATGGTAGATAATTACACGGACTCAGAAGTAATTCAGAAATTGATCAAGCTAAAGTTACCATATTGAACATAATTACACAACACTGGTAATATCAAATAAATTATAGGCCTATATATGTGTATATATATATATATATATATATAATATATCATTGGAAGTCATTGTATTTTGCCTTGCCTTTGTGAAACTGAAGTTGAACATTCAAAACTAAATGCAAATGAAGCCTCCTCCACTGCAGCTCACATGAACACAACTGAGATGAAGGGTGAAGCCTCTTAAGTGAGACCGTCTGCTTTATCTCAGCAGGGTGAAGACCATCTGCTATTTCTGTCACTTGGCTGTATGTGTGTGTGTTTGTGTGTATATACACAGAAGCATGAGTGGAGGGCTGCTGCGGGCTGGACGAGCATTATACAGAGCAAGGGTAAATTTGATAATGCCAAACCACAAACCTCAGCACCGCACTTTCATTACTATATCGTTTCGCTCTGTCTATTCCTGTGTTCATTCAGTTATTTGCATTGGAAAACAATATATCACTTCAATATGTTCCCTCTGCAGTCATTTTTATTGAGAGGATAAAAATAATGTTATTGCAATGAATGTATTATATTTTAGGTCAATATGTTTTTTATTTAATATTTTGTATTTTTAAGGGATTGTATGGTACTAAATTATATTTATGCAGTTATAATCAATTTATTAAACCCATTTATTACCTGATAACCACTTTTTAAACACACCTGAAAATGAAATTTCCAACTTGAGCTATCATAAATTCTGAATGTTTTGGAGCTTAAGTTTGGTCTTTTTTTTTTTTAAGACACTTGGCAGATTATTGCTGAAGTGGAAAAAAGAAAAAAAAAGTCAAAAAAAAAAGTTAAACTAAGAAGTTAAAGAATTTAAAGTTTATTGTTACGAAAAATGCACAATACGGTAATATTGAAAATCCTATTTTCAAATTTTATATGGAATCAAAATATTTATCCAGCAGATGCTCTCGGTATTTGCTTCTTGAATATTTTCAAACTTGTCTGAGAGAAAACAATGATTTATTATAATTATTTAGATCATGAGTGTGATACTATAACAGCTGCACTATTTCAAATTAAGACCTGATAGAAACTTATTATCTTCCACATTATTTCTATGCAGTATTCAAGCGTTTTTTTCCCCCGACAGTGCTCTCTTGCCATAATAATAGGGCATTAAAGAGGAAGCAGGAAATGTTTGACTGGCAGCTGTGCAACTGATGCATGATCAAAATGTGAGTCAAGGTCATGCATTGACCAGAAACATAAAACATGGTTTTAAACAAAATAACCAAATAAAGAACACCTATATAAAAACTTTTAAAACAAAGAACATTTAAAACAAAGATAACATATATAAGTAATAAGTAATATCACATATAATAAAACTATGTTATATTTGTTTATGCTATTGTGTGGGTTAGCAGTCTACAGGTGCATCTCAAATTAGAATGTCGTGGAAAAGTTCATTTATTTCAGTAATTCAACTCAAATTGTGAAACTCGTGTATTAAATAAATTCAATGCACACAGACTGAAGTAGTTGAAGTCTTTGGTTCTTTTAATTGTGATGATTTTGGCTCACATTTAACAAAAACCCACCAATTCACTATCTCAACAAAATAGAATACTTCATAAGACCAATAAAAAAAAAAAATTAGTGAATTGTTGGCCTTCTGGAAAAGTATGTTCATTTACTGTACATGTACTCAATACATGGTAGGGGCTCCTTTTGCTTTAATTACTGCCCTAATTCGGCGTGGCATGGAGGTGATCAGTTGTGTCTCTTGTTTCTCATTTTCCTCTTGACAATACAAGATTCTCTCTGGGGTTCAGGTCTGGTGAGTTTAATACACGAGTTTCACAATTTGAGTTGAATTACTGAAATGAACTTTTCCACGACATTCTAATTTATTGAGATACACCTGTATATTCAGCTTCAATATTTTAACAATGAATTTCCATTCCTGACCAGTGGAGGTCGCAAAGTGTTTTTGCGTTTTCTGTTTTATTTTTGAATGTCACACGAAACTCCCTTTCAAGACCCGTTAGCAAACTTTAGAGACTTGGACTGAGTGAAATTTCTTGACGGGTAATTAATGAGGTAGGCTGGTGGAATCATTGGTATATTAAAAGTTTAATATACATAAAATTATGGGCAGGACATAAAAAATACAATACGCCACAGAACATTATTTGCTAATTGCTTGTCTGCATAAAAAATAAATAATACAAATATAAAAAATCAACGTCGTCAGCAGGAGTTCGCTATCATTTTTGGTGACCTCAAAGTTAACACACATGAATTAAAAGCCACAAAACTTTAATTTTGATTTCATGTTTAGATAGATAGATTGTATGTGATCCTTCTGTGACTCATTTTGAAACCTGAGGGCATTTACTTAACTTATAGAAGATATCTTTGACCACAATCGTTTTATTTGCCACAACAATCTATAAACAATAAGATACTTCTGCTACTATCAAAAGTAATATTCCAACTAAAATATAAAACGTCAGTGACAGTCCTTGTGTACTTTATGTACTCATTATAAATACTCTACCTGGAATGGACAAAGTATGGCCTCATTTCGAAAGTTGGTTTTCAAGATTCTGTCTTGATCCTGCGTGTTCACAGGTCACACATATTTTTGTCCTATTAGTTAATCATTGCATCATACAGTTTAGCAAGCGGGTCTTCCTGCGCATACGGAAAATACCTCAGAAATATTAATTTGTATTTAAGTCTATTAATGAGAACATGTGCCGTCTTGAATGTGCAGTAGCAGATGTTGAATGCGTTATGATTCATGGTGATTCTTGCTGAGTCACTTTTATTTCCTGTGTTTTGTATTTGTTTGTTTTAGAAGTTCTACTTTCCTATTTCGAGAAATTGTGCACTTGAATTCAACCACCTCACTCTAATAGACGTTTTATAAAGCTAAATCCTTTACTTTTCAATGTCTCTGGTTGAGAGAACTGGGTTTCATTCCTGCTATCTGCTCTTCCCTGTAGAGCAGTTGCTATAGCAACACTCTATACTTGCACATATTTTTGGCAGTAAAACCAGTTCAGGTTACTGTGTAAAACACAGGCCTACACAAAAGGCACAAAAGAGAGTTCATTTGACAAATAAGTCATAGTTTCAGTGTGTTTTTCTGAAGTGTAGCTCTACATATACTTTTCTAAACAGCATAGAGCCAGATGAATACCATTTAAGCAATCCAGATGATCTCATTTAAGTAGAAATTACGCAGTTTGTGCTTACATTGTACAAAAACGACTAACAAATGACTAACAAAACAAAGAATTTCAATGAACAGGTTTTGTAATCCTAGTTGTCATACTCAGATACTCATTTACCTGACAAAGAAGAAAGAAGGGGGAAAAAAGGATATTTGAGGCAATGGTTTTCGAACAAATTCTGTATTCATAAAATAACACAAACCAAAACTAACATGAAAAAGCAATGCTACTATACATTCAGAGGAAGTAACATGTTTACTACAACATGTGTCCTCCCACATTATTCAAACACATTCAGAAATGTTTAAGTAGTCAGAGTACAAAAAAAATGTTGATAACACTTTACAGTAAGGTACCATACTTTAACATTGTCATGTTATGGATTTTGCGTTCACTTGTTTGAAGTGTTACCAACATTGTAAAGTTCAAATTTGGTTTTATATGTACAATACAAAGTATCATATCTATGAGCAATTACTGGGTGAAAAATAAGCATGTGATCATCGTTTTTCCACTGACCTCATCATGCCATTAGAAGAGGAAAAGAAAATGAACACAACTTTCAGTTCTGAAAAGGAACTTTTTTAAAACTGTTTTATATGCCTGCAGACCAGTATATATGAAGACCACAATGAAGGATGTATAACACACTTGATTAGTACCTATTATTATTTCAGTTAACAAATTTTTCTTTTATTTCATCAGCATTATGGAGATTATGTGTAATCTATTTGATGAATGTCGTTGGCTACTGACATCAATATTAATTTTCTCAGTTTAGTGATCTTTGTTTTATCTTTAATTCTCAACAACTGGATTCTTGTTAATGTTTCTATCATTAGCCAGCAGTTACTAGGTTAATTTGGCTAGCAGTTTTTAGCTAGTTAAGGTTACAGTTAGGGTTAGTTGAAACAAATAGCATATTTGAAGCATTCATAACATGCTCTTGATCGCTTATGCACCACAAAATAAAAAAGATTGTATCAATCCTTATGATGTTTTATAAAAATACATAGAAAAAGGCATGCTGTACATTTAATAGTAAAAACCCTATTGATGAAAAATGTCCCAACCTCAGTATAAAAATAATATGAGGGTGTATTACAAATAAACTCACTTTAGCTATAAAACCATGGTGGATATATAAAGCAGTTAATGGGTGAAAATGTAAGTGAAGCTTTACATTCAAGACAAAACAATTTGTAAACAAAAAATACATTTTGTGCAACAGACTAATTAAACATTATTATTATATGTACTATGACATGCATTTCTGTAAAATGCTTTATAACACAGTACATACTCAGCACCTGATTAACATAGACACCAATGAAAATACAGCAAAAGTCACATTTACGATCTTTAATGAATGGCTTTTCAAAATTAAAATATGACTATTTGTAAAGGAAAAATAATGTAGTGTTGTACAGTAATGGGATTTCCACAAAAAAAGTGGTTATATGACAATTACGAGACATGATTTTGTCCTATCAGGACCGGAATAATTAATAAACACTCATAAAAACAAATCTAATTTGAAATTGAATATGGTTATTCAAAAAAAAAAGTGCTGTAATAGTTCCCAGTACTACAACACCTCAAGTCATGCAAAATCACGTCAGTTCATTAAAAAGGAATAGTTCACCCAATAATGAAAATCTGCTTTACAAGTGAAAACAGTCCAAAACGGTTGTAAACAAACATGTTGGTGGATTTTGAGAGGACAACAGTGGATGGACTTTTTCACTGGTGAAAGTGTTGTTATAGATTATGGACTCATATTTTCAGCAAATTTTTATTTTTGGGTGAACTAGCCTATTCCTTTAAAGAATAACCCATAATAATCAAGTTTTTCATGATCTCCCTGAGGAGAAGGTACCCCTTTGGCGTCATCTCTTGTCCATCAAATGACAGAATTGTTGGAACACCTGATCTTGAATATCACATAAGTGGCGATTAACACCAGTGCCACCGCCACGCCGGATAAAACAATAGCCCAGAATGTGGTTCTGTCTGCGGGAGAAATGACATTAATGATTTTATAAACAGAAGAATCCATTAACAGCTTCAGCAACAGTGTGACTCTACTGGTTGTTCAACACACACACTGCCAACAGCAGTCCTGGAGCAGCCTGGCAGGAACACAACACCAGTGTACGGGGACCACAAGAGACTATTGTTGCACTATTCCTCATTTCGCCTAAAAGCACCTGATGAATCATTAAATGCAAATGCAAAGCTTATTCAAGACCACAAAAGCACCCTGTAGATAAAGAATGAACTTTGGGATAAGTCAATACTGAGAGTTTAAGATAATCAACTTATATAAATATGCTGAATGTCACAAACACATGCATGTTCCTTCCTCATTTTCAGGGTTTTCATTTAAAATGGAATCAATTTTTAATAGTATATAACCAACGAAAGTTTTATTTTTATTGACTTGTTTTCTAGTTATTGTTGCTTTGTCTTAAAGGGATAGTTCACCCAAAAATGAAAATTCGATGTTTATCTGCTTACCCCCAGGGCATCCAAGATGTAGGTGACTTTGTTTCTTCAGTAGAACACAGACGAAGATTTTTAACTCAAACCGTTGCAGTCTATCAATCATATAATGGAGGTGAATGGGAATCACGGCTTTGGGAGTCAAAAAAACATACACAAACAAAACCAAATTAAACCCTGACACTAAAATGACTGACAGACTGCAACGGTTTGAGTTAAAAATCTTCGTTTGTGTTCTACTGAAGAAAC
>NW_015641024.1:440399-440703 GCF_001515625.1 Sinocyclocheilus rhinocerous
AAAGACACGAAACGATGGGTCTGTGCAAGAAACTGAACAGTATTTATATAGTTTCTTACCTCTGATTTTCACCGCAATGTCCGAACTATCAAGAAGAAGAAGACGCGTCAGGCGCCGGCTGTTGAGAACGCACTTAGGAGGACGCGCTCAGGACAGTTCGGACATTGCGGTGAAAATCAGAGGTAAGAAACGATATAAATACTGTTCAGTTTCTTGCACAGACCGATCGTTTTGTGTCTTACATATCAATGTATCGTCACGAGCCGCTGGGTTTAATTTGTGTATGGATTTTTTTACTCTCAAA
>NW_015641024.1:440777-440941 GCF_001515625.1 Sinocyclocheilus rhinocerous
GTAAGCAGATAAACATAACATTTTCATTTTTGGGTGAACTATCCCTTTAATGCTTAGAAAATTGCACAAGCAGATTTGTAACACTTGTAACACATTAGGCTTATCAGAAGTCATTGTTATATAGTGCTGCATGGATGACAGAATTTTGTAGGCCTTGTAGGCCA
>NW_015641024.1:448169-452083 GCF_001515625.1 Sinocyclocheilus rhinocerous
TGACACTCCTAATTGAGATTGTAGATAGTGTCAATGGTCCATTTGAGAGATAGGTGGTTTCTTGCACAGACCGATCGTTTCATGTCTTTACACATCAATGTATCGTCACGAGCCGCTGGGTTTAATTTGGTTTTGTTTGTGTGTTTTTTTGACTCCCATCCACTTACATTATAGGACTGACAGACTGCAACGTTTGAGTTCAAAATCTTCGTTTGTGTTCTACTGAAGAAACAAAGTCACCCACATCTTGGATGCCCTGGGGGTAAGCAGATAAACATAACATTTTCATTTTTGGGTGAACTATCCCTTTAATGCTTAGAAAATTGCACAAGCAGATTTGTAACACAAACATAAGCTTAGGCTTATCAGAAGTCATTGTTATATAGTGCTGCATGGATGACAGAATTTTGTAGGCCAAAACGCAGAAAAAAAAGGAGTAAGCATTTTAGCACTTCTGGTTCAATTCATAGTTTTCAGTCACATGACTGGCTTGAAGACCTGGCGGGCGAAACATCCATAGAACTGCAGCACAAGCCTGTCAATTTTCTATCTGTTTCCAATCCTCAAATATTTAGATCAAGAATAAAACAAAGATATGTTAACAAAAAAAATTGCAATCCATATCAAGCACCTGCCGCAATATTTCAATCACTGAAAACAGCAGGACATTCTAAAAAGTTTAATGTGAAAAGACTTAAAGTGCCTGTAAAACAGAGATATTAAAAGAACAAATTCAGTACACACCTTACTGATGATGCGTGCTTTATACAGGCAAGCAAATGAGCTCGGAATATGAACGCAATGTGCTAAATGGTTAAGTGTTTTCTTTATAGTGGTTTGCTATGGGAAATTATTTAACGTTAAACTGCTTGAGCTGAATTGCATCTGCTTGCCTGTAGAAAGTAAGGTGTATACTGAATTTTATCTTTTAATATCACTGTCTTACTACATTACTACTTAATGCAAACCTCTAAAAAATAACTGGTGGTCAGTGGAGGAAAGCCTTGTGGGCATTCCTGTAAGGGTGTGACATCACGTGAAAACTATGAATTGTCTGGAAGTGAATGGGTTTTTGGTTAAATGCCTGAAATAAGGTCTGTGTTTATATTCTATGATATAAAAGTAATTTTTTTAAAGCTTTTTTTTTTTGTCTTAAAAATGGTGGTTGCTAACAAGTGGCTAAATGGAACTAGAGGTTAGCAGGGACATTAAACATCATCACGCCAAACAAGAAAACTAGTCCACTTTTACAGCCAAAATTATTCTAACTCAAACTTTCAGGGAAAATGTTTTATAAATAAAGACTAAAAGACTCGTCAGAAGCATAGTTCTGTCATGACAGCTCTCTGAAAGTTTAGCATGGTAATTTACATGGCAATGCTAATGTGTTTGGTTTTAGCTAAATAGATCTGCTACGCTGCTGCGGCAGAGCAAGTACCGAGACTTGCTACTGCCAATACATCCACAGACATGCTGCTGTGAGCATGTAGGAAATATTGCTGCTGCACATATAACACATAAACCCCCTATATAACATATGAAATTACCCTGTAAAAGGTCTATACAGGTGGAGCTGGGGAAGGTGGAGGGTTTCTGAAGCACGTTGTAACTGCTACAGCAAGCGCTAGCTGAGTATTTGAATGTTGAGCAGCAAGCTCATTGGCTGCTGATACGAAAAGAATCCAATCAGCTGCGCCATGTGAATAATGATGACATTATGTCAGATTGAGTTACAACCTATTGGACTGCGCCATCTAGAGTTTCATGACAGAACTTTGGCTTTATAGCGATGTTGAAGTCATGTGACCATGGTCTAGTTTGTTTCTAGCCTATGTTTAGCTTTTTTCTTCTGCCAATTTTAGGCTTCATAATTGAAGATGGAGATTATCATTATGAACAAAATGTGCAAGAATCATAAACGTTTGTTGGTCACAGAGCTTATTTTCTGAAATAATCCAAAATCCTAGGTAATGCTAACTTTCGGACTGGCCTAGAAAAATAAGTCATCACTGCAGAGCCCTATTAAACAGTAAGGACTGGTTCACACAGGTTCACGCTTTGAAAAATTCGAGATGTATGCAGTGGAATGGGGAAAAATGCTAGGTCTTGGGACCCGTTTTTTAAAAAGTTGAACAACCTTTTAACTTGAGTACTGTGTTTTTAGAATGCTGTGTCATGTGCAAGATGCTGCAAAAGATGCAAGACACAAGCTCAACGGTCAAACACATCTGTCTAGTGTGTTTACACAAAAAAACTATGGAAATGTTGCGTAGTAGTGGAATTGTGTGTGAACAGCCCCTAAAAATGTAAAAATCTGTAAATGTAACTTTAAACTGCCCGAAGGCAAAGAGGCAGATTAGTGTTTATTCAATCAAAACTAACCTGTTTGCTCAGATTTGATGATGAACACTTTGCTGTCACTTCCCAGAGAGTTTGTGGCGGTGCACGTGTAGTTTCCTGGACTGAGGAGGACTGTGGAGGACTGGAGCACTGAGGAGCTGAACTCCTCTTTCAGATGCTCTGAGTGCCATGTGTACTTAGGAGCCGGGTTTGCCTTCACTGTACAGTTTAGCATGACCTCGTCGTTTTTAATGATGGTCTCTCTTGAATTGGAGTGTTTTGGTTTATCTGAGGAGGACAGAGAGACATTTAATAGCACAACAGCACCATGATGAGCAGCTGTTATTAACAGATCAGAAAAATACTGTACAACTGAAACCTTTTTATCTGTGTTAATTCTATTCATAATGTGTAATATTCGATCAAATTATGTGTTAATAAGCAATTATATGCATGTGATGAAATATGACTGTTGCACATCCTTCACACTAGAAGGCCATTCAGAAAATATAAACTGAATTATACGGCAAGCTTAGCAATAAAAAAACATACAGTACAACTCAACATTAAGACGTCCTGATGTTTCTTTTGGAGAAGGTTGAGGTCCTTCTGCTCCCAGTTCCAGCTCTGCTTCACACCTGTATTGAGCTCCATCATCAGCTCTGTCTGGACGGATCAGGAGTGTGGTGGTTTCATTCACTGGAGTCTTGTTATCCTCAGTGAAGGTGGTTTGATTCAGCAGAGTCTGTCCTTTGTACCATTTGACAGTGAGATCCTGAACTGGAGCCACATCGTGAACATCACACTGGAGCTCATACTGCTTTCCCTCTATCATTGGTCCTCTGTGATTCACAATGCTGATGGACACACTGTCTGGAGTCTCTGAGGAGGAAGACTTACAAACTCTGAAATCTGCAGTGATGAATGTACATTTATTAGATATTTTTGAGAATGAAAAGACAAAAAATATAAGTAACAGGGAAACTGACTGTAAATAGTGACTGGGAGCTCTACTTGACACTGTTCCTCATGGTTTATGTAGCAGTATGGCTGTATGTCCCATTCTATCAGATTTGACACTCTCCATGTGATCAGACTGTCTCTGGTCATGGTCACTGCTCCCTCACTGGCTTCCCATCCCATCCCTTTATGTGGGACTGAAGTTTTGTAGTCAGCTGAAACATCGTCACCGTACCTCACAACAGCTCTCCGTGGGATGAGTTGAATAGGACATTGACTCTCTACAGAACAGCATGTGATTGAAAACCAATGAAGCTTCATCACAGAATAACAGCATTATTTACAAATCAGTTTGGGCATTCATCTATCTATACAGTACTGTGCAACAGTCCTTCATATATTTGGCAATGTAAAGCATAAATAAAATAGCTTTTCACAAGTGTGAGCAATAAAATTAGAGATGCCTTAGTGACTTTTCACACAGAACATGCTTTTGAGTTTAAAACCATGAGACTCAGGGCAGTGGAATGAAAAAAACGCAACACACGTTTTTTTAACCATGTGGTATTTCCTCTCTTACAGCTCACACTTGTGATCATCGCCGGTCAAAACAG
>NW_015641024.1:461949-477502 GCF_001515625.1 Sinocyclocheilus rhinocerous
TTTTAACAGAGGAACTTCAAATGATGTTCCATAAAATCTATCCTGACAACATACTATTAAATTGTTTTTTCATGATAATTTGCGTATTTAATATAACCAAAATAAACATTTTGTTTAATATCAGACCAGCAAATAAAAAAATACAATTCTGAAACAGTCACAATTCCTTTCTGTAATATTACTGTCAGTATTACTAAAGCAAATTGAAACAGCTGTTGGAAATTGCTAAAAAAAAATTACACACAAATGCATAGTTACCTTGTATGGACACGTTTACTTGTCTGATGGTCCTGCCAACAGAATTGTTTGCAACGCAGTATACATACTCAGGTGTTGACTCTGATATAGTAAGAGTTTCATTGTATACTATAACATTTGCGCCGAGGCTCCAGCCGATTGTTGGTTTTGGGTTTCCCTCGGCTTCACAAACAAGCACCTCTGGATACCCTCGAAACACAGGCACTATGGAGGGCAGTTTGGTCTCATTGATGATCGGTTTAACTACAGGAAGGAGCCAAAAACACACAGGTTAAGAGCTTTTGCATCTGCATACTGCATCTTAAATTTCTTATGTTAATCCATATTCATTTTAATCTCGTAGTTTTCAACAAAACTACCCAAATTTAGATATTTGACTAGAAAAAGTCACGTGCTGCATCTGATCCCTATTACACAACTTGACACAGCGTGTCGCATGGTAAGTGCTACAACTACTAAAAGTAAATGTTAACATGTTCTAAAAAGATTAATCATAGGAGCTGGTGGATCTTACTTACAATATACAGTGATATTGAGAAGGTCTGATGTTTCTTTTGGAGGAGGTTGAGGTCCTTCTGCTCCCAGTTCCAGCTCTGCTTCACACCTGTATTGAGCTCCATCATCAGCTCTGTCTGGACGGATCAGGAGTGTGGTGGTTTCATTCACTGGAGTCTTGCTATCTTCAGTGAAGGTGGTTTGATTCAGCAGAGTCTGTCCTTTGTACCATTTGACAGTGAGATTCTGAACTGGAGCCACATCGTGAACATCACACTGGAGCTCATACTGCTTTCCCTCTATCATTGGTCCTCTGTGATTCACAATGATGATCGACACACTGTCTGGAGTCTCTGAGGAGGAAGATTTACAAACTCTGAAATCTGCAGTGATGAATGTACATTTATTAGATATTTTTGAGAATGAAAAGACAAAAAATATAAGTAACAGGGAAACTGACTGTAAATAGTGACTGGGAGCTCTACTTGACACTGTTCCTCATGGTTTATGTAGCAGTATGGCTGTATGTCCCATTCTATCAGATTTGACACTCTCCATGTGATCAGACTGTCTCTGGTCATGGTCACTGCTCCCTCACTGGCTTCCCATCCCATCCCTTTATGTGGGACTGAAGTTTTGTAGTCAGCTGAAACATCGTCACCGTACCTCACAACAGCTCTCCGTGGGATGAGTTGAATAGGACATTGACTCTCTACAGAACAGCATGTGATTGAAAACCAATGAAGCTTCATCACAGAATAACAGCATTATTTACAAATCAGTTTGGGCATTCATCTATCTATACAGTACTGTGCAACAGTCCTTCATATATTTGGCAATGTAAAGCATAAATAAAATAGCTTTTCACAAGTGTGAGCAATAAAATTAGAGATGCCTTAGTGACTTTTCACACAGAACATGCTTTTGAGTTTAAAACCATGAGACTCAGGGCAGTGGAATGAAAAAAACGCAACACACGTTTTTTTAACCATGTGGTATTTCCTCTCTTACAGCTCACACTTGTGATCATCGCCGGTCAAAACAGTACAGTGATATTGAGAAGGTCTGATGTTTCTTTTGGAGGAGGTTGAGGTCCTTCTGCTCCCAGTTCCAGCTCTGCTTCACACCTGTATTGAGCTCCATCATCAGCTCTGTCTGGACGGATCAGGAGTGTGGTGGTTTCATTCACTGGAGTCTTGCTATCTTCAGTGAAGGTGGTTTGATTCAGCAGAGTCTGTCCTTTGTACCATTTGACAGTGAGATTCTGAACTGGAGCCACATCGTGAACATCACACTGGAGCTCATACTGCTTTCCCTCTATCATTGGTCCTCTGTGATTCACAATGCTGATGGACACACTGTCTGGAGTCTCTGAGGAGGAAGACTTACAAACTCTGAAATCTGCAGTGATGAATGTACATTAGATATTTTTGAGAATGAAAAGACAAAAAATATAAGTAACAGGGAAACTGACTGTAAATAGTGACTGGGAGCTCTACTTGACACTGTTCCTCATGGTTTATGTAGCAGTATGGCTGTATGTCCCATTCTATCAGATTTGACACTCTCCATGTGATCAGACTGTCTCTGGTCATGGTCACTGCTCCCTCACTGGCTTCCCATCCCATCCCTTTATGTGGGACTGAAGCACTACAGTTAACTGCTACAGAATCGCCGTATCTCACAACAGCTCTCTGTGGGTTGAGCTGAACAGGACATTCAGCTTGTGTACCTGTTAAACACATCGAAGAACACAGAATAAATGCATATAGATATTGTTTACTAGAAAGACTGAACACAGATAACCAACCATCACATGTTAAAACTTGTTTACTGACCAACTGCATGCAAAACAGACAAGAAAAGTTTTTGGATATTGTAGAAGACCATCAGTCTATCACAGTTTATGACTCTTTTAAAACAAAGAGGCTCATCGATTCTTACCATCTGGGAAATGAAACTTAGAAACTTCACTGACACAGCAGGGTCATTCTAAAGCATGTCCCTCACACAAGTGTGTAAGCAATTTACAACAACAAGTGGGCACCACCTTTTACCATGTGTTATCTTTTGTAAAGACGTCAAAGAAAAATCCACTACATTTATTTTCGATTTTCATTTTATTTCAGTGTTTCCTCCATAAATATGCATTTTTGTCCTGTCTTGGCCTTGCCTTCTCAACCTCTCCTTTCTGTTTTAGCAATCAAGTACATGTCACAGGAAATAAACATTTTATTCATAATTTTGAAGAAATTTGTTTTTGTTTTTTTTACAAAAAATTCGTTTCCACAGGTTATGTGTCAATCCTGTTATCATAACTCATTATTAATATGATTACAAGGATATTTGTTGTAATAACAGCATTGAATACTTTATAATAAACAGCTTGTATTGTCATGATTGTGAAGTGTGAACACAAGATTAGTAATGGCTAAATGAACTATAAAACTACTAACTTTGTTACTTTACAAATGCACAGGTTACATGCACAGCTGAAGAGTTTGCCAGCACTAAAAATACTAAGCACTCAAGATCATATTACAAGCGCTACTGTAGATAGCAGCGTGACTCCTTACTGTACAGTAATGAATTAACTCAAATAGGTCAACATTTTAACGCAGACAATAGAGGTCAACGACGCTCTGAATCACTCACATGAAAGCGAATGTTTAGAATACATTCAAGCGCGTATGCTACTGGTTAATGAATGTTCTCGCTTCTGGTATCGAAAGAATGAAAGGGAAATAAGTCAATACAAACCTGTGAGAGTCACAAACAGTAAAACTGCTGAAAGATAAACAAGTCCATAAAAACGCTGCAGCATGTTGTAAGTGTTCGAGTACGTTACCATCAACCAGACAAAGGCGCGGCCAAGACGTGCGAATAAATAAATGCGTCGCCTCTGTCTAGTGACTGTCCAGCGGCTCCTCAAGCGAAACCCCACCCAGATCACTGTGGATATGGTTTTCTACGGAAGCACCTATAGAAACGAAAGTATTCATGCAGTTCATATGGGAGAACCCGTGCGCGCAAACAAGCTTCTGAGGGAAATAAGACAGTGGCCAAGACGTTTCAAATCTCAGACTCTCTGTAACATGGCGCATTATTAAAGGGATACAAACCTTAGACAGAATACATTTTTACCTGCTGGAAAAACAGCTAAAACCAGCCTATGCTGGTTGGTCCGCTGGCCTCCCAGCCTTACCTAAAATCCCTTTAAAACTGTTAAACAGCTACAGCCAGGCTGGAAGCGAAGGCTAGTTTCAGTTGGTTCTTTTAACAAGGACAGTGTTGAAAATGAACTGTTTGGTTAACGCATTTGGAAGTTATTTAATTGAAATAAAATGTCTCCATGTTGGAACAGTCGATTCATCGTCTTTCATCGTAATAATCGATTCAATAATTTTTATCATGTTTATTCAATGTTAGAATAATATCGTAGACACTGGCCATAATGTTTTTTTTTTATTTAAAAAAAATATATAATAGATATAACAAGATAAAAAATGCTAATCCTGAAAGACAAACAAGGGTGCATCTGTTTCAACATATCTGTTTGATTTACTGTTATAAAAAAGGCAGTATCTTGGTGATTTCTCTTTATCTTATCACAATTCCCACCAAATATGTTTTGCAAAATTACAATAATCTTCAAGCAACAAACAATTAGACAACACCAAATAGGAATTAAAGCACCTGAGGTAAATTTAAATTTTGTAGTTGTTAATTGTGTAGTTGTTATACACAACAGATCTGTAATGAACCAACTTGATAAAATGCAGACAATTGTTCAATACTCTACAAGATGTTAATTTTTCTTTTCTTTTTTGCAGAAGACTGAAAATGATTCTATGAAAAGAATATTTCTTTTATTAGATTTTTTTAAACAAATGTTTCCTAAAATGTTCTCAACAAATTCATTTACAAATTCAAATGTCATGTGCTTATAAAAACAAATGGTATTAATTCCATAAACAAATTTAAAACCCACCAGAATACTGGTGAGATTACACTCATATAGCGATTAAACGCATAGAAATTTAGTGACATGATTAAAAAGATAGTTCAAACAAACATGGAAATTCTGTCATTTATTCATCCTCATGTCGTTCCAAACTTGTGTGACTTGAAGTGTTTTGTGAAACTGAAAAGTTGAATTTTTTAATAATCTTTACACAATGATTTTCTATACAACAGCAATTGATAATGACCACACATCTCAAACTGAAAATAGACAAAAAATGCATATTGCTTTAGAATATATAGTTGTATGGGCTACCTTTATGATGATTTTTTAAAAATCTTTTGAAGCTTTACAGACATAGCCACTATGAGCTACGTAAAGAAGGAAAACAACAACAGCATGCAGCTTTTAGAACAACATGAGGGTGAGTAAATGATGACAGAGCCGTCATTTTGTTTTTAACATCATTATACAGCTTGAGCCATAAAACCGGCACACTTATTTTATGTCCAGCATCTCTTTTTTTACAGACTATGAGGCCTGAGAGAATTTTCAGAAATTCATCCAAATATTTTCCCACAGGTTCACCATGAGACCCCTCATACGCAAGCTTTCACTTCTTCACAGTTACCGTGTGCTATATTTCCAGCCTCTAAAATGCGGATTTTGCCAGAGGAACTGAAACTTTAAATGAATAACTTGTTTAACGAAGTAACAGACTCAACTATGGTGTCTTTCATAAGTTCACACTTACATATAATCAGATTGAGCAAATAGTATGCATATTTGGCATGCTGTCCAAAGGGAGGGCTCCGATCTCCCAGAGAACTCCCCCCATATCCCAAGTTGGGATAGGAATAGTTAGGAGTGAGAAGCTGGGGTGGAGGAGGGATGCCTGAAAACTGTCATAAAAAAGAGGTAAGTTGGCTGTATATTTACTATCATGCTTAATTGGTTGATTATCTGAACGTGCTCCTCCCGAACTTTGTTAATAAAACATCATTTCTTAATATATACTGTATAGCACTTGACAAAACATAAATATTCAAACTGATCAATGTGCCAGAGACATATACAAAAGAATAGTCTTGTTAAACAATTTAACAAAAGCCTTCCCTTAAATAGGTGTACATAGCAAATATTACTCAAGTAATGTCACTTGTAGTTGATGAACATTCACTTATATCAAGATCCTAGATTCCTGAAAACGTCCACTGCAGACATCAGGTCCTTTAATTTGAAATTCATTCAGCATTTCTTTGTCATCTGTTCTGTTAGGTATTTTCCTCTGGTCCATTAAATGGCAGACTGCTGGAAACGAAAAAGTTCATTTTGTGATGTAGTTAACAGTTAAACTGGCTCTAGAATTGAATGAATGAACAGGTGCTCCATAAAATAAAAATAAAGAAGCCATGAAGAAACTAGCCCCAAAGTAGAGGCCTAAAGACTTCCAGTGTCAAAATCCCTTGTTAATTGTGGACACTGTGACTCGGCAGATGCGGCGAACCCAGGGATTCATAACCTAAGCAAGGATATTGCTCTGAGAGAGTTTCTTCATAGGAATAGGGCTGTGTTTGCCATTCTGTGCTATGTTTCCATTTTGCACACTAGGCTTGGCATCCTTCAGGCTATAACGTCCCATCTTGGCTGTTTTGTAGTAGATACAGTAGATAAAGATGAAGATGACTGAGATGAACGCCACAGTGACTGCAATAAGTCCTGCTATTAAGGGCAGGTAATCCTCTGTGTCAAGAGAAATAAAGCACACCAAAAGATTAGACAAATAACACAGCCTAAACAGACAAGTGCTAAAATAGCTGGAAAAAAAAAACATACTTCATGATTTTACCATATCAGAAGCAAATAAGCAAAATGAAATGGTTAATCATAGCACGTGTACATGTGTAATCAAAACATTTCAATGCATTGTGATTACATCATTCAGTGTCTCTTACATCATTTTTAATGATTTGGTCAATTTTATTCATTATGATTTCTGAACAGCATACATTTTATTTTTAGACAAGTGTCTGGCCTGATCAAACTTACAGTTTTGAAACATCCCTATATTCTAAAGTAAAACTACATTTAAACTGCAAGAAAGCGGAATGAGTTGGAAATGTAAACCAAAACAAATGCAAAAATGCATAGTTACCTTTTAAAACAACTTTTATTTGTCTGATGGTCCTGCCAGCAGAATTGTTTGCAACGCAGTACACATACTCAGGTGTTGACTCTGATATAGTAAGAGTTTCATTATATACTATAACATTTGAGCCGAGGCTCCAGCCGATTGTAGGTTTTGGGTTTCCCTCGGCTTCACAAACAAGCACCTCTGGATACCCTCGAAACACAGGCACTATGGAGGGCAGTTTGGTCTTATTGATGATCGGTTTAACTACAGGAAAGAGCAAAGAAAAAACAGGTTTCACATGATAATAATCAAGACCACTGAAATACCTGCTAAGAACTTGGACAAATAATTTTACATACAATGTACAGTAATGCTGAGATGTTCTGATGACACTGTTGAACGTTGAGGTCTTTCTGCTTCTAGCTCTGCTTCACACCAGAATTGAGCTCCATCATCAGCTCTGTCTGGGCAGATCGGGACTTTATATGTTAAATTGGCTGGAGTCTTGATGGTGTCAGTGACGTTGATTTGATTCAGTTTGTACCATCTCACATCAACAATCTTAAAAGGAGCCACATTCCGGATTAAGCACTGGAGCTCATACCACTCGCCCGCTATCATTGGTTCTCTGTGATTCACAGTGCTGATGGAAATATCTGGAAGACATATCAAGCATAACAGAGTAGCTGAAATCCCAAATTCTTCAAATAAGTGCAAAAAATTACAGAAATGTATTTTAAAAAACATATCCACGCTTAAGCTGACTGTTGTTTTGGCACAAGGTAGGTTTGTAGCTGGTATGTTACAGTTATTGCTTTTTGACCACTAAGAACCATCAACCATGTTTCAAAACAGAGTCACAATCTTGTGTAGTTTTCCCAGTGCACTTAGTTAAGTGAGTAACACTGTCAAGCCCAATACATTAGCCTTTCCTTCCATTTTGTGAACTGGCAACTTCCTATTTTGTATTGTTATCAGTGTGGTATTTCCAGCAAATGCCAGCAGGCTGTTATGCTTTGGACTTCATGGACACATTTTCTCTATATCCCTACTATAAAAAAAAACCTCTTAAACCAACTTAAACTAGCTGGTTTACACTGGACTCCCAGCTAGGCGAACGTGTTTAGCTGCACAGCCCCAAACCCCTCAAAAACTATAGCCAGACCTGGGAGACCACCTAAGGACATTAAACCAGCTATAGGCTGCATGATTTAAGATGTTTAGCAGAAACCCAAACACAGTTGCATGTAGGAGTTGTTCAAGCAAGAGAACAGTTTTGCAAGTCACAACTAACTGAAAATAAGCATGTAAACATTTGGCAGCAATCACAGTGAAACAAAACTGTGATGTTTCCTCATAAATACTATAGCTTCAGGAGACCCCTTACCTTCAGTCTAACAGTGACGAAGTATAATTAATTTAACTCTACAGTATATTTGCAATTGCTGACAGACTGTGGCTGTGGTTAAACAGCTAAATGCAGGCTGTTAATGATAGCAAACACAGTGTATTTATCTTGTTTGACAACGTTATTCTATCGCTATTTAAACAGTGTTACTCATAGTCTTTTCAGAAGCGAGTCACAGCGGAGGAAATAAAATACCAGGGCATTTTAATCACTCTTTAACTTATTTAAACCCCCCTTTCTAAAGTTTAACACGGAAAACTGATCTGAAAATATATAACTTTTTCTTCAGGATTGGAAAAACATAACACGGGTTATATAAATGTCCTACCATCCAACGCGTACCGCAGCGACAGCAGATCCAGAAAGAGACACGTGAAGAGGATCCGATCGCCCCGCGCCGTCATTTTTAATTGTAGCTACGCTGTATTGAAAGCGTTTTAACCAGCTAACGGTGTTTAATTGTTCAGGCAGTAACACAACACACGGTCTCGGACCCTTCATTTATCGCAGGAAACCACTGCCCAGTCTGCCCTCGCACAGCAGCCCGTTTTAGTTAATGTTAACCCTCCCCCACACATCTCTCTAAAAGTGCACGTTGCAACTTTATTCATTTGCATCCTGTCACGACAAATCGGGGACTAGAAATAGAGAGAGCTCATTCACCTATCTCTAAGATAAGGCAAAGTCGTTTTGAACATCGCATTAAGTCTTTAAAGACCACCTTTGAAAATGTGTCACAAAATGTGAGTCATACTGGACCCCCACAAACATTGGTCAGTGCATCTTCCCTACTGTACAGTATGCAGAAAGGAGCAGCATGTCTGAATACTCAGTACTCATGAACAGATGAGATTGTGAGTGTGCATCACCAGTGCATCACTCATAAGCCTCCTTGTGACTCAATTGTTGCAGTTAACAGAAACAGATCTGTTGTACCAGCAGGCAACACTCGAGCTGAATAGGGCATTCAGTAGTGTTCTTCAGTAGCGTGTGCTTTACAAATAATGAAGCTATAGAATCAAAGAAGTGCACAAGTAGACACAACTAGTAGTTCCAAGTAACAGTTTCGCCACCTAAAGTAATGAATCGTATTACTCTTTTTAATATCTTCGTAACTTTTTAACAGTTTCAGTGTCAGAATGAACAAGGGTGAGACGTAAGGCATTTCAACAGTAAATAAAAACATTTGCATTTGCACAGATGTCAGTGTGTCAGCCAGCAAAACAAACCAAAATGCATGCACTGTTAAGGCTTATAAACTGGCAGCCAGTTTCATGCTTTGACTAATGCTATACACATACAAGCTTCGTAACAATTATTTTTAGCTATTGTAGAATACATCAGCCAGGTTTAGAGCTATATAAAACAAAGAGGTTTCCTTGTGTCTAAGCTGTATGATCACTTTGTAAATAAATGATGTAAATATAAGCCATAATGTGATCACAGTGACATTAACACTGCAAGCGGAGCATTACAAGACCAACAAACCAAGCAGCTTAAAGTGCAAATACTCTGTGAAAGGCCAAAGCACTAACCACAAAAGAAGCTGTGAATCTATCCTGACAACATACTATTAAATTGTTTTTTCATGATAATTTGCGTATTTAATATAACCAAAATAAACATTTTGTTTAATATCAGACCAGCAAATAAAAAAATACAATTCTGAAACAGTCACAATTCCTTTCTGTAATATTACTGTCAGTATTACTAAAGCAAATTGAAACAGCTGTTGGAAATTGCTAAAAAAAAATTACACACAAATGCATAGTTACCTTGTATGGACACGTTTACTTGTCTGATGGTCCTGCCAACAGAATTGTTTGCAACGCAGTATACATACTCAGGTGTTGACTCTGATATAGTAAGAGTTTCATTGTATACTATAACATTTGCGCCGAGGCTCCAGCCGATTGTTGGTTTTGGGTTTCCCTCGGCTTCACAAACAAGCACCTCTGGATACCCTCGAAACACAGGCACTATGGAGGGCAGTTTGGTCTCATTGATGATCGGTTTAACTACAGGAAGGAGCCAAAAACACACAGGTTAAGAGCTTTTGCATCTGCATACTGCATCTTAAATTTCTTATGTTAATCCATATTCATTTTAATCTCGTAGTTTTCAACAAAACTACCCAAATTTAGATATTTGACTAGAAAAAGTCACGTGCTGCATCTGATCCCTATTACACAACTTGACACAGCGTGTCGCATGGTAAGTGCTACAACTACTAAAAGTAAATGTTAACATGTTCTAAAAAGATTAATCATAGGAGCTGGTGGATCTTACTTACAATATACAGTGATATTGAGAAGGTCTGATGTTTCTTTTGGAGGAGGTTGAGGTCCTTCTGCTCCCAGTTCCAGCTCTGCTTCACACCTGTATTGAGCTCCATCATCAGCTCTGTCTGGACGGATCAGGAGTGTGGTGGTTTCATTCACTGGAGTCTTGCTATCTTCAGTGAAGGTGGTTTGATTCAGCAGAGTCTGTCCTTTGTACCATTTGACAGTGAGATTCTGAACAGGAGCCACATCGTGAACATCACACTGGAGCTCATACTGCTTTCCCTCTATCATTGGTCCTCTGTGATTCACAATGCTGATGGACACACTGTCTGGAGTCTCTGAGGAGGAAGACTTACAAACTCTGAAATCTGCAGTGATGAATGTACATTAGATATTTTTGAGAATGAAAAGACAAAAAAATATAAGTAACAGGGAAACTGACTGTAAATAGTGACTGGGAGCTCTACTTGACACTGTTCCTCATGGTTTATGTAGCAGTATGGCTGTATGTCCCATTCTATCAGATTTGAAACTCTCCATGTGATCAGACTGTCTCTGGTCATGGTCACTGCTCCCTCACTGGCTTCCCATCCCATCCCTTTATGTGGAACTGAAGCGCTACAGTTAACTGCTACAGAGCCTCCGTATCTCACGACAACACTCTTCTGGTTGAGCTGAACAGGACATTCAGCTTTTGTACCTGTTAAACACATTGAAGAGTAGGCTGTGATTTACAGTATTTTAATCACTTATACTGTTATAATAAACAAAAGTCCTATTTCTAATCTGACAACAAATCAGCAAAAATGCCAGGGATTTTCCCCCTAACATTTCTACATATTTTCAGTTGACTTGACAAACTACACAAAATCACAATGTACTTTTTAAATGTATGTATACATGTATACACACAGTGTCTTTCAAGTAAAGTCACTGCCATTCAATTTTCTTTTTAATGCACTTAACTTAAAACTTTAATTTGCATGGTTTGTTTTTATACATCTGACCTTAATTTAATCCTTAATGGTACTAGTCTAAAACTAGTCTTAATGGTAAATCAATGTCTTATTTATAATAAACTTTCAATAGTGCCTTTAAAAGCAACATCTCAAAGCGCTTCACAAGAATAAGATCAAATAGGACATACAATTATACAAACAATGCATTAATATAAGTGAAATACAGACAAAGATAAAATACCAGACAAAAACAAACTATCAAACTTTTAACAAATAAATAAAAATTAAGACAATTACAAAATAAACAGGTAAAAGCTAACCAAAAAAAAAAAAAGTTTTAAAGGGGTCATATGATGCTATTTTAAAGATCATTATTTTGTGTATTTGGTGTAACAGAATATGTTGACATGCTTTAATGTTCAAAAAACATATTATTTTTCAAATACTGTACATTATTGTAGGTCCTCTATGCCCCGCCTCTCTCAAACGCGAATAAAAGTTACGCCTTCTTTCTTTGCGTGAACATTTGGGCGGCGTTATGCAAATCTTCCCACATAGTGATGTAGACATGTGGGGGCGTGTTAGAACGAGCCGTTTTAGGTAGGCGTGGTTGACTCTTAACTTTTATAAAGAATATCTCTTTGGATTTGAGACTTTAGTCTTTGCAACTTTACAGATCTTTTTTATGCACCAAGAGCTTGTAACACTCCAAAGAGAAAGGAAAACTTGAAATTGCATCATATGACCCCTTTAAGGGAAGATAAAAAAAAAAAAAAGGGATTTAGCTTGCCTCATCTCGGCAGGCAAAGAATTCCAAAATTTTGGAGAAACTGAAGAAAAACCCTGATCACCCATAGATTTTGAACAAGTAAACTGAACAATTAAATGGCAAAATTCAAAGGAGCGGAGATCATGCACTGGTGTGTAGGGGGTTAAAAACTCAGAGAGATAATGAGGTGCCAAACCATGCAAAACCTTATAAGCATGAGAATTTTAATCTCAACACGGAATCTGACAGGGAGTTAATGTAAAGACTCCAAGAGTGATGTGGAGGAGTGATGTGATCCCTTGTTCTGTTTTCAGACAGGATTCGAGTGGCTGAATATTTGTTATACCTATACATTTTCAACTGGTTTGAGTGTTTTGTCTTAGCAAGTAGTAGCATGATAACCAAACATGATAAATTATTGTTACAGCATTACAATTTTTTCTTATAACCAAAGCTGTTTATCATATATCATAAGTGTATGTGTGTGTGATCATTTGCTTTCTGACAACATACCTCATTACTGTTGATCATGCAAAACAGACACCTTACCAAAGCAGTTCCAAAATCACCAAAAGCTTAGTCACACTTTAAGAATATTTTGTCTAAAATCCACTGAGAGTGCACATTATGCATTACAGAAGTATCTGTATAAAGTTAAAATGAACAGTGTTTTTAAAAGAACAGTCACTTTTTATCAATTTAACACATCCTTGCTGAATAAAAGCATTAATTTCTTTCAAAAAAAACAAAAAAACGGTAGTGTATATTGTTACAAAAGATTTCTATTTTAAATAAACGCTGTTCTTTTTAAAGTTTTATTCATCAAAGAATCCTGAAAAAAGTATCACAGGTTCCAAAAAAAAAAAAAAAGCAGCAAAAGCATGAAGCAGCAAAACTGTTTCCCATATTGAAAATAAATCAGCATATTAGAATGATTTCTGAAGGATCATGTGACACTGAAGACTGGAGTAATGGTGCTGAAAATTCAGCTTTGCATCACAGAAATAAATTATATTTTAAAGTATATTAAAATAAAAAAAAACATTATTTTAAATTGCAATAATTTCACAATATTACTTTTTCTGTATTTCTGATCAAATAAATGCAGCCATAATGAAAAGAAGAGACTTCTTTAAAAAACATTAAAAATCTTACTGATCCCAAACTTTTGAACGGCAGTGTGTGTGTGTTTTTCTAATGAAAATAGATCCCCTGTGACCTAGATAGGGTCATCATAAGAGGCGGGCCATGGGAAGTAAATGTAAATGTAGAAAAACTTGATGTTTTTTTTTTAAAACACGATTTTTCACCACTTCGTTTAATGTTATTTTTTGGAAAACTTTCTTCAGAGTGAATTTCGTTTTGAATTGATTTTAGTTTAATTGTAATTAATGTATCAGTCATCCTTCTCAGTGGAAAAATATACAATAATTTAAAAGAAGGTGAAGTAGTGAAAGCGGAATGCGTACCAAATTAACCCACAACAATGGGTCTTGCTCTTCACTAGCTTGCTCCCTTGATGCCAGCCCTCAGTGCTCTCTAAATGCCAATAGTGATGGGTCATTCTTGAACAATTCGTTCATTTTGAACAAATCTTTAATGTGACTCGAGAAGAACGAGTCATCTCGGGGAGTGATTCGTTCAGTCGCGCATGCGCAACATCCTATAGGTTCTGCACTGGAATTAGTCAAGTAGTTCACCTGGTTCGAGTCTTCGGGTTTTTCGAGTCGTTCGTTCATCGCGTGACAGACCCATAATCTTAACCTATGCAGTCTGAGCCAGAAAGAGGCTTAATAATAATAACCAACTCTTTATTACCTTTGTTACAACATTCAGTGTTATGGAAAAGAACCATTATGACAGAAATTCACACATTTATAAACTGTAAGAATTAAAAAGCTACAATTTGAGACCAGTAACTGTAAGAGTAAATAATAATTATAATAATGTTAATAATAATAATAATAACTATGCACCCCTTTGTAAGGAAGCTTGTAAATTAACTAATTTCTCTATCCAATGCTGTCACGTCATGTGACAAAATAACGAATGATTCGAAAGACTCGAGATATGAACTAATCAATTCACTTTCTGGATCAGACTGCATTGGTTAAGCTTATGAGGCTGTCACGTGATGAACGAACGACTCAAACCCGAAGACTTGTCAGATAAGAGGTGAGGTGAGCTAATCAAAGACTGAAGACCCAGGTAAACAATGAATTAATCTTTTCTGTTTCATATAACTACTGTTAATCTTGTATTTAATCATTTATAATTTATATATAATTATTCATTAAGTCTGGAAGTGAAAAATGTCTTATATTCAGGTGTGCCTAATTATTAAGCAGATTTTCTTTTACAAATATAATGAACCAAAAAAGAGATTTAACTCTTATTATTAAATGCCCATGAGAAATATTAAAAACTAATACAATTGCAAAGTTAATGCATAACCATTGGACAGCAAAATGCTCAGTGGGTCAGCAGGGTCAGCAGGGTCAGTGTGGAGAAGAAAAGATGCATGTTAACTGCAAAAGAATTAGGAATTAAGGTGAAGGAATAGGTGTGAAATCACCAGAAACCATTTAGTCTCCAGCGCCACCATTTTCCAGAACTGCAACCTACCTGGAGTCTCCAGAAGTACAAGGTGTCAGGTTCTCAGAGACGAAGGTTAAGTATAGAATCCTATATATATATATATATAGGCTTTATAGACAGATAAATTGAGAGTGACTCTTGAAGGACCAGCACCACATCCTCTTGTACCACTGTTTGAAGAATTTATCTTCCAGAATCTGGCAGTAAGTTTTGGGAGTTCATTTTTAGTCCATCTCGAGATTTTATCTGTAGAAGATAACCTGCTTAATAATTATGCACACCTGAATATAAGGCGTTTTTCACTTCCAGCCTTCATGAACAACAATATATAGATTATAAGTGATTAAATGCAAGATTAACAGTTGTTAATAAGATTTATGTTGTTTGGAATTGGTAAAATGTGCTTGGAAAAAAATATAATCAGAATATCAACTTGCATAATAATTATGCATGCACTGTATGTTTTTCCTCTTCTGCTGTCCTGGTAATGCAAGAAATGTTGTGAGTGGTTGTCAAGGCAGCCAATCAGAATTTAGCAGCCTCGTCTCTGATTGGCTGGAATTATGGCATATTGTAACGCTAGGTTGTGTTGAGCAAGCTAGCTGTTGGCATTTGGCGCCATGGCGCTTTTCCACTGCGTTGTACGGCACGGCTCGGTTTGCGTTTCCACTGCAGTTTAGTAC
>NW_015641024.1:480021-504034 GCF_001515625.1 Sinocyclocheilus rhinocerous
AAATCAGTCTTCAAGTATTTTACTACACTTCAGTATGTTATTCTTATTAAGTAGGGGTCATTTTTTAGGATTCTATACTTAACCTTAAAGTCTCTGAGAACCTGGCACCTTGTACTTCTGGAGACTCCAGGTAGGTTGCAGTTCTGGAAAATTGTGGCGCTGGAGACTAAATGGTTCCTGGTGATTTCACACCTAATTCTTCACCTTAATTTCTAATTCTTTTGCAGTTAACATGCATCTTTTCTTCTCCACATGTTTTTTAGCTGACCCTGCTGACCCACTGAGCATTTTGCTGTCCAATGGTTATGCATTAACTTTGCAATTTCTAGTATTGTATTAGTTTTGAATATTTCTCATGGGCATTTAATAATTTTTGACTTTTCAGTCTGAGTTGAAGCTCTTTTTTTTGGCTCATTTTATCTGTAAAAGAAAATTTGCTTAATAATTATGCACACCTGAATTTAAGGCGTTTTTCGCTTCCAGCCTTCATGAACAATAATATATAGATTAAAAGTGATTAAATACAAGATTAATAGTAGTTATTAAGATTGATGTCGTTTGGAATTGGTAAAATGTGCTTGGAAAAAAATATAATCAGAATATCAACTTGCATAATAATTATGCATGCACTGTATTTTTCCTATTCTGCTGTTGTGGTAATGCAAGAAATGTTGTGTGTGGTTGTCAAGGCAGCCAATCAGAATTTAGCAGCCTCGTCTCTGATTGGCTGGAATTATGGCATATTGTAACTCTAGGTTGGGTTGAGCAAGCGAGCTGTTGGCATTTAGAGAGCACTGAGGGCTGGCATCAAGGGAACAAGCTAGTGAAACGTTGCACGCGCAAAAGAGAAGGTCTGCACACATCCAAAAACTTATTTTAAATACAAAATTGATTTTCGTGCGCTCTAAATACTTTCTTCTTTGCGAGACAAACATTTTCTCCACAAAACTCAGTTCACGCGCGTTTTGAATCTTGTGATTAAAGTATATTTCATATAAAATGCCCAGAAGTTTCAAACATTATTTTTAATATCACAAACAGGAAATAACTTGCATAATACAATGAAACTAATAACTGTATAGGTCTACAACTAAATTACACAAGATTAATGTTTATAAAATGCTTAATATGTCATTATAAAATGCATAAAGTATGACGTATCGTGTGTAATAAAAGCAAATTACCCCTTAAAAACCGTAAGGTGGCGCTACTATATTAAAAAAATGTAAGCTCCACCCCTCACTTCCGGTTCTGTGGCTGCGGTTCTGAAACTGCTGTGCTGCGGGTCTGCAGCTGGATACTATTGGGAGAATTGTGGCAGAGATCTAGTCCAGCTCCGCCTCTGTGGACCTAATGGGTGGAGTTATGTTTAGGGTGTGGTTGGACCGTCTAGCCCCACTACAAGACACCTTTTTGATATCACATTGGAGAGATTGGATTTGAAACGTTAGGGTTGCTGTGTGTTTGTTTAGGTAATGTAAATGTGTTTCTAATGTGAGCCTACACTTTCCATTCAGTACCTCTAAGGGCATTTTAAAACATGCAGCTTATCTTGCATGTTAACGTTTTAAAGAGATTTGACAACGTCTGGGGAGGAAAAAACCCCATAGCGATATAAAGAAAACTGAATAAAAATGGTCTTGCGCCCTCCTCTGGTAAGCTATTTGCAGGTGATCTTCTTCAGATACTGGAATGGTTCAACGCAGATAAATGACTCTACTCGAGGTGTAGACAAAACCAAAAGTACATATACTTATATTATATGTTTTTTCTTTTTTTAAGGCATAAAAGTAGCCACAAAACCGACAAGAGCAAGCTCGTATTTTCACCAACACGTTCGACTGACGAAGTAACCATGGCAACAGGCTGTTCGTGCTTTTCCGTTAGGACGTAGGGCGGTACATCCATATGGGTACAACGACTAACATTTCTAAAACGTTTTTTTTTTTTTTTATCTGCCTCCTCTCAAAGTCATATCGCCTATTCGCACCCTTACCTGTACGAGCAAATCAGAATAGGCGGCAATTAAGTAGCCTATCAAGTTACTGCACGGGAAGACAACATTTTGTTAGTTGTTTAAGATTGTTTCATGATGATACAATTTATCAGACATATAGCATTGAAATAGTATGGCGGCCTCAGAGGCACCAATGTCAATGAATAATGCCGTATACTCTTGGGTTGAACCGGTGACATAGCCTACAAAAAATACGAACTACGAAAGCAAGTGGCGCATTTATTCTCGTCATCTTGTAGACTAAAGTACAAACGAAATATTTTGAAACCGCTTACACTTACCTGCAACTTGTGAGAAGTACAGGAAACAAAATCCGAGGAGTCGCACATAGAAAATCCGAAAAGATGTGGTGAGAGAAAACGAGCCCTTCTGCATTTTAAAACAATGTTAAACTAGTCCCTGAGCTTTAGAAACGAGATGCTCTTCTTCTCCCTTGTGAGAACTGCGTTACACTTCACCCAGTGAAAGACTAAAAGCGAGAGTGACCACGTGTTTGGTCAGCAGAACTGCCCTTCTCTTAGAGATGAGAGGGAGATTACTGGAATGTCCCCCCTATTATTTAGGAATTAGCTACTAGCTCTATCTATCTCTCCTTCACATTTCACATAACTTCACTTTCACTTGAAGTCTGTAAACACACATACACATTCATAATGACAATGACATACTGGAAATTACCGGGAGTTCCCAGTCTTTCTTTTTTTCTTTCTTTCTTTCTTTCTTTCTTTCTTTCTATCTGGTAGCCTACTATGTTAAAAGGGGAGACTGGGGCTAGATGTCACAAGGGATAGGATTTTTGTATGTTGATTAAAGTCACAAATAACCTGCTTGCTTTCTCTAGCAGTAGTTTTGTATGTTGGCATCTAACACCAATTTCAAATCTCTATCAAATTAGGATAGTATTTGTTAATTTTATAATCAAATAATATTTTTGTTATACCGCTTAAAGTGAACACAATAAAACTACACTGACATACATTCATGCATTCATATAATGTGACAACATGCCCCACCCACATAAACATAAGTGCATAGAGAAATTGACCTTCAAGAAGGAAAGAAAGAAAAAAAATCCCTGTCTGATCTTCCCTGTTTAGTAAACAGTGTTGAGAGATCCATTGTGTGACAATTTAGAACTGGCAGAACTTTTTTCATTCAAGTTTTAATAAATGTTGAGATGTCCATAACATGTTTGCACATGCATTTCACTGAATATGAAATGTTCTTTAAATCAGTGTTGGCCAGACACACAGTTGCTGCAGTGTTTCCTGATTTATTGTTTTTTAAAATAAATAAATAAGCAAATTAATAAAGGCACACAGTTATCAAACATGTTTCCATAGGTTCTGGTTAATTTCTATGGGTAAATGATAAAAAATAAAATTTTATCCCGCAAGAACCCAGAAAGTGAGGAAGTTGGTTTAATCCTAATAAGAAGTCAGGAAGCACAATGGTATCTGAGATTGTGTGAGTATTTGGAGTATTGAGTTCTCACTGAAGAACAGAGTGCCCTGTGTCTTCTCAGTGAACTGAGGCATCCATAGCCTTACAAGCTTTAATACCTAAGAAGTCATCTCAAATGTAGGCTTTATGTTATTAACATCAATATGATCTTTTTCTTTAGGTTAAAGCGTAGTAAGGAAAACTCATACTAATGAGACTTCTATTTTAACAAACAGCATAAGAAATCTTATGAGACTTGCAGCCTTGTTTATTTCTTTGGTCAGGGAGAGGAGGGCTTTATCGTCTGAGGGGGGAGAATGGAATGTGTCGAGACAGTAGATAACACAGATCAAGAGAGAATTCCTCTCAGTTTCTAATTAAGCAACAGCATACCAGCAAAAGAGGTGTTGTAACACATATTCAGACCAAAAGCAGGATTATGAGTGTGATAACGCTTTTAAACAACACTTCAATACACAATGGAGTGACTTACATTTAGATACAATACTGACAGTTACTTCTTGCTCCAAAATAGTTCCAAACACAGTCAAAATAGAATCAACTGTTGCATCTCCTAGCAATACACATTAGTTGTGTTCCGTTTCTTAATGAATCAGCATTTTGAACGAATTGAACTCAAGGACTCACTCATAAAAACAATGGAATCTCTAGAAAGTGTCACTGAAAAATTCCTGCCACTACTACACAAAGTGGGACAAACAGATAAGCAACGAGAATCCAGTTCTGTTGGATTAAATTTGGAGACTGGAATTAACTGTTATAAAGCGTTAATAGATGATCCAGCATAGCAAAAAACTAAGCTGAGAAAGGGAATAACAAATATAGACTAAATGTTGGAATACAATACATGACTTTTAAAATCTGAACAGATTTTCAAACACTAGGTATCATACAGTTGCCAACTTTCTAATTAACGAAAAAAATGGACATCATACACTAAATGACTGAGGATCACACACTACCAGACTTTAGTCTTTCCGAACACAACAAACTCACACAGAAACATGAGCCTTGTTGCTAGATTATGTAGGCTATATGAAAACAATTTGTGTTCTAAAATCAACTCAAAATACTGAATAGGGTTGATATCCTCCGACTGAACAAATTCATAGTCTGCAAATCAGGGCAAACCCCCAGGCAATTCAAGTTGTATTCCAGCTAAAACAAATATGTCCCAAATAAGCCATTTGAAGGTCATTTGATGAGGGTGTAGAAGTGATAAAGAGCACTGATACAGTGTACTTCTCAGATACAAACAGCCACCATCAGGGTCAGAATTTTTGTTTCCCACAGCTTTGTATGCTTATGTAATATTTACCTGCATTCATCCCACACAATTTTATAATCTTCACGATTCTTTATTTTTAGCAATTTAATGGTAACGCAATATGAAGCCCTCTACAGGGTTGATGCAATTAGTGTTTTTTTGTTAAGGTTAGCGTCAATACTATATAGACCTTATAGCGCCATATTTCATTTTTGACAGGAATGAAAATGAGGCTGTGAGGGACTGAAGTACAGTGCGTTCAATGGACTGTACAATAGTTTAACAACATACGATTGTTCAGCTGACGAAACATCTCTCCGAAAAGTAGACGAAAACTTCATAACACAGTTTTAAAAGTTGTAAGTTGGCGAAATTATGTGATTTAGGACCTTTATACAGTGCGCGTATTGTTGTAAAGATTATCCCTCACAGCCTCGTTTTCATCCATGTTAAATTCAATATGGCATAACCTGATTAAGGTCTATTGCTCATACAGATTTCAGCAGCTACTACACTTTGACATGTAAGCGCACTGTGGTTATGTCATCTGCCTCTTTAAATTCTCAAGCTCTTTTAAAATTGGGTAATTTCTAACTAGCTGTCAATGTTTTTATCGTCCATCAGCTGGGGGAAAAAATGGACCACTAAATATCCACCCAGGAAAGCAATACAGCAACACCGAGGCAATGATCTGGCAACCACCCAGTTTAGCGACTTTGACATTTGCACAGGATGCGCTACTCACATTTTCCCTAGAAAAATGGCATGATGTACATTCATTGACTAAAAATGCTAATCACATTGTGTTATCTCAGGTCTTACTTACATAGTGAGGTGTTTTTCCTTCATCCAGAGCATCAGTTATCTTTTCCAGGAAAAGCCCTATTTCCACACTCCAGCATGTCCTTGGAAATGTCACTTAGCCTTATTCCTGCCTCCACACATAGTTCCTGTTAAAAGAACTTAAACAGGAATGTCATGTTTACACTAAGCAGCACTTCAGGATAATGATTTGCTGTACTTATATTTGCTGTACTCAATTTGTGCAGTATAGCAATATTATTTCTTTAAGGATCACAAACTTTTTCCTTACTGCATTCATGGAATTAACTGAGAAAACAAGGATACAATCAGACTTGCTGGAAAAGATGGACCGGATTCAGATATTTTGCAATAAGTCTAAGGTGACAGGATGTTTTAGTTCTTCCCAGTGAATGTCATAAATTCTTGAAGTAATAAACTATATTTAAACCCTATGATTTCATTTCCTTGGTCTTTTCAGGGCATGTCTTTGACTTATAGTTTTTTTTATACACTCTTTCCTTTTATCTTCTTCTAAATCATTGGAAAGAAGCCTGGCTGAGCCAAGAAAGGAGGCTTGCTGTGAGGTCAGGTAATTTCTGGTAAGAACTCAAGCTCATTTATTAAAGCCCATAGCCAATCCCTTCAGCATCCTGCCAAAATCCCCTATCATATCCTAGAGTTTTCTTAATGTGATGACTCAAGTTGAAAACATTTAAATGAAAGCATGAGATTGTCATGATGTTTTATTTTCTATTTTACACTGTAAGCACAATACAGTTTGATTTCCACAAATGAAAGAAATCCTTTTCTGCCATCAAACAAAGAACGAAGATGTCCACACGAGCAATGGATAGTGGTGACGATGAATGATATCCTGAAAGACTGTTTGGAGGGGATTCCATGTTTATTTATTACAGTTTTACAGTAGTAACAATATTTCTTAAATGTTTTTGTGCTAGTTTTGTGGAAACTGTGGTTAAAAAAGGACATTTTTGTAAGTAAAAATTTGGTCAAAATATATAATATAATTTTATGATGCAGTTATGAGAATAGTGCCTTAAAAAACTTTGCTTCAGTTTCGTTTTTATATGTTTCAGGTTAAAGACACTTTTACATATATTCAATAAATTTATTTGATTCTTTTGTTCCAGTGATTTTTCTTTATATCTTGAATGATAAAAATCTAAAGCATTATTTTGGTGCTTTTAGTCTGTTATGAAAAAAAAAAAAAAAAATAGGGGGAAGTCCCTGTAGCAGTACCATGGTACTTTGGGGATTGGTACTTTCTGGTGAATATTTCTCAGAGGAAATTTATTTTTTGAAAACGTCTCACTCTTTTAGCTTCAAAAAGTAAAACTGATTATTATTTAACACAAACAATTTATGAAACAGCAAAAAAGTCAAATGTAACAAAAATAGTGTTTAGACTAACACAATATAATTAATAAATAGCATAAATGCATAAACTTTTAAACGTAAGTGACAATCTACCCCAATCTCACATTTATGAAAGACAGCATTGTCTTGAGAGGTTCACCATTCATATTCCACCTTCATTACAATAGTTGACTTGTGTCTGAAAGGGGTTTTCTTGTGTCAGATGCAACACAGCAGCTAGAGCAAAAATATGATCTTTCACTTTCACAAAACATGAAACCAGCCTGACCTCTCATAGCTTTACAGGGCCTGTACAGCTGCAGTTCACATAAGTCACATGAATACAATAATTATTCATGATGAAAACCTTGTACTGCAAGGATACCCACAACAATGGCGCCATCTAGTGGTTACAGTTAAAAATGTTTACATTTTTAAATCTTTATAGACTAAATGCATCCTAAACCTACAGGGTCATTGTTTTGATCCTTTAAACTTTGTTTTAAGCTGATGGGGAATTCCAATAAATGCCAAAAGTTTGCTCATTTTAATTACCCACAAAATTACTCCTAACATTTTTTTGTTGTTGTTGTTTTTGCCATACCTTCATCGTTTAGTTTAATCCTTTGCTTAGATTTTGTTGTTTTACCCAGACTTTCAATTAATTTATAGCATATATAGTTAATTACTGTCCCTCTTAAGCTGTAATTTTCCCAAATTATGCAAAGGTGTGAAAATATTATTTAATTGTGTGTGTGTAGTACAGCAAAAAAATAACTACAGTATAGTATTTTATCTGAAGCTGTATAGTTACCTTTATCAAGCTTTAAACTCGAATAATGACAATAAACGTCAAAGTTTTGTTTGCACTAGCTGCAAACTTAGATAAAACAATTATTTTCACAACACAAGATGGCGCCAGTATAAAGCTAACACTCACTACGGTCAGTCACTAATACATGTAGCAGGTGGTTGCTAAGAGGCGGTTTATCCAATAGTACAGGGTGATCCAAACATCCAACAGTTTCATGATTCTCCAGAATTTAGGAAACATCAGCTATGGCAACCACAAGAACCTCAGACAAACATTCTGGTTGTGAAAGTGTGGTTAGGCTCATGAGGACATGATTAAGTATGTCAAACTTGACTTTTTCAGGTCTTTTCTGTGAGTTTTTCATGTCTTTAATGTTTTTTTAGGTCTACCTCAGTGATGCCGAGAGCTGATGTGCTATCTGAGAGACTCCTTATAAAAACCATGCCATCTTTTGTGATTCAACCATGACAAATGTTTTCAGGTTTTATGGGCAAATTCTTTAGAGTAATTCATAAGCATTCTATAAAACAGACTTATGACTGACTTACAGTATAGGCCTACTGAGATTGAGTGCGGATGTTTTAGCAGTTTCCACAACTTCCAACCCCCACAGTAGTTCAAACAGATTATATCTACCAGTGGAAATAGATAACTTTCACAAGTTTTACTCAAAATAGCAATTAAACGCCTTGTTATTGAGGAGGACTTTATCACAGGATGTTAAACATGTTGAACTGTTTTTTCCCTCTCAATATTTAAATTCAGAGAGAGTGTCTTTAACTTTTGTTTGTTTGTTTTGGGTGGGCTCCACAGTGTGTGTTGCAGATGGACATAGTCTCACGGAGTCGCTCCATCCCGTTCCTGCGAGTTTTACTCACATGCCTTAGAGTTGCTATTTTGTATGTTTTTTTTCTACCCTCATTTTGCTACATTGATGAAAGTATTGTTTCATCTTAAAGCCATTTTTTAAAAGAAAAACTCATTGATACGCCTCCCTACAACCATTTCAAAGTTATTTATGTAAAGATTAAATGTAAGGTGCTGGTTTTTATCAGAAGGACTAACATGGTACGTCAACAGTCTAAAGGTCTTGTGGCTTTGGTCATTCCCCAGTGGCCCTTTCCAGCCCTGCGCTGAGGCAGAGATTAAAGCCAACGGGCCTGTTTTTCTCAGACTCAGACTAAATCCCACCCTCTCTTTTTCCTGTGAGAACACTCTGTCTCAGACAGATCTCGCACTCTCTCCAAGGGAGAAAGTTAGGTCAAGCAGACCTGCACTTGAGAGCTGCTGAGGATTCTCTGTGGAAATGGGTGTAGGAGAAAAGCCAGAGCAGCATCACCTAAATATCAGCTTGGGGCCTGTTACAAGAGCTTGCATAAAGCAATCGACTTTGGAATTAGAGGAATTTGAGGCAAATGGACACCATTTGAGCCCTGAAATTTGAGTGGATGCTTTGCACAGCTCAGATACCCATGCCTTGCCTCCCAACCTCTCATCGCTCTCCCCGCAGCCTTAATAAAACAAACAGGTCACGTGGTCAGGTCACATTCCCATGAGTTTATCTGGCGATTAGAGATCTGGCCTATTGAAAAGCCATTAATAAAGAGGGCCATCCTTTTAAAATTACAAATACACCTTTTTTTGGTTCACTTTGTGGTATAAATGGCATGGGAATCGGAATACAAACTGAACCAGATTGAGAAAAGAATTTGGCTTTCTGTCCCTTTGACCTTCATTCGTGCTGATCGGGGATCAGCAGCTTGTGATTGCGGTGGGAGACGAGTATGTAAAAAGGGAAAAGCTTTGGGTGGAGACTGCAGACTCAAACCTTTCCCTCTCAAAGGCCCCCAGGGCATTGTTAGGACTCCCGCGAGAGGGGTACTTCCAATGTTGGGTACGGCCATTGAAGAGTGCATCTGGAAAACATTAGTCTATTATTGCCCATGCAGGGCTGAGAGAGAAGGCCTATCTCATGGGGAGAGTGCGACTCTCTCCCGTCATTATTCCACTGCAGTGTGGGTCTGAAATAGTGTGAGGTCCAACGTACATGCTTGAGAGGCAGCTAGCGTACGAAACAGATGAAGAGATATGTATGCGTCTGTGTATGACTCTTTGTTCGAAGGACAGGCCTTTTCATTTTGGAGCAGGAAGTGGAAAGCAGCATCCTTGGCAACAGAGCTATTCCATCTGGACCACAAGCTCGAACAAGATGGCTTTGTATGCACGACTCGCCCCCAGCTAAAAGGAGCCGCTTGCTGGCGTGGCGTGCCAGGTGCTCGGCCTCGATCCTCAGCGACATCAGCCCAGCTGTGACATGACGCCCCATACAGAGTCTGTAACTGAGTTTATTTCATTGAACGTCGCACAGACAGTACATTCATACGAGCGATTTGGCCTTCATCTGGTTTGGATTTGTCAAAAGGCTTAGTATTCTCTCAGTTTTTGTCCCGGACCATCTGCATCAAAAGCCTTGAGCTTGAGGGGAGGATGGTACAGCATCATTCATTATTTCAACATATCCATCAGCAATATGGATCCTCCCTCCTGTAAGCTGTCGCTCAAGGACCCATCTGCGATGGCGGACGATCACAACTTGATCTCACACTCAATGTTACTGAAAATGTCCACCCCCATAAACGTGCCATAATGTGAAATCACACTGAGTTCTGGCTGAACGCCCAGACCCTGGAAGATACGGTCCTCACCGTCACCTCCAGACCCCCCTGCCGAGCCCAGTTCTGTCACTCCTCCGCCGCCCCCCTCATTCATCCCCTCCATCTCCTTCCCAAGCGTCTCTGACTATACCAGCCCCCGCTCTTCTCTGGCCTTGGCTGGGCTGTTATTGAGCGGGAGGCATTTCACAGACACTCCCTCAGAGACTAGTGACCTCATCACCAGGCAGGAAGTCAAGAGGTTCAAGTTCGCCTTGTGAAAGTAATCCAACACTTCCCTGAGTATTTCAGCTGGTGGTGGTGGGGGTGAGTAGAGCGTTGGGAGATTGATTCGGGGGTGTTAGAAAGCCCCAACTCTGTTGTTTCTCACTTTTGCCACATCGTCAGTGTTGGATGCTAATTCCTTTTTCTTCACCTCATAAAGAAAATTATTTCAACACTGGGGTCTGTAGCATCTGGAAAGTGGCAGCAGACGTGGTGAGAGTAAGAGAGGCCTGTGTAAGAGGAGAATGACAAAGGAAGGCCAGAAGACATGCTGTAATGAAATCGTCTTCTCGATGGATGTTTCTGAACAAATCATACTGTGTATTCGCACTGCACTGATGGAGCACATCTGGTCTAATAATACCCTAATGAGAGAAACAGAATGTCTAGAGCTTCATTCCCTATTGCTGATGGTGATCAAGACTGTTTGTTTGTGTTTCGTTTGTTTCTGCCAGTGGTCCATGCCTCAAAATGTCATTGGGGGAGCATTACATTCATTCGAAATGGATGCATTGGGTTAGGCTAGAATGCACTAAAGTCTGATGGGTATGGGACATGTTTTTCATTTGTGTGTCATATAGAGCCTCCTATAGCTGCACATGCAGAAAGAGAATACTGGATAAAGAGAAAAACACAAATGCAAACTATTTACCAAAGCACATTTTATGCATTGCATGCATGAGAGCTTTTCTTTGCAGATTAATTGGAACTCAATTTGGAAAAGATTGAAAACACCCCCAACTTAACTTTTATTACACACTCCCTTGAGCTGTATTTTGCCTTTAAGCATCCCAAAGTTTTTTTTTTTAAGTCTAAAGTTGTCTTTAAATTGAAGATTACATTACAATGATTAAATACTATGTTCCAAATCCAAGAAACAGTTTAATTTGTTTGTAAAAAATGAAAAGAGCCAGTGATGTGAATGTGCTGCATAAAGGCAAACAGACATCGCATACAGGAAAGAGACAAAGGAGTTTATTGATCTTAAATGAGTTTCCAGACGCTTTAAGGAGATTGTGATAATACTTTCAAGACAGATCAATAAGGCAACTGGTATCCAAAGCCTCAGGTTACACTTTACATTCTTAAAGAAACAGCTCAGATGGACGCACTATGCCACAGGTTCTTTTACAGACACCTGACCTTTATTCGATAATGCACCACAGTCAGGTTGTGACGATTACATGCAGGCAGGTTTCTATCAGCCTTTCCGCTGACATTGCAAGAAACCATACACGCACATATACGAATTCACATTTCCCCAGAAGGGTAAGTCTGGTCTAGGCCACTCCTACCAAGCTTAAAACCAAAAAAAGCTCTGCCAGAAAACACACCATTTGAGAGAGAGAAAGCAAAAGAAAAAAAAGCTGAGCTTGCCAGGACTGGTCTGTGTGCTCAGATAAAGAAGAAACAATGAAAAGACATAAACTCCCAGTTTGTTGACATTAAAACATGACATTATACCTCAAAACCTCAATATGTTTTAGATATTATCCAATGCTTATTCTTAGAAAACATACACCGTTTGAAATGAACATACATATATGGCATACCACACCACAACTGTACCACACACAGTATGAGTAAAAAAAAGTGGGCTGTAGACCAAAAACCAGTGAAAGCATTCAGAATGAGTGGCACGTTTGATTGGCAGAAAGATTTAAAAATAAAAGACTTTCTGTTAATAAAACATGGGGGGAAACCCTCTGTCTGCAAAACAGTGCATCATATTGTGGGGGCTTATTGTGTTTTGGAGAACTTTCCAACTTAGATTCTTCTGTGCTGTGATTCAGTCTGTGAAATGGACCATTCAAATAAAAAGCAGTGCAAAAACTGGCTGAACATTCTGAGATAACCCATAAACCCCACAGTGAGATCATTCAGCTCATATCATCCAGCAGTGTACAATCTAAAATCATGATGGACTGTGCTGCCCTGTGCCCAGGGTGTCTGGAGCTGGAAATTAGTGAAATGTATTACACATTAGATTGCCACTCAACTCATTACTCTGGGTGTATTTCAAAATGCATGCCCTATTGAGCCATATTTTCTATTTTCTAAGTTTCAGGTTGGTAAGATTTTTTTAAATGTTTTTGAAGGAGGTCTCTTATGCTCATCAATGCTGAATTTATTTGATCAACAAAAAAATTATAAACAAACAAAAAACTGTAATATTGTGAAATATTATTGATTAATACATTTATTACAATTAATATGTTTTAAAATGGAATTTATTCCTGTGATGGTAAAGGTGAATTTTAATGCTGATTTACTGCTCAAGAAACACTTGTTAATATTATCAGTGTTGAAACTGCATGTATTTGAAACAATTTTGAAACATTTTTTTAAAACAAAAAAATTTATTTTCTGTTACTTCTAATCAAATTAATGTGCCCTTCTTGAATAAAAGAATTAATTTATTTAAAAAAAAAAACATCATACTGACCTTTGATTCCTCTTGAACCCTTGTTTTTAGTCAAGATAGATAGACAGACAGATATAGACAGACAGACATAGACAGACAGATATAGAGATAGACAGATAGATAGATAGATAGATAGATAGATAGATAGATAGATAGATAGAGACAAAAAATCTGCTATACTTGCATGACTTGACTATATGTACAAAATTCTGCAAAAAGACTTGGCTGAGATCAGAATGGCCATGATGCCTCTGGCTGTACATGCATTTGGTTGTTGAGGGGCCACAAGGGCGAGTGGCCTTAAAAGGTGGAACACCATGGCGCTCTGGTATGTGGGAAACAAGAGAGTGAATAGTTTCAGGTCTGTTTGGGATAACTGGGCTGCGTCCCTCAGCTGGAGCTCATGATGCCTGTGTGTGCAAAACGAGGGGATTTTGCTGGGCCTTGGTGCTGGGGTAAGTCTGGTTCCCATTAGACCAGAGGCCCGGGGGTCGGTTTGTTTGCACAGTCAGAATGTCCCATAGGAGAGAGGGGCAAGCCACAGCAGCTCCGCTCCACTGGGCCACGTAACAGAGAATATCAGCTGCAAAGTCTCATGCTCTTTCTCTACCACCACCTACCCACCCTTCCCCCCTGTTCTGGTAAAAAAAAATAACTACAAGAAGACCTCAGAACTGTGTGTGGATGTTCACTGTTTTTTGGTTATGTATGTAATTTCAGCCTTGTGTTATTAAGTGCACATGCTTTGATGGATGTGTCATTCATAGTTGAACCTTGCCCATTACTAATCGCCTTCTCGAAGTTTAATCTACATGTAAGGACAAGTTATGGTTCACATGGGCTTGGCTTCTACGATGTGTCAGTTGAAGGTTCTTCTATTGTCCTTGTGGAAAAACATACACCTTATTTAATCATGCAATCACCTTCCATTAAAATCAACCTCAGCCTTCCTGGACTTCCAGACTCATCTAGTCCTCTACCCCTCCTTCATCCCTTGTGTCTGGAGCTGTTGTCATCACCTTTTTGTCCCATCGGTGAGGCATACCAGAGCTGGTAAAAGGAAGCAGGAGCTCTGCTGATTACAGGTAGTAAAGTGGTAACGGCACCATGGCCATGGACCAACACTAATGGCTAAAAGAATACAGTCTGTTTTTGAACTGGTTTGACATTGACACTTCTGTGGCAGTTTGGCTAGGGTTATAAAAAGCTTTACAGACCGTAGCACTGAAGATACTAGACACGCTAGAGTTTGAAGAGGCAATTTCAGGCGGGGAGCGTGTAAAGGCGTCCCGTTCCCCTCTTGGAAGAGGGGTGGAGGGCTCTCGGTCTCACCCCCGGTTCATCTGTCATGGGGGGAGGCTGATTTATAGAGTCAAGAGCTCCACTTCAACTTTCCTGGAATCCAGAGTCATTTTGGAGGAGCGTGGGGAGGCTCAAAGGGTGAGCACACACTGGAGAAAGAAGGAGGCCATATTTCTTTTTGGCCATTAAATCAATTGACTCCCAGATGTGTGAAAGTTTATCGAGGCCTGCTGAGTGCACAACAGCCTCTTGCCCACTGTTTTCAGCTTACATACCCACTGTTTCCTGATGGATCCATTTTCCTCACCGAGTTAAGCCTCGAAGAGCCAAAAGGATTGTTATTTGAGATTGGAGATCCTAAGTGTAAACTCTAACATGCCTTAGGCAGTGACCCATAGTAGTGTGGAGAGCCAGAAAGTTGTGTTGAAGGTCTTTGTGGTGAAAGGTTTGCTTGTTTAAAGACTGACCATTATATTCTCCTGAATTGGAGTCATTTGTTTTTGAGAACATAAGGAGGAGTCATCCACCCTTGAGATGGAAAAGCAGGATGAGTCGGATGTTTTTTAAGGACTTGGGCATTGGGATCAATTTGCAATTGTGTGACAGTGACGCTACACTTAGAAAACAGTACCTATTGGTTTTTGACCATGGTATCATGGTAATAGGAACCACCATGGTACTTTTTTGTAAGGGTAAGAACAACTGCTTTGTGTTATGCTCTGTCCTTTTAGATCTCAGGCAAAAGAAGAAGAAAAAATATTATTGTCAGCATTCACGCCAACACATGATGCAACAAAATAACAATCCCCCATTTTTAATCACCCACAGTCAGTAATCTTAGGCGTTCCGCTGTTTCAGCACGGACTCTCAGCCCCTTTGCAACAATCTGCTTTCAGTTAGCACCAGCACAGACAACCCTGTCAGGATTCTTGTGTGAAATTATTAAAAGTGGGGCTATCAAGCGATGGTGTTCCTCAATTTATGAAGCATTCTTCACAGCAGCTGCAACATGCCAAACTCAAACTTTTAGATAAACTTTGGAATTTACTCGGCATAACTCGTCAGTAGACACTTGCGTTATGATATAAACACAAGACACACGCAGACACATAAACACACAGAGATTTAGCCACCAGACAAAGAACGTCAAGGCTGATATCAACAAAGACTTGAGCAGACCGGGCTGATTTAGGTGTTATCCCTTGTTTTTCACTTCACCCTTCCTAAGACCTGCCAGATGTGGAAACTCCCATTAGTCTACAGGGATTAGTGCTCTGCCTCTTTTACCTGCACACTTTGAGTCATCAACAATGAATATCATTTAACCCAGTGCTGGATTTGATGCACAAGATTCTATCAAGGTCACTTAGTTCACTTAGGATTGTGTAGTGCATCCATGCAATTTGACTACTAGATTTAGATAAAGGACATTTTTTTTCCAAACAATATTCATCAAGATGGCCTTAGCAAGCATCACTAACTAAAGTTTGGTATGATTAGCATGTAAATCATCATGGCATCTTGATCATAGACTACAGCATAGACTATAGCCATCTCAGGTTGACATTGTGGTCCTGTCAAATATTTAATCATATGTGACCCTGGACCACAAAACCTTAAGTCTTAAGTCGCTGGGGTATATTTTTAGCAATAGCCAAAAAACATTGTGTTGGTCAAAATTATCGATTTTTCTTTTATGCCAAGAATCATTAGGATATTAAGTAAAGATCAGGTCCTATCCTAACAAACCAAACATCAAAGGAAAGCTTATTTATTCAGCTTTCAATTTCGAGAAATTGACCCTTATGACTGGTTTTGTGGTCCAGGGTCACATATGAACAAATGGCTCTAACTCATTGTCATCATCTGTTCAAACAAGATGAATGTTGCCACAATCTAAACATTAGAAAAGGGCATTGGTGAAAGCTGATGTTGTCCACTCTTCCTTAATTTTGTTTGTCTTACTCCATAGGGCAAAACAGAGCAATTGCAAGTTTGCTATTTCAGTTTTATATGTGGAACCTTACTGCCAAATGTTCAGATATTAAACTTTCCCCCTAACACTGGCAATAATTTTGACTTCAATAGCTGGTGTTATTGCACTGTTGATTGGATCTGGCCAAGCAGTTCTTTTAGTTTTGATTGGCTGTGGTCTGTGAAGTCATATTCTAGTTATGGTACAGCTGTAACAACATCAGCAAACTTTTCCAGAGCTGTGTTCACTCCCTGCTACACATAATTCAGTGTTCATACAAAAAGTATTTTTCAAAACGAACCGCAATCAAAGATCTTTTAACATTTACATTGACTATTTGTATTTTTGGATACCCTAAAAGCAGACGTATGATACCACTGAATGCTGATGTGTGCAAAATAAAGATACTATTGCTTATCTGGAAGTGCATTTACCCTTAGGCAATACTTCATGGTATCATTTTTTTCCCCTTCACAATCACACTTATTGGGTAAAAACAAATGCATGCTGAGCCCAAAACCACTGGTGCAATAGACGTTTTCTGAAGTATCTGCACTAAAACACTGCAGGGAACTTAGTTGTCAGCAAAGAATTAGTCACTCACATCTCTGTCTGACTGTCTGGATCCTGATGAGGTCTTCGTGTGTAGACAGAGTTGTTGGAAGCTCTGTCAGGATTGTGTGACATTTAGAGACCAGACACCACGTTGTCTCCTCTTTTCGGTGCCTTTGTTATTTTATGATACTTACATTAGTCTTTGCAAGACTCAGAGGTTTTATTATGCTAAACAGGGGGTTTACATTTACAAAGCATTACTCAATATTTCATTTACTTGCACCCACACACATACACATAGCAAAGGTATCAATATTAATGGAATAGATAAGAATAACCAAAAATCGAAACCATTTACTCATCTCCATGTTTTTCAAACCTGTTTGACTTTCTTTCTTCTTTGGAACAGCGAGACCAAAGCTTTCAAGTTTGAAAAAGGACATGAAAGTATAAAGTTTTGTTTTATGGTGCTTTCGAATCATTTGGAAGCTTGAAAGCTCCATTTCCCATTTATCATAACTGCACTATTTCTTCAAGTTATTTGATGTATCAGATCAGTACATCAATATTTATGAGTATTTTCGTTTTGTGCTAAGTGTGCAGGTCATCTTCAGCTTGATGTCTGTTTTAATGGTTTTCCTTTTCTAGCATAAAGACTTGATACACTTTGCAGCTTGGTCTACATATCTTGAGGACCTCAAAAATTATAGGACTTTGTGTATGGTAGACTTCAGTTGAAATTCTTTGTGGCGGATAGTAATTTAGTATTAGTATTTGTCCCTAATTTGAGCATAGTTTGAGGTCAAGAAATGTTGCTCAAAGGGATAGTTCACCCAAAAATGAAAATTCTGTCATCATTTACTGTCAAATTGTTACAAACTGAGTTCATTTCTTCTGTCGAGCACAAAATAAGATTTTGAGATTTTAAAGAATGTTGGTAAACAAACAGTTGACGGTAGCCATTGACTTCCATAGTATGGAAAAAAAATACATGGAAGTCAATGGCTACCATCAACTGTTTTGTTATAGAATTTTATGTAAATGATGCCAGAATTTTCACTTTTGGGTGGACTATCCTTTTAACTAGACTGGTCTATACTTTCTTGCAGGTTTTAGTCCATTACCAACATTTCCACAAATGGAGTAAATTCACTTTAATTCACTTTCATCTAACTTCTCACTCACATCTCACAGATCACATCAATTTCATTTGAATTATTCTGTGAATAATAATTCACTCAATGATTCAATAATTCAATGTTGATTGTTAACTTTTAATTACATTTCAATGAAAAAAATAGCTAGTGTAACATATGTCAGCATGCTTTAACATACTTTTTTACACTAAATGTAATGCATGGGAGGATTAAGTAAGTAAAGATTTTTCACCGCACTGACATTAGCACAGTGAGTGATGCAACAAACACTGTATTCACCATCTAGCCGCCCACAGCCTAAGCATAAGCTCCACTCATCAGCATAAATGTAACCACAAAAATTCCAACACAACAGAAACTCTTTTAAATCCTGATGTAACTAAGCACAAAGCACTGATTTTCCCTTCACTCATAAAACTAATGCTAATTTCATTTACTCTTCTGTTCCATTCCAGGGAACTAGAAGTCCACTGTCCTGTTTCAGTTTGAAAATTATGTATGAAAATATGATATAATTTTTCACATGTAAGTGGATTGATTATAATGAAATTAAGTCATAGCAATGTTCAAGAACTGTGTTGCTTTAGCACGTTTTAATTAAGCAACAAGCTTTAAACTCTAATCTCTAATCAGGAACTGAACAATTTGCTTTGTTTTATTGTCACTTTTTAGTCACATAAAACACACAAAGTATATATGTCAAGTGTATATTTTCTGTACTGCTTTGCCGCTTTTCCAGTTGAGCTACACTTTCTTAACCACAGTTTTCTGCCATAATGGTGCCATTAATATCAAGCTCGTTTTTGACATAATTGCAGGTGTGTGTGTATGTGGGAGTCGGGGGCCACAAAGTGAAGATGGGTAACATCAACAGTCATATCCTCCTGCTGTCCGATGACCCCTGACATTGACCTCTGACTTTGAGCTTTGCCCTCAGGGCAGCTTGAGTGAAAGCCAGTGCCATTCAGCAAAAGGCAAAATGCGAATGCCTGTGTTTTATATTTCAAGAGTTAAATGACTGAAAACACATCTCTGTTATGTTCTTGCGTCTGGCAATTCTGGACTCTGCTGCTATATGCATGACCTGCTCTATGAAAGCCTGTTTCACCCTCTACTGATCCACCTCACTGCATTTCCTCCTCCGCCTGCACGCGCACAACCTTCTGTCCAGCTGTTCCCTCATTTCCTTTCCCAACCTTCTTTGATTCTCTCCTCCATCACTTCTTTTTCTGTCTCTGACCTTCTGGAGATCTGGGTCAATTTGCATGAATGCTTTACAGTTATGCCTAAATTTGCATGCTGCTGTGCTTCATTAAGACAGCAAAACACGGGATGCATGGTGCATCTGGGTTCAGTTTGTCCAAATTAGCTTCTCAAAGAACCTTTCAGAACCTTAGAGCCGTCATTTTACCTTCTGAAAAAAGAGTGAAAACATGTCCCACTGGGAGTATTTTGGATTAGCACACGAGCCTATGTTGAAGTGATTCCTAATGATAATCCATGTAGAGAGGCCACATGAGGATCTCCGTTATAGATCATTTGTTTGGAAGATCAAAGGGGTCAAGAGTGCCCCATATGTTAGGTACATGCTGCGAACATGATCTTGCAATGCGTACAATCACCCTTGGGCTCCTTTGCTTATGGAGAGCAAGTGTAGTGCAAATCCATATGACGGGACTGGAAATCTGCATGGGATATTTTGATAAAAACAACTTAGACCAGCATCAGTGTTTTTACTGGTTCCAGATGGATTATCCTTTTTTTTTATTGGTTGGTTGGTGATAGTTTTGCAATATCTTGTGTCCTGACTCTAACATTAACATGGCATGTCACTGCTGCTTGAGGTTGTGTACACATAAAGCAGGAAGCTGCATTTTATGTTACTCTGTTGAATAACCACAGACCAGTGTTGAGTGCCACATAGCATGGAATTGAGAATGCTTTTTAAATTCCTGGAATTGAACTGAGATTAAGGAATTTACCTGAGGAAGTTGAATTACTGTAATATAAAATTCAAAGACATTCATATAACTAGAAAAAGTGTAATTTTTTAACTATAGAAAGGTTAAGACAAATTTTGATGGCTTCTAGTGAAAACATACTAAAAATGTATTTTAAATACATTTATTTTGTGCTATAAGTATACTACAAATACATTTACATATTTATATGCTGAAGAAAAATACCCTGCAATTGTACTTTTACTACATTTTAGGTATAATATTAAGAAATGTGCATTGAAATACTCCAAATAAAGTTTAATTGTAATTTTTATCCAGTAAGTCTTAAGTGATATATCAGTAAATATGTTAATGGATTTGAAGTATACTTAGTATGAAATTAATGTATTTTAAATAAATTATGGCATATTTTTTTTACACTAGGGTTGACAAAGCTTTTGAATCCCTGAATTGTAATTCTTAAAATTCCACGTCCTGTTATTCTAATTCAAATTCTTGTGAAGTGTGGCAAATTCAAATTAAAATCCAACTCATGAATTAAAAGGAGCCAGATCTTTCAATCAATCTGCTGTAAGCTTGAACATATAGTATTCAAGCTTACAGGAAAAAAATACAGAATTAATTTCTGAAGGATCATGTGACACTGAAAATGTAGCTTTGCCATGAGTTACATTTTAATATATTCAACTGAAAACTTTTAAATTTTAAATTATAATAATTTTTTTAATGTTTTACTGTATTTTTATTAATTTAAATTCAGCCTTGGTAAACATAATAGGCTACTTTCAAAAACATAAAAAATCTTACTGACCCCAGACTTTTGAACAGTAGTGTAAATATTTTAGTTATTTGCATTAACCAAAAGATTATTTAAATCAGAGCTGCCTTTGATGTAACAATATAATGAATAAAAGGTAAAAACCATTTAACTTAACTTAACTAAACTAAGATAGATGGCTGAAGTAGTTTTGCAACACATCTAAAATAAAAAGGCCAATATTCAGCTGCTATTTGCAATGTGGTGTGCTTCATCAGGCCTAGCCATTAACTACCCCTAAAATAAGAATGTTGTTCCAGGACCATCAAGGAACTTGATCCATGAACACTTCCTACTTAAAATCACAGTCACTGAAAACTTGGCTGGTGCATCAGCATGATCTTTCTGGTGAAGTGGGTTGTCCAAGGAAGTCTCGCTAGGTAAGTTAATTAAGAAGCTTGGTGCGAAAACCAGCACCCAAAACACAACATATGCTGGTGACAAGCTATGCAGGTCTTTTCAGCAAGGCAGAACACAGGAACTAGCCTCAAGTACCTTCTCTGATCCAGCACAAGTCAGATAATGAATGTGATACTGAACGTCTGTCAGTGTTGGGTTTCCAAGCCAAAGGAGGCCACAACCCTTGATGGCTGCCATATGGTTACAGGTCAAAACAACAGCTTTTGCCTTCAGAATTTGTGAAGATAAAGTATCAGCAAAAAAGATGGTGTCTCTTTTCCTACCCATATGTCTATTGTTGTATTACCTATTCCTCAAACTAGTACAAACCAGCCTTGTTGTACTTTTCACACATTTTAAATCCCTGATACAATCGACTGCAAGTCCTGACTGGTTGGGACTTCAAAATCCTTGCTAAATCACATTATAGGACTCATATTACCATACAAATGACTGGCCCTCCTAGGGAAAACAGGGTTTTCTCTGTCATATAGTTAATAAAGAAGAGCGTAAAAATGGACTTGTGGATTAGTATTGTGTTGTGTTAAGGACACTTGAGTACCCCTCTGTAAATAAAGGCCTAATCTCCAGGAAGCCTCACAACCCTCCCCCTATTCCTCTTGACGCCCCCCCTGGTGGAGCACGTTTTTGGCCTTACGTACAATTGCCGATGTCTATATCTGCCCTGAGTTACAAACAAGTATGTTCACATCATTAAACCCAATGTAAACATTATACACAAACAGCGCACATTTTGGAGCATGGGAACTGACTTCTGTGCTATGCTATAACAATATAGTGAAGTCGACTACATCGCAGTGAGGGGAGATGAAACTAGTGAACGTCATATACAATGGTTTAGATGCAGTTGCTGAAATCTGAATCAAAACAGCACGGCAATCTGTTGATAAACGAAGCTCATCACCTGCTAGATGAGTTTGTTTATTCGCCCATCGACAAACAATCTGTGGAAAAGTCATGGATGCAGCTGTGCAACAAACCGATAAGGGTGCATAAGCACGGTCCCTCAAAAACAAAGCTGGGATTTTAAAGGAAAATGAGCAGGTGATAAAAGGTAAGATAGAGTGAGGGGGGGGCGTGAGCTGTGAGCTCTGTTAGACATGTGGCGCGGCTGACACTTAAGCCACTAATGGATGATTAGGAGAGAAAAGAGATCAGCCGTCTTGACTCCAGGCGCCATTATTTACTCTTTCAGTAATGGCTGAAAGGCAGGAGTGGAAGAACAGACACCTCACCATAGAGTGTTTCTGTGTAATAAATGTTAAAATTCAAAATGGTGTCTAAAGGGCCATTCACGTTTATCCGGCTTTTTTAAAATGGCAGGTGCCGGTGTTTTCCCACATGCGTTCGGCCAATCAACGTACACTTACATCACTGGTAGTTCCTATAGTGCGGGTTTAGACCCTACTCTGAAGTACGAGCTAATTTAGTTCCCATAAAAGGAGTTCCTAGAACTAAAATCATTCCTAGTTCCTGCAGTGCGAACGCGCGGGCATCCGGGTACTTCCGCTAATAGTTCTAGGAACTATGAAAAGGTTCCTCCAGTGCGAAAGGGGCTAAAGATAACTCTAACTATAAAGTTTTAATAATCATTCTAGTTCTATGAGAATAGTGAAGTCCAAAACACGGCTATGAAAATCACAACACAGAGGAATGATATCATTGAAATCACTTTCAGAATAATATTGTTTTTTTTGCAGCTAATGAATGATAATAACATTGAGAGCCAATCAGAATCCTGTTTTAAGAGCTTGAGTGAGCATTTTAAGGGGCAGATGATGAAACGGCTTTGCGTGCTTATAATAAACAGAACGTTATCATGCTTTGGTGTGGACGCTATAGTTATCGCTCTTGGTGTGAATGGCCTTAAACTGTCCACAAAGTCTTTTGAAAAGATAAAGTTATGACACATATTGTCTGCTAAGTGCTGACTTAAGCATTTAGCTAAACAATCCATAGTAGCCTTTCATGAAAACCTATTAATAATTTTGGTTAAAGTTGCTATTTAAAATTGATTAGTTAAAATACTTGCTCCTATGCCAGTTTAATATAAAGAAACAGCTATACTGTAAGACCAATGTTATGATGCCTGTTATGAGTGCCAAATGTCACTTCTCTTCACAGTTGCAGTGTTGATACTGTATATGTTAAAGCGGGGGGGTTGTCAGGTCTCTGAAAAATTTCCAGCTCAAAGCTCACCCAAAAGGAATGAAAACTAGCCCATTTTCCCCCCTCGTTCAATAAGAGTTCACAGCTGCAGGATTCTCAAAAAAGGCCTTTAAATAAATGCTTTGATGTGTTTTAAATAACAAATGGCAAGTCAAATGTAAGCTATTTATTTAGCTCTTTTCACAACACAGGTAATTTCAAGGCAGCTTTACAGAAAATCATGATATTAATGCTTATTATTTATTTATACCTTTATGCTTTATATTCACATTTAGCAGATTAGAGATTTAGCAGATTAAAATTCAATGTCTATAAAATAGTTTTGCTTTAAAACACGTATTGTCCATTCACTTCCCCAAAATTCTTTTAAAGGGGTCATATGATGTTGCTAAAAAGAACATTATTTTGTGTATTTGGTGTAATGCAATGTGTTTATGCGGTTTAAGGTTAAAAAAAAAACATTATTTCCACATACTGTACATTATTGTTTCTCCTCTATGCCCCACCTTTCTGAAACGCGTCGATTTTTACAAAACTCATCGGTCTGAAAAGC
>NW_015641024.1:504393-521422 GCF_001515625.1 Sinocyclocheilus rhinocerous
CGACGAGACAAAACCAATAAAACCCATTACAATCGAGGCATTTGTTGCATCCAGTGGGGACATAATTACTGATCGTAATGACTTATACTGTGTTTTTACGCTTTGCGTTGCGTATTGCGCCGCGTAAACATAAAACCATGTCTGAATTTGTGATCAGAGAAATGACAAACAATAAGCGCTACTACTCTACACTGCTCAAACTGGCGTTTGAATCATCAGTGGCAAATTCTTTAAATATAAAAAACGTACTTACAGGCTGTGAGTCAGACGCGCCAGACTGTCCTTGCAAAGTTGGAACTGCCACACTTTATAGAAACATTATGTCCTCTTTTGGAAGGCCAAACAAAGTAGTTTCGCTTTCACAACGAAACACACAGTGGCTTGAGTAAGCGCCGCCCGGCGGATTGGACGAAGGAGGCTTGCGCAACCACAAGTGACGACCCCGGGCTGGACTACGCTTCGTCCACGGTGAAAGCCGATCCGGCGATTGACAGTGCCAAGTTGATGTTTTTCCTCAGCGACCAGCACGGATCAGCTCTAGGCATTTACAGATCTTCTTTATGCTCCAAGACCTTGTAACACTCCAAAGAGAAAGGAAAAATTGAAATCGCATCATATGACCCCTTTAATATATTGTAGACTGTACCCATCTTCATACAATAACTTTACATACTCTTGTTGCCCAATGCCAAACTCAATTAACCTGCCTTAAAATTCCAGATATGGACGAAACTCACGTAACTTATGTGACATCAAACATGCCCCTCAAACATCTCTCCTTCACTCGCTCTGTCTTTAGGTTGCCAGGTATTCATTCATGTGAAATAGCCCAAATGTGCGGAAAAACCACAACACCAGCAACACTGGGGGTCGATATAAATATGTTCTACTGATGTGCTACTTTCATGTGTGGTGTAAAACAGGCCTCAGAAAGTGAAACGAAGGTTGATTTCTATAAAAATTTTAAACATTGTGGTTTTGCTGCACGCTTGACATTGCCACAGCAAACTTGACAGAGCAAAAATTTCTCAAACAAACAATGCATTGCAAAATGAACAAATCGATGAGTGCCACTATGACAGTATAGACTCATCACAAGACATCAGACTCACTGGATCACAGGAATGCAGAGCACATGACAGAAAGAGAATCTACAGATGTTCTAAAAATATAAATAGTCTGTTTTGAAGATGGAAAAAGAGGAAGGGTACACCAATCTGCCAACGCTCGAGGTTTTCCCGCTCTACTACGGAGAGGAAATGAATGTGAGCACAGTTCTGTATTTTATGCCTAGATTATGTTTCTTCTGACTATGTATGTACTAAATATTCTGTTTAACTTCTGTTTACAGCGACAACTGATACTACAATACGGAAATAAGAAATACGTTCAGGTTAATGCACAATCAGCTGATCATTATAAATGATCCACTTTGCATCAAGGTCTTGATCACCCTGTTAGGATGTATTTTGCGATAATTACCAGCTGACTGTACATTATTCATTTCTTACTTACAATATAAATACAAAAATGGACTTGAAATATTGATTTGCATTTGAATTATTTTACAATATGGCAGGAAACTGCACAAAGCTATAAGAGACTTGAAACTAACACAGCAAAGCTATTTAGTTGGCACAATGGTCAATTATAACATGTAACCGCCTTAAAACAAAAATATTTGACCACAGAATGCAGTGACTGACCAACCAGAATTGAGTATTATGGGAGAAAAAAAATTGTAGCAGATTTATATTTATTTATTGATTTATTGTTTGTTTGTTTGTGAAAATACATGCATATGACTATGTGTTAATCTTTATTAAACCTGTCAGTAAAAAATATATATATATTTCACAGATAATATATTACCAATCTGCTTAATGTAAATGCCCATTATTTAATTTTGGAAACAAAATGTTTTCTGATCAAACTTATTCTGATCAAACAAAATATTTTTCTCAGTATAAACATTTTTATACATAAATATATAGCGTTGATTATTATTACAGCTTTATATTATGGCAAGGGGTCCCTTGCAAGAAGATTATTTAGGGGTAGTTTGCATCAAACAGTTTGAAACCCCTGTAGAAAATAATAATAGTATTGTACATCCTAACATGAAAGAGTTGCATAGTGAGGTTTTCGGGAAGAAAAAAACGATTTAATTAAAAAAATTATATGGCATTATTTCTTTTATTCCATGTTCTAAATCTTTTAGTGCAGAATGACAGAGGATATAAGCTTTTCATATTCAAAAGTAAAACAGGAAGCTACATGCAATTACTTTTTTCAACATGAGACACAATCTAAAATTAGCAGCATCCTCTCTGATTACCTAGTGAGAGCACATGCATCAAGTCCCCATGAGAAAGACGTTGACACGAACGTGGCATTTCTCAAAAGCCAAAAATAAGAAGCGGGTTTAACAACTCTAAATAACTCTTGAAACACTGATGAGAAAACAGCAATGAAAATGATTCTGAATAATATTTTATTCTTATATCAAAGGTGTCTGTATTTTATCAGAGTGATTTTCTTTAGAAAACTTTACTTCACAACATTCCAAAGCATAATATTGTACTTTTTACTGCACTACGTTTCATATTAAATATAATTTAATACTTAATTACATTAGAAATCTATTACTTTCTTACTTTTACTCAAGCGTCTGTCCTCTGAAGGGTGAGGCACTCGCAAAAGACGTTGGCATTAACCACATCAAAACCGGAACTCTCGGTAAACCTGATGGTGGAAACCAGAGTGTGGCAGACCAAATACGATGTGTCAGAGCTTAACTGAGCATGTGTGAGGTACATAACAGCATGGAAATGAAGTTCAAGCTTGTGGAGTTATTTTGGGGGAGTTCCTGAGGTGAGTACCAGGAACATACATAGATCTTCCTGGTGGTGGAAAGGGATGGGGGAGGTCAAAACAGCTGCCAGATGTGGAGGAGTCCCAGGAGTCCTGTCACATTCTCACACACAATGCGCGGCTTGTGAAGTCGCCACAGGAAGTGAGGTCAGGGTTCCTGACCCCTCCCCTGAGCTGACAGAAATGTAGAGTTCAAACCGGAGTCGCCTGGTCTTTGCTGAGATACATCAATCTGTTTGTCGAAACATATGGCGTTGAAACTTCTGAATCCATACTGACTGATGGTGAATTTTGATTACGCACATGCACATCATTTTACTATTTGAAACGGTGAAATCACCTCACTCACTGCTGCTTTAACTGAAACAGGAATCAAGTAGATGATGAGTAGTGATGAATCTACACAGACAGAATCAAGTAGATGTGTCGTTATTCTTGATGACTCACTGATTTCCATACATGTTCGAGGGGCTTATCTGAACAACAGGATGAAACGTAGCACATGGTCCTTATTAAGATGGGACTGTCTTGTATTAACAGACACTAGACAGTTCGCATTTAAAAGTAGTGTTCAATGAGGTAAATCTATTATGATTCATACCTGCCCTCCCTGTGTGAACACGATACAACATAACCTCAATGACAAACAAGCCTAGACCAAACGGCACACACCTGAGGCGAAATGTGTTCATCAAGACAAAGAGAAAAAAAGCCATGATACTGGCAGATATCAATGCATACATCAATAATGTTAAAAAAAGAAGGATAATAAGCCGTTAATCAGATTCTAGTGACTCAGCGACAGAGGCGGACAGTACTAGTGAAGTATTTTTACTCTACTGTAAAAGTACTTTTCAGGTGTCTGTACTTTATCAGAGTGTTTTTCTTTAGAAAACTTTACTTCACAACATTACAAAGCATAATACTGTACTTTTTACTGCACTACGTTTCATATTAAATATAATTTAATACTTAATTACATTAGAAATCTATTACTTTCTTACTTTTACTCAAGGATTTTAATTCAAAGATTTACTTGAGTGCAAGAACGTACTACATTTTTAATGTTCTTAAGTATTAAAGGTAAAATGAACAACAACTTTTATTTATGAAATGAAGTGCAGTAAAAAGTATGGCATTATGCTTTGGAATGTAGTGAAGTAAAGTTTTCCAAAGAAAAACACTCTGATAAACTACAGATACTTTTTAAATTTACTTGAGTAAAGTAAAAATACTTCACTACTGTCCGCCTCTGCTCAGCGAAGGTAGTAAACACATGTATGAGCTCATGTCAAACAAGATTATTAATTTGTGCCTGACCACATGTAATCTCGAGTCGACATTAGTGTAGTAGGTCACCAAAGCAAGATGATTTCATGTTGATTGTACAAAATTTGCAGCTGAAGGCAGAAGTCATAAGGTTTAGGGGCAGTGGGACGTTTCCCAGTAGGCCGGATGACTTGTAAGCTGATTTTTCCAAAGCAAAATAGCAACTACAAAAATTTAAAGGAAGTAAACGTTCTGACATCCTGAAGTTGACCCATTTGAGCCAAAAGACAAGATAGATAATGCCATAAGAAACCAGGTGTAAAATGCCTGCCCAAATACATTCTCAAACCACCTCATGAGGTGCAAGACACGACTTGGCCAAATGCAAACGCATCTGGTTGTTCAGGCCACAAACATAAATTCACTCCTCCCAACCATCAGCATAGGGAAGTTTGGGAGTCCCGCAATCCACACGCAGGCGAGGAATAAGGGATGAGGAACATCTTCGAATGCTAACCGCCATATCACTGGAAATTTGCATCATCACTGAAATTAATTGTGCGAATACAGTGTGGGAAAAAGTAGACTAGATTTGTTTTGCATAGACACATTTATGTGGCCAAGTGTAATTGACAACGGAGATACCCAAACAGATAACAATCCAATCAATAGCAAGCCCAAATCTCTTGATACTTGACGACCAGATCACTCCATATAATTAAACCATTTACATTCTTTGTGTAAAAATCCTGGCTTTGCCACAATAAAAGCCATAATAAAATACAGTGAAAAATGAGGAAAAACTAAGACTAAAAACTCTCAACAACTGAAAGCTGAGAGGAAGTGAGGAGGTGGCACCAAAAAAAGATTTAAAAAAACAAAAACATCCGGACCTCATTTCTAAGAGAGAAACTAAAATACTACCACATATGTGCCTTTTTGATCTAAACATTTTAATGTGGTGAAAACATCTTTTTTTGCGACCGTTTGCAATATGTTTTGTAATACATGTATTTTCGTGAACAGGCAAGTTAGGGGTGTAAAAATCATTACCAATGCTGTGTGATGTGCGTGTACTTGCGCGTGTGTGCGTCTGCGAATGTGTGTATTACGTCGCCGCGCGCACAGACCGTGAGCTTGTTGTTCAGTCGAACAGCGCGTGGAATTACAGATTTTTGAATAAAACGGAAAACACAGCCGTACCTGACGCGTCCTAAAGACGTTAAAACGCAAACGTAGAGTATTTTTTCTTGTCTTTTCATGTTTATCTCAACCATGGCTGCGTTAATGATTAGATTACATGCAGAAATGACTCCGCGAAAGTTTTGACTTTTATAACAGCAGTTATTGTTGGCTCTCCCAACGGATCCTTCAAGACTCGATCAAGGAATCAAGACTCGATTACGGAATCTCATGTAAACTTTATAAATGAAGATTAAAAACATCGGCACGCTCTTCTTCTCTCTGCCAAGCGTCGCACATGGGGTAAGTTAATTTTCCCAGCAGCACTAAAATAACCATATCTCTAACTGAATTCACATGTTCCTTGGTGTTACAATAGTTTCATGTCTTCATTAATTTCCATACCAGCGCGATAGACCTGTGTATTTTAATGACTAATGCAAATGTTTAGACAGATGTGTGAGCCGTTCTCAAAATTCACACTTTAACAGCAGCTCGTGATATGTTTATTTGTCAACAGAGACACGTTTCTATCACCGTCAGCTCAGTCATTGATCTTTCTCGCATGCACTCATCTGATAAGGAGCTGTCCGGGATAGTTTTATCAAAGCTTTCGACACATGCATATTCCACTAGTGTCAGTTAAATATAAAGTGTGACACGCATACGTTTTGCATGTCTTACGAGAAAGTAGCCCGCAGATGTTTGCCCTCCGATGTAATGTGTAACATGCCTGCAGTTAAACATTGACCTGCATGATCCAGACTTGCTGGACTTCATGTGTATTGCAGCAGTTCTTCATTTGTCAACGGCGACGGGTTCTTGCTAAGCTCATATCGCGCAGGGAACTTTGCGACGTTTGTGGCCGTTGCAAAACCCACCGTGGGGATCCCGTGAGATTTGTCCATCCGTCACTGGATAGATGGCATTGTTCTTAAAGGCTGTATTAATAAGACAAAAGACTCTATTATGGCATTACGCGGCTGGACGGAGTGCTCTGAGACTGGTGTCTCTTAAAGGGATAGTCCACCCCAAAATGAAAATTCTGTCTTCATTTACTTAGTCCAACGTTTGCGTTGTCTTTTTTGGAACAAAATGTTTAGGGGATTTTTACTCAAAACCTAGCCGATTTATCACTTTGTGCTGAGTCTTAAATGGACAGTTTACCCACAAATGCACATTTTCATCATTTACTCATCCTCATTTTGTTGTAAACCCCTATGACTTCCTTTCGTCTGCGAAACACAAAACGTTGTGCCACTTTCATTGCATTTTTTTTTTCCTGCAATAAAAGCGAGGCCTGGTTGTTCTGCCTTACATCACCTTTTGTGTTCCATGCAAGAAGGAAAGTCATATGGGTTTGAATCCTGATTCTTGATAACAGGGTTTTCGTAGTTATTTTTTTAATATCTTTGTTTGATCTCAAACATTATTCATGCTTGCACACATTCAGACCTGCAAGAACCAGTTGCGTTTTTATTGGACCTTGATTGTAAAAATAACTTCATAGTGTCCATTTTTTTGGTGCTCTATGGAAGGATAAAAAAGCATGCTGATTTTGACCGGATGAGTGAATGATGACCAAATTTGCATTTTTGGGTAGACTAGCCCTTTAAGGTTTTTGTGTTGGCTGTGTTTTATAATGAAACCAGACAATTGTACAGATGTAGGTCAGCTCTATTGTATATACTGATTTTTGTCTCCCTTGGAATCCAAAGCTACATAGAAAAGCCATTGCGCTGGCTTCTGAATTTAGGTCAAATATGAAATGCATCCGTCCCATTAGTCCAAAGTAATCATTCACTAACAGCACCTCTCTGAACTACTGACTACCACAATTGTACATTCTCTCTAGGAAAAAAAGATTGTTGTGGTACACAATGCCTCCCTCTAAAAGATAAGCTGATATGTAAGAGGAAACGCTGATTATCACATTGAGAGCTGTCCATCCATCGTTCTCAAGTGTGAATGTGAAATGTGTGCATGGCCACATTATTCTTCTAAAAGCTCTAAATGGAATGATTGCATTCTTGTCTGTTCTGTGACTGAGTGCTCTGCAGTTGCACATGGGAATTTCTGCATGCTTTTTAAAGGAGAGCTAACTAGTTATTGGATGGAAACAGCATTACTAAAATGGCAAAATTAAGCCGAGCAGGAATATCAGGTGTTGGATCTATTGATGGATGTAGAGAGAGCAGAGTTTCTTGTTTGGGATGTGGGGTCTACTCAGGTGATGGTGGGGTATAGTAAACAGCAGATTTTCATCACGCTGGGATCCGATCTGTAGACAGAGCTGATATGGGCAACATGTAGTCCGCGTTGGCATCATGTGATGCCATGCTTCATTAAACCAGAACAAAACCAGCCACGCTGTCTCCGCTGGTCACCACTGGCGTTCTTCATTCATGTTCACACTCTCAGCCCATGTCTACGTGAGAGAAGATTCAGCTGTGGTTTTTATTTAATCTTACCCACTGTGCCTTGAATAAAGGTTCTTTATTGGCATTGATGGTTCCTTGAAGAACCTGTAACATCCATGGAATCTTTCCATTGCACAAAAGGTTCTTTATAGTGGAAAAAGTTTCTTTAGATTTTTAAAATGTTCTTCACACCAAGAAAAAATGGTTCTTTTGAGAATTGCTCACTGAAAAGTTCTTTGTGGAACCAAAAATGGTTCTTCTATGCAACTGCTGTGAAAACCTTTCTGGAACCTTTATTTTTAAGAGAGGCACACATGGAATACCCAGGATTTTGTACTTTTCTTTTTGGATTTTGCAGGAAATCTATTGACCTCTGCAGAATGCATTTTGAAGCTTGTTAGCTGGTAGCAGAAAGCATTATCAAATTAGCAGAAATATGTAAAGAGCTTTGTGAATGAATGTTCTAATTTCATTGAAGTCTGCTGAGCCCATGGAGCTCTGCGGGCACGGATTCAGTGTAGGCATAAGGCATATGCCTTAGGCATTGCCTCAGTCTGAGCCCGACCGATATATAGTTTTGAAGATATTATCGGCCGATATGAGCCTGTTGCCGATATATTGGTATCGGCGTATATGCCGCCGATGTGGATTTTTTTTTACAGAACATATATGCAGATAAAATGCTTGAAATGGTGTAATTACTTAGTACGCCAACCGATCAAGCGATCCCGGGGGGCTACCGACGTGTGGAGGGTGGAGTTCGAGAGGGGTCCTCGAGCTGAAGGGATCCCCCGAATTTGGTGGAGATCCGCAGGCGCAGTCGTGAGATAGTGACACCAGTCAACACTTTCACTTCAGTAAGGAGGTCTCTTGTTCAGGCAGCAGCATTCAAGCGTTGTCTTATTCGACCGTAAGTGCCCTGCGAAGTGGACTTCACATGATATTCCGCCATGATTCCAGTTCCAAGGGAACGTACACGTTACATTCAAAGGGCATTAAAGTGCGCGAGACGTGAATTTATATTGTATTTATTTACAGAGGTATATTATGTCACACTTCACACTTCTCTAGTAAGTTTCGTCTGTGTGTGAAGACAGTAGCGCAAATCCGTGAATGAATGTTCCGAAGTGAAATAAACTTCAAAGGAATAAAGTTGAATGGAATTGAATTGAATTAAACTTGAATAAACTTCAACTTTACTGTTCAGTGCACTGATGTCAGACTCATTTTGGATAATAAAGTTTATTGTTAAATTGTTAAATGCCCTGCCTCCATTACGTATCTTTGTCATGTGTCATTATAAGTGTTTGATCACCGCATTTGAGTGATCATAGCAAAAACTGTTTATGTGTATATATTCTGTTTATGTATATACTGTATTCTATATATAGTACTAGTCAAATGTGTGGACACACGAATGGGAAAGTGTCCAAACTTTTGACTGGTACTGTACTATAATATACACAAAGAATATCGGCCGATATATCGAAATCGGCCTTTTTTTACTCCCTAATATCGGTCCTTAAAAAAAAAACATATCGGTCGGGCTCTATTCATTATGCCAACATTTTTCGCCGTGGCTAAAGAGGTTGCATGCCGACTATCTGATTGTTACCTGATGGCTCTTTCTCCTGACCTTAAGTTCAACTCTGTCCCAGAAACACGTTTCAGAAGGAGGTTTGTTCCCCACGACTTGGCTCTGCATGCCCACACAGGTCACATACTGTATGTGCGTTCAGACGTCAGTGTGGAGGGATTGTGCATGAGAGGTAAATAAAAAAGTGAATAAATAAACGCTATCTAAGCAAACGGAAAGATAAATAAATGTTGCAGGCGGTGGTGGGAACTGGAAGTGTGGGATTTTTGGGCTTGGTCACATGAGGGGTTAAGGGTAGGGCCAGGTCACAGTGTGGGCGGAGCGATCCCTCAAGGACTCTTGCGTTTAGCATTTTGGCAGCAGGCACAGAACGCTTGCAGCACATCCTGAGAGAGACTTAACTGAGGAAGACTGAATCCTTCATGTCAGGGAGGCAGAGAATTTAAAGCAATAGTCCACCCATCGATGAAATCACTTACTCATGCCGTTCCGAACCTGTATTACTTATTCTTCTGTGGAACACATAAAATGAATTTTTGAAGAATGTCCTGGTTGCTCTTTTTCCATAAAATCGAAGTGAATGAGGACTGGGGTTTTCAAGCTCCAAATTGGCTTAAAAAATAATAATAAATAAAATTAGCACCATAAAAGTAGTCCATATGATTTATACAGTATACAAGCAACTCGTTCAGTTAAATTCATGAATATGTCATTCAGATTTTGTGAACAGATTCATTGAAAATATCTGACTTCAAAAGAATGAGTTGTTCACAAATCGGTGAGCTAATGTCAAGATTTCAGTCAGTATACTTTTAAAAATAAAGGCCCAAAAAGGGTGTTTTTGTAGTGATGCCATAGACAATAGGGTGTTACATTTTTAAGAGTGGTATGTACATTACTGTGTTTTATTGTGCTTTTGTGTTGTTTTGGAGCTTGACAGTTCTCATTCATTTTCATTATTTTGAAAAGAGCAGCTAAAAGTTCACCTTTAATGTTCTGTGTTTGAAACAGCATGCCGTAAGGAAATAATTAGTTTTTTTTGGGTGTACTATCCCTTTAAGAACAAAAGATATTTGTACTGGAAGGTATTATGGAACATGGTCATCATTGGCGAACCAATATGTTTTGTTGTTCAGGGAAGAACAACGAGGCCAACTAGGGCAGTGTTTTTTCCCAATCACGCCAATCAATAATAAACCATCTTTGGTGATATTAATAGAGGCTGGGGTTTCCAGTGCTCTAGGGCTTGCACTGTTATAAGGCAGCATGCCATCTTTTCTCAGCCGAAAAACACTTTTGCTGGGTGTGGCAGCTGGGACAAAATAAACGCCTTCTGTTTTGGAGGCTGCAGCTGAGCAAGTTACAACTCACAACCGGCAATATGGAGCTTGCAGTATTTGTGCCAAGAGCTGGGAGTGTCGCAGCAATGCCTTGCCTTTGCTTATGCTGCTAACCTTCTCCATAACATACACACGGCCATTTAGACTGCATGTTTGATGCAACTGTACAGTAGCGTACATATTTAATGTTGAAACAATCACAAACACAATGTCGTAAATTTATGCTGTATACACCACAGTCACTTAGCCCCATCTGTCTGTCTCACACAGACACATTGCAGACAAGGCTCAGGGGAAACCTTCTAAATATTTACTGAGCAGTGTTTCAGTTGGGGGAAAGACTTTGTCCATTTTAGGACAAATCGAGTTTTCGAGTCTTGGAAGAACTTCTAAAGGTCTCTCTTTCTATTCATGTCTTGCATCTGTGCAACATCACTATTTATGGGTTTATTTTGCAAAACCGCCTAACTGATATAAATCTGCCATATACAACAGAACAGCAAATCCGGCTTAACATTGATGCAGATGTACACAGATCTTCAGAACAGCAACAGAAAGGTGTATTTTGGGCAATATATTGTATTTAATATGTTTCAATGGTTATCAACAGGTGGGTCATGACCTAAATATGGGTCACAGATAAGTTCCCGAAAGTGTTGCAGAAAAAATGCAGACTCAAACAATAAAATGCAACTAATCATATAATTGTGCATAGTTAGAATAGCAAAATAATTGGGAATTTTTAAAGGAATCTTTTGTTATCGACGTAAAAGTATGTGCATCTATTCAGACCTTACAGCATTATGTCAAATAAATTACGATCTACACTAGAATGAATTCTGGTTAACTTGCAAGGAGGACAATCATGGTTTGTGTCAACCACACTGTGTTTTTGTGCAGTGAATTACTGGCTGCAGAGAGCATTAAATCATCAAATAAATAAAAAAATTAATATTTGATTTTCACCCATAAATAAAAATCATTTAAATTATTTATTCACCCCCATGTAATTTCAAACCTGTATGAACCAAACAGCATTGGAGAGACTTCCACTAACTAACTAACTAAAAAAAAAAAAACATCTGTGACAAAATATTTTATTTTGTGTTTCACAAATGAAAGACGGTCATAAAATTTTGGAATGACATGAGGATGAGTTAATGATGACAGACTTTTCATTTTTGGGTTAACTATCCCTTTACATTTTTGTACTGTATAAATTGTACATTTTGTTACTGTGTAGGGGCACCTAATGTAAAACTGAAGTCGATGCACAAAATCAAGAGAGAACCCAAGTGTTGAAATGACATTGCAGCTTTCAAGATTAAAGAAACCTTGCAGCAGCAGCATTTCCTCTGCCTCTCTCTTGTGCTATGATAATGTTAACCATTTTACTGGCCACAAAGAGGTTTGGAGATCATTTTTGTGTTAGTGAGCCGTAAAACATTTCTGAACGATTTGTGGCTTGAAGTACTCCATAAAGCGCTAGATATGTAGTGATGTGGTCACAGTATGGTTTTCAGCCGTCTACCGGGCATCAGTATGTCAAAGTGCATTAAGTTTTTAGCAGGTACTGAAAGAGATAACAGCGTGCCAGACCTGTACACCCTCCCCCTCGTGATAGACAGCATATTGTTACTCTGACTGCCTTTGTTTGTGCACCTGGAAGAAGCCCACCGAGGAAGCCCTGTTGGAATGAAGAGCCGGATTGCTCGCTAGAGCTCGGCAGATTAAATTGTGGAGGGGGGGGCTTTGTCCATCAAACCTGTTCCTTCAGTTGTGGCATCTGTGATAGGATCAGGCCCATCCTCATGCTAACGCAAAGTCATGAATGTCCATGAGAGGCAGAAAGACATGGATCCTGCCCACGCGGGGGCTTTTAGCATGAGAATGGCCTGGATCTGTGCTCTCTGTTGCTGCAGTCATTCTTTTTTCTTTCTTTTTTTTGCAATCATTTGTTAAAACTGATGTTGCACAACTTCATCTTTTCTTTTTACTGAGACTAAATGAAACAGTTGACATTCTTGCATAACTTGCGGTAAACATTTAGACAAAAACAACGTTTTGGGGGGAAAATGGTCTCTCACTTCTCTTAAAGAGTCCAATAAAGTGCTGATATTGTGTAATCTGTAAGTCTGGTCTCGTCTCATCTCCCTCGATGATGAGAAGAGGGGTTTTTACGAATGTCTTCTGAAATGATCCGTGGCGAACGCACTTGTCGCTGGTAAGACTTATGTGTGGTGATACAAAACAAAACACAAATGCGCTGACATGTCAAAGCCTGGACCCTGAAACTCAATATTGCAGAAAAAACATATTCAGACAATGTCATATATTAGATTTACGGCTTGCTGTGCCAGTAATACAGTTAAAGGCCAACATGATATGATTTCTGACTTCCCCTTGTAACATATCCAGCACTGATAAGCTTGTTGAATTTGATCTGCTTTGGATCAATAACTAAACCACACCCTATGGGCAATGAAATGACAAAGGGCAGCATGCACCAGATGTTTTTGAGGGCGCCAGTGGCTGTCCTGCTCCAAAGACATGATAACTAAAGGTATGTCCAAAACAAAACATTTTTTTGTTTTAAATGCAAAATAGGATAGTAAGCATGATATTATGAAGACAACGTGTTGTTTGCAAAAATAAATAATTGGATTTTATATTGTCTTTGAGATAAAAAAAAATAAAAAATCAGGAAAAAATTATTTTGCATTGTAGTTGGCACTGCATATCTACCCACTATTTTAGTAGTATTTCAATTTTAAACATTTAAAAATGTCAAAATGTATTATCTTGCCAAAGCAGCTTTACAGAGAATATTGCTGACCAACCTGTACTGACTTTCTTTCTCTTTCTCTCTTTCTTTCTTTCTTCCTTTCTTTCTTTCTTTCAACAATGTCTGTCATGATAACTGACCAGTCTTTAGAATGCAGAATGAAACCGTAATGATGCAATTGGGTAGATGTTAACTTTTAACAATTGAATGGGTGACTTATGCTGGAGTACATCTTTTTACAGATGATAATCAATAAACTTCATTTTAGATAGTATAAGATGTATGAAATGTATTATTATTTTATATATGAATATATTTTATATTTTATGTTAGATTTAATATAATATCAGAATTTTTTTATGTTGCATTTAGAATTGTCACAGTTCAAAAATCAAAGAGGGACATGGCCTTTCAGTTTGAGTGATGCTTCTGACAAAGAGCAAAGTATGTCAATGAGTCTTTGACTATAGTCAAAGATTATTGGAGGGGAAGTAAAACTTTCATTTTTACCATGACAGACCGTCTGTGAGGCAATCCGGTCTTTATCGTCCCAAAGGGACGTGCTCTAATATGTCAGGAGGGTCTGGGAAAGATGGAAGATCATTGTGCATTTTTGAGACAAAGCCAATACTTGTGTTTATCGTCATTTAATACAAAGAATATTTAAATCTAAACATACCCAGAAGCACGAATATGGAGTCTCTCTTAAGTGGATCTGTTATAGTTTAGGCACTTTTTAATGTGCCCAGCTCTCCCCCATCCTGTTTCTTATCCATTCCGTCGTTGGATGAAAGGTACCGGACTATAATACAGCATTGTATCACAAAAGGCAATCAAGACTGCTTTGTTCGTCTGTGTGGGTGCCTGTTTCCTTTGTGGAGTCTCCCCCTCTTTTTTTTCGCACCTTCAACCCCCAAACGCACCCACCCACAAGCACATACAACTGTCCCATACACAACTGACGCATACGAGGAACACATGCAGGTCACATTTGCACAACGGTACAATGTTGTCATGAAGATCTGACAGTGTTTCGTCTGTCTAGAACATGAGCGTGCACACAAGGGACACACACACACATCCCATAATAAAGCAGAAGAATATGAGCATGGGTGGGGTTTGCGTTATGGGGGAACAGGAGCAGGGCTGTAGAACAAAGCAAGCATGATTTCTGTTCTAAGACCTTTCATTAAAGGGTACTTCCTATGTCGGGACAACAGCAGAAGAGTGTGAGGAAAAAAAAAAAAGAACTTGTGAAACTTGATCTTCTGTGGTTTAGATTGAACTGATTCTTGCCTTTATACCGGTAGCGTGCTGCAGCGTTAAACCACTTATCTTAGTTTGTCAGTTTGGTTATTTATTTATTTTAAGGTTGACATTGATAATTCAGCAGAATTTAGTTTTTATTTACTTGGTCTTGGTGTGGAGATCTCATGCTTGAACGTCTAGACATGCCTAAACCAGCAGTAAGTTCTCTGGAAGATTAAATAATGAAGTAATATTGCATTAGCTCATAATCTAATGAGCAGTAGAGTAGGTGAGACCATGGCTGTGGTTCTGAATGAATCCTTCCTGATGTTTTTAATCACCCTTTTGTGGACTTTTCCTTTGTAGTAGTAGACATTAAACCATAGGGGGTTGGGGGCCGGCAGAGAATCGGTCACGAATCTGAATCGGGATCACAGAAGTGAAAAAAAGACTTCTCAGCCATTAGCCAAGTAGATTTAAAATGTTAAAGCAAGAAGTAAAAAATGTATAGTATAAAACAATAAAGTTTTATGTTAAGTTATATTAGTTTGTACTAAATTAAGAATATTTGATCATTGTAACAGCAGTAATCAGCTAATGTTTAATTAATAGTTAAATTTATATTTATTTATCAAGAATGCATTCAATTGATCAAGTTACAGTACAGACATTTATAATGTTACAAAACATTTCTATTTCAAATAAATCCAGTTTTTTGCACTTTTTATTCATCAAAGAATCCTGATAAAAAAAAATCAGTTTCCACAAAAATTACACATTTGATTCAAATTAATAAATGTTGATTTATGATAAATGTTGAATGAATGATTTCTGAAGGATCATGTGACACTGAAGACTGGAGTAATGATGCTGAAAATTCAGCTTTGCATCACAGGACTAAATTGCGTTTTGAAATATATTCAAATAGAAAACAGTTCTTTTAAATTGTAATAATATTTCACAATTGTTTCACTGTATTTTTAATCAAATAAATGCAGCCTTGGTGAGCATACCAGTTTTATTTGTGTTGCTTAATATACATAAACCTTTGAACGATAGTGTTTGTATGCATGCATATTCTATAAATTCCACAGTAAATATATCTAAATAAAATATGCATAGTAAATATATATTTATGCATAGTCCAGCACTACCCTGACTGTCCAGAACATGTTGGACACTGGGAGTTTCTCCACTCCACTATGTTTCTTTTTACACAGCTCCTTGTTTCCTGTCGCTTTTTGCCCATTGCACATGCAAAGAAACACATCAGCAAATAAATAGAGATGACAAATATAAGCCATGAGTTCTAATGGGCTTTTGTTTATGAATGCCTCGCAGGGGAGGAAAAGAGACTGAGCAGTGAAGAATGGACTTGAACCACACAATATTGACTAATGTTCTGAGAGGAAATAATGCAGCTAAATGTAAGCTGAGTGGAATGGACCCTTTTCACAAGACTGTGATGACGCGTTTAACGGTCAACAGCATCGTAAATCCTCGAAAGTTTTTCATATTTGTATTTTTTTTTGCTCTCTCTATCTCTCCCGCCTGTTTCCTCCCCTCCCCCGTGCGGCTGATGACAATCGTATACCCAACTTTCCAAATCGCGCTGGATTACTATAGCAGAACACAGTCTGTGTGGCACCCTGCCACTGCCTCCTGGCCATGAAAGGGTGCCTGGGCTTTACATAGTCAACACAAAGGCGTAATTAGTGGAATTAATTGAGAGAAGTAAAGACATGTAGATTGATGTCAACTTGTTCTTCAGTGGTAAAGCTGATCTATTGAAATGAGAGACTAATTAGTGACATGTACTAAGTAGGGTTGGGTATCGTTTGGGTTTTTTACGATACCGGTGCCAAATCGATACTTTTAAAACGGTACCGGTGCCTGAACCGATACTTAAAGTTTAATCTTCATAGATTAAGGAATAATCATTAATCAACTACTTGCACTTAAGAACCTGTATTTGGCATAAAATGTAAGATTTTCGGACTGTGTACTTGTTTGTGCGTATATTTGCATGTGCAAATCTCTTCTGACCAGGGCTGGATTGGTAATCGGGCATACCGGGCATTTTCGCGGTGGGCCGACGCACATAAGGGGCCGACAGAATGTTTTTTGTTTTTTGCCAAGGACCATCACGCAGGGACAGCGAGCAGCCAGTGGCCCATTGGATTGTCTCCTGTATTGACAGCGTAAACCATCCAATCACAATGCGCTATAGACAGAGCGATGAAGTATTTTGCTCCGCCTATATAAAGATCGCTTCACTCCAACTTCTTCCTCGTCGGCTTTTCCCACGTTTTCA
>NW_015641024.1:521773-541476 GCF_001515625.1 Sinocyclocheilus rhinocerous
GGAGTGATGCGGGCCAAAGAGCCAGCAGGAAGAGGAGAGGAGAGTAGTTGAATCGGTAAAGTGCTTAATAGGGACTCGCAACGGAGACAGGCATCTAACCTATCCTAATGTGTGTGCGCACCATGAGTGTAGAATACATAACAGAGATGGGCACTCGAGTTAGTGACTCGGACTCGAGTCGCATTTTTATAGACTTCAGACTTGACTCAAACTCGACCTGAAATGACTCCAGACTTGACTCGACTCCAGGAAAAGGACCTTTCAGCTCCGTGCGCTTTCTCTCTCTCTCCAGACGCGCGCCGGTGCCAAGTTCAAGAGCTACAGATGACACAGTTATTTTAACAACAACAGAAACAACAAAACACAGCAGAAAACAACAATGCTGCAAATATAGTTATTTTTCATACTATCTATTTATCTATCTATAACCTGTGGCTCTGACTGTTCAAACCAGATGTGACCAGACGTTTCTGATCTACATTTAGCATTATTAATCTGTAGGCTAAGAACATTGCAAAAAAGAATCATGTAATTATAATTGGGAAAATTGTTGTTAGATGGCTAGGATATATACACACAACCACCAGCGCATTAAATACACACATATACTGTATATATATATATATATATATATAGAAATGGTGGTGGGCCGCCTGGACCAAAAAATGCCTGGGCAGATTTTTTGTCCCAGTCCAGCCCTGTCTGTAACCTATTACATTTCCAAAGTAACCTTCCCAACACTGTTCTTTGCCTAGTGGACAAAGGAATAATAGACTTAAACCCAAACTGTACTTTGGTTTTTACATATATGCTAGAGTATGTGTACGTTTCGTTATCAGCATAGTAAATGCACGTATGCTCAATACGCTCAGCTTGTGGAAGCGCTTACATTTTTTTTTGCACCACAGTTTGTGCACTAGGTGGCACCGCTGCTCCGGCTCATTGTTTCACGGTCGGAAAAGAAATTGATGAGACAGGACAAAAACCGCAGCAAATTATTAGAGACTGCAACAACACTAGACATCCGCATTGATGAACGTTTCTGTGAGAATTAAGAATTTCCCTTAAAGGTACAAAGACTAGACAATAGCCACTTTTACATGGACACTTTTTGTTTAATTCGGAACGAAATCATTATATTCAACAAACCCAACAACATCGGCTCGTTCCGTGCGTCATATGTCATCATGCCATTTCTACTCATTGCGTATGTCATGCGCAAAAATTCCCAGTTTCGGTTTTTATTTTTAATAGGCATGCAATAGGCATTGTAATCGGAATACAATGCTCCATGTAAACGCACCTAATGATGAAACTTTCTAGTGCTAATGTGTCGAGCACATCAAAACACAGTCAGTTTTGGAACTGATAAAGTATACTTAGGGTTTAACAACCCATATAAGACCAGAACATCCAGCACACTCATGACAGTTCATATTGGCCAATTGGTTTGGGTAAGGGGTTGGACGTTATGGTCAGGTTTAGATTTGGGTCATACAATTTTTTATGATTTTATCTCGTACCCAGAACACCCAGAACATCCTATAGCAAGCAAGCTGGAAACGCACCTCAGTTACCACATAGTAACTGCCAAACATCACCTCAGCATCCCTCTTAAAATTAAAGTTTCCAAAAGTTTTTTTTTTTTTTTTTTTTTGCAGTGATGCCTTAGATAGAAGATCCATTTTAGGTTCTTCAAAGAACCTTTCAGAGAACAGTTCTTAAAATAGCAATTTTTTTTTTCTTAGTACAAAGAACATTTTAATAATTTGAAGAACCTTTTTCCACTCTAAAGAACCTTTGTGGAACTATGTATGTTAAACCATTCGGAACCATTGATGCCAGTAAAGAACTTTTATTTTTTAAGAGTGATTGTGTGTGTGTATTTCTCACAAATTCTCTCCAGAATACCAAAAGTGTACCTAAATGATTATTTTCTGTGGCTCTAGCAGGTGGCCACATGGTCTGACACGTTGACCAGTGATGCTAATGCATTCACCTGAGTTCATGTCTGGCTTGTATTATTACACGATTCCTCTTCTATGATAATTTCCTGTATCATCGTTCATTATCTAAAAATGGCAGCAGAAGAGAAAATATTATTCTCATGCTATTTCATGCTTTAGAGATATTGTTGGTTGTGAAATCAGACTAGCTCTGTACAGTTGCATCAGAGCTTGTACAACAGTATGCATGGATTTATTTGGTATGTTGTTTACTTAAGCAAATTAAGTATGTTTTCTATTTTTTTTGCTAATCTTTTTCATAAAATGTCTTTGGAGTTCCTTTCAGAGTTCATGTACATTAGATATGGCAGATCATCTCAAATCACCCATATCTGCTCCATTGCATAGCAGAGCACTTGGGAGCTGTTCAAAGGTATTTGTCACTTTCTTGCCATCTTAAAGACATTTGAGTTTGTATTGCATCTGAAACCAGTGTCGTATCTGTGGTTAAATCTCAGAGTTGTTTTTTCCCAGAGCTCCACTATAGCTACTGCTTCTCAGCATAACATGTAAAAATTGCATTATGATGAACAGTAGTGATATCTTGAGACGTAATAGTTTTGTGTACGTATATACTGGACTGTTGTGACTGTCTATATCAGGGGAGTCAAACTCAGTTCCTGGAGGGCCGCAGCCCTGCAGAGTTTAGTTTCAACCCTGATCCGACACACAAACCATGTAGTTTTCAAATAAGCCTGAAAGACGTGATTAGCTGGATCAGGTGTGTTTAATTAGGGTTGGAGCTAAACTCTGCAGGGCTCAGGCCCTCCAGGAACTGAGTTTGACACCCCTGGTCTATATGTTTGCATGTACAGATGAGAAACTGATAATGTTGTCATTTTCTGTGTTACTCTGTTTTGTTTCTGAGATGTCTGAGACATCTGCCCTCTAGCTTCTGTATTATCTGAATGCCTGGTGCTAATCCATGTCCTAGAGATAAAAGTGGAAATCATTGCAAGGTAGGCTGGTTGTCTGCTGCTGAGGACAGATTTCAGATGAGTCAGAAGAGTAAAATCTCCCCAGACTCCCTAAAACTTTCCCAAAACTTGCTCACACACAAATCATGTAATGCATGTTCTATCTAAAAAAAATTTTAAATAAATAAAACTAAGGAAAAAACTAAAATAAGCAAGGATTTTTATGATTCTAGTAGAGAGTGTGTGGAAAATATCAGGGGGAAAAGTATTCAAAAAAATTAAAAGAAACTTACATGGTAACTACTATTTCAGTCTTTGTTTTTTTTTTTACTGGTCAGAAACTATTAGATTAATCAGGATTATTTCATTCTCTTTACAACACAAAATCAAATCTTCATGGAGTTTTGTGAAGAATTATTTATTTTATTATTAATTATTATTTATTTGCATGTTTTCATTTTTCCTTCCTAGCAGCATACATACTTGCTTACATAGTTAAATAGGGAAGAGATACATTTATTGCATTTAACTTGCTCACTGATGTTGTTAGGTGATATTTTCTGTAAAACTGCTTTGGAAATGTATTATGAAAATGCTATTCAAAAAAAAAAAAAAAAGAATTTCTTTTAAAATGTTTCTCTTTAAATGTTTGCATTTAACATAACATTAAAAACAATACAAAGTAAATCTTTTTTAAATAATTTTGATAATCTGCTTTGGTTTTAGTACAGTCACAATATAAAATCTATTTATAATGATAAAATATTTTTCGAAAACAACCTTTTTAAAAAACATGTACATTTTACTTTATAGCTTATTGCTTTTATATCTAGGTTCCATTGCAAAGGTATTGACTTACGTCTACTTCTACTCTACTTACGTCATTACTAACATCTGTACTAATGCTTCGGTTTTAGCCTGATCTGTTACATCACAGTCCGTCTCTTAGCGTTGTAGGAGTACTGTCTCCGTCCGAGAACTCTGACTTTTAGAGATGCACCGATTGCAATTTTCTTGGCCGATTCCGATTCCCGGTTTTTTGTTAGTGTGATCTGCCGATACCGATTTTTGCCGATTCCGATTTTCTTTCTAAGAACTACAATTGACAGCATATACAAACAAAAATCTACTTTTCTTCAATGCAAAATGTTATTTTCATAAAAAAACACAAGTAAAAAGTCAGTAATAAAGTAAGAACAAATAAAAAAAATTGCAAACAACAGCACAAATAAATGCAATAGAATAAAGAAAGCTATGAAACTAAGTTTTTCAGGTTAAGTACGTTTTTATTCAGTTAAGAAATACTACAGTATTATTTTACATTTGCACATCCAGTGTTATTTTACATTTGATTACTTTAATTTCTGTAGTCTTCATTGTAAAAATTAAATACAGATTAATGCTTACCATTAAAGTTATAAAACGTATTCAGTCAAGAGCAGAAAATTATTTTCTTTGTCTTTTGTTCTTTGATTAACATGACAGACAGCAGCATAAATATTGGACTGCGGTCCCTTTAAGAGTTTATCCACGGACCCAATATACTGTTACACAACATGCGTTCTCTTTCTCAACTATTTAACGTTCCAAAACTGACTGTGTTTAACTGGATACTCGCCAAAACGGGCATTTTGACATAATTTTTTATGTATTTGAACGTTTTAGCGCAGTTAGCCACTCATTTTGGTATTTGTGGCTCACAAGCTGTTTGAGACTGAGCAATCGCTTGTGAGCTCCACTAATATAGATCAGTCAGGGAATGACTAAAATAATGCGCAATACAAGCACTATTTAACCGGAGCGAATGAGACGTGTGTGAGAGAGAAGGGGTCGTCAGAGAGAAGAGAGCGAGAATGCACGGCTGACGTTATTGCCTGTGCAGCTGGTAACAAAACGGATCGGCTCGAAATCGGAAAGAAGTGAGACTGACCGGCTGATCACCGATCCGGGCCGATCATGAGGAAAATTGGCAGATTCCGATCCCTGGCCGATCGATCGGTGCATCTCTACTGACGTTAAAAATACACTTAGTTTCTAGGAATGCTGCTGCTTCCGCACTGCTAATCGATGCATGGTCGTGATGGAGAGACGCCCTGTGAAAGAGTTAGAGGAGGCCCCAGGCTTGTTGCAGAGCGGTGGCACCAGCGCGCAAGGCTGGTCGATGTGCATTTGCGCCAAGACTTGCTTCAGCCTGCCCACATGTGTCTTGACTCGTGAGAATGGGGCTACATGCAGCATCAGATGCAGCTTAGCTAGTTGCGGCGGTATTGTATTATGGGTCAGCGTGCAGTCTGAAGACATTACACCGAGTGGTTTCGCTAGGTGTTTGTGGATAAAAGCTTCACCCACAATTTTTTTTTTCTACCAGCAAACAATGCAGTATAAACCCATTTGTGTTTTATTTGCTGTGGCATACAAAGGAATGTTCTGGTTAATTGCAAGTTAGGCTCTGTAGTAGTGTTGTCACGGTACCAACATTTCAGTATTCGGTACCAATACCAGTGAAAATCCACGGTTCTCGGTACCAATTTCGGTACCAAAGCAAAACACAAAAACATGCTAATTAAAAATGTTGACTATACTTTCATTTAATCCAAACTGTGTAGCCTACATATTTAATTTTAAAGGGCTTTAAAACCTTATAGAGTTATTCAGCCAAGAATAACAACTAGGTTAGCTTAAAAAAAAAAAAAAAAACCAGAACTGCTTTTCTGACACTGATATGACACAAACAATGTTAACCATTTGTACATTCTCTAACACGCATATTTTAGATTCACAATTAATTTAAAAGCCTCTGGTGTGTAAAAATAGTAAATATCATCATGTCCTCCTGTTTTTTTTTTACCCTAATAAAAGAACTTCATTCTAATGTGATATTGTGGCGGACGCCACAAATAAATCAATGTATGGAAATGAAACTTACCTGCTTGAACTCTTTCATTTGATCTGGGTGTCTGTCTTTAAAGTGTTTTGTTAGTTTGGTGTGTTTCCTCATTTTGAGGTCGCCACGTCTGTGCTTTTATGAAGAGAACGCATCAGCGCACCTTTCGGATAGTGCATCAAGAACCGGGTTTACCGAGTACTCTGTACCACCGGTATTTAAAAAAAACCTGGTACCGTAACGTTTTCATTTTTTTAGTACCGACTTGGTACCGAAGTACCGGGTCTTTTGACAACACTACTCTGTAGACACTATCATTGTTCAATATTACCTCATTATATCACTTGTACCCAAGTTTGTACTCAGTACTGTATACAAATAAATGCAGCCTGGTGAGCATAAGAGACTTCTTCCAAATACATTTAAAAATTTGACCCAACACCAAACTTCTGAGTGGTAGTGTACGTGTTATTTTTTTCCTAAACTGAGCATTATTTTCTGTGGTAATCAACAGTATGCCACAGATACTGTCGATAGAGCTTGAATTTAACCTGTAATGTTCCGTTTAGATGAAACTTTTTAAACGCTGCATTTGTTTTGTGTATTTAAGCAATAAGGTACTATAAAGTTGTGCTATTTCACACAACAAAGTGCCTAACTCATTAGCTATTTGGTAATCTAAATGTAAAAATTGGGTAAATGGTCTTGCACAATTAAATATCCAATACCAGCCAATACATATCCAACACTGACCAATATAAAATATTTAAAACTCTAACATCAGCGGATAACCAATATCGTATTAATATCTATCCTTAGTTCGAAAAATGCAACAGAAATAACAATCCCGTGGGAGCTGTGCAGTGATGTGGTGGACAGGTGTTTTAATACGACTATATTATGGTTTATAGCACGTGTGGAACACTGTGTTAACCAATCAGAATTCATAACCAGAACTATTTGGTTTAATTTGGTTTCTGGCAAAGCCAGATTTTTCCAGTGGTGGAAGTGGGCGACTGTAAAGTACATATCAGAGTTGGATCATTAGCAGGGTAGAATGAGAGTTAGCTGAATAGAGCTTTGTGGTCTTGGGTGTTATATCACCTTCGCTGCATTGACTAGCTTTGACTCATGACTCTTTTGGCTTAACGAAACAGATGGAATTTTCCTCCCACCCTCCTGTAAGCACTCTGTTTTTTACCCTTTTACATCTGATATTATGGAACCAGCCCCAGCCAGCCAATCAATACAATTATGTATGACGTAATTGTTCAGCTCTCCAGAGCAAGGTATAATCAGTTTAATGATCACGTGCTATGAACTGATTGTATTTTGATATTACTTATATTACAGTATTATATTACAATGCATTCAAACCTGAAAGAACATTTTCAAGCGTACGGTTTGCAAATTCACCTCACTGTTGTTCTGTTAAAGGTCACCTCTGGCTGCTCTTTAGCACGTTTGTGTAATTTGCGGTTCTCTTTGCTTTGCATTAACCTGTTGTGTGAAAAAATTCCCCAAGAATAAGCTCTGGGCAATGGTGCATTTGTGGTAGAAATGAAAAAATGTGGTGATATGGATAGTGATACTTATCACGATGAGTACAGGATGTAGAATTAGTTGCGTGTCAGTGTCTGAAGAACTTTACAGAGCGCAACAGCGCCATTATGCAGAAAGAGAACTTTACCCATTTATGACGGTCCGCAGACAGGCTGTCATTTAAGTGTGAGTAAAATAGGTGGCATGAAGAAAGCATGAAAAAAGTATGCTAATAAACAACATATAAATAATCCTCCATGATGATCATAAGGCTGATTTAGCATGTACGTGACGGCAAATATGAGAATCAGCCATAATAAGCTGAAGTGAAACATCTGTCAGTTAGTGTCTGGGTTGTTGTTGTGTCTGGGTTTTTTCCAAGTGTGTGGTTGCTGACGGTTTGTGCAAGCTGCAAAGATGTCTCAAAGATCACTCTGGAGAACGAGGCAAATGGTGTCCAACCGATGCTTGGTAACAGGTGCGTTGTGGGAAACACGGTTGCTCAGATGCCGCTGACTAATTGGGGCTTATCAGGTATTGCTGGGAAGCGCAAACAACACCTGGGGCCTTTGTCGAGCTGTCATGGGGATATGGGCAGGGTCCTGCCCGAGACTGGGGTCCTCAGTTCTGGTTTCACTGATGACGGAACGAGAGCTAGAAATCATATGGTTGTCATGTGAACTGTAAGAGCGACCTTTATGATGAGTCAGTTCTGAGCTACAACAGTTTAATCTACAAAGATTTCTTAAAGCTATGTATATCCGTTGCACTTTTGCCACAAAACAAGTGGCTTGCTGCTGTGCTTCAGCACGTTTCCTGCCGCACGTATTACACCTGTAAGAATCCGAATAAACTTCCTCTGCTCTGCTTTTGTGTCTCTCGCTTCCACCAAACCTTTCCCACATTAACTGTCTTGCTCTCCACCAGTCAGCTATCAAGTCTGAACAGGATGTTAGTCTTCTGACACCACAAACACTTCCTTTGGCCTATAGCAGTGTAGTTGTGTACAGGAAGACGGCTCTTGTTGGCCAGCTGGACTGTGGAGACCTGCTACTGGAGATTAATTCACGTTTTTGTCTACGTGCCCTTCATATGAGCGTCTTATTTTTCTTTCATTATGATGAATTAGTTTTTTCTTTAGAAGAAGAGACAAAAGATTCATTATTTAGACAGGACGATCTGGCGTCCCTTCCAGTGTGCAGTTGAAGGACAGGGCGGGTGGGGGTAATAGTGAAGTGGGGCAGGCCGGAGACGGCGCTGCTGAGTCTGACAAACCAGACCATCAGGTTTCACATGCTGTCAAATCCCTAGATGAAAGGCGGCAAAGGTCTCCACAGTAACATTGAGGTCCAGACTGCATTGAGGACCTTGCAGACGGCCCAGTGAACTCACAAACATGAGTTGTCAGCAGCGAAACTACCCACTCAAACCTGTTCTGAGAGTGAAATTTCAGTGGGTGGATCTAGAGCTGTTTTGAAACACATCCATCAGTTTCTGAGAAGGCGACTCGCAGATTTTGATGGGTAATTTAAGTTTTGGTCTGACACTCTGTTGGTTGTTTACAGTGTGAAAAAAGTGTTTACTGAAAATAGCTCGAATGGGACAACTTGTGTCTGGTAGTTGATGCATGGTGTAATTTTGGACCGGTGTACCAGTAGAGAGTATCAAGTGAAACGCAACCTGGACAAGGAGGCCATTGTTCTTCACTGCTGCTCAAGGAAATGGCCTTGCTGGATATTATTGGCATTTGGCAGCAGGATTGTGCCACTGTCTATGCAGCTGTACCTTATTGTGTTCTTCTAGATGACTGAGACACGCTTCCTGGTATGTTTACATAAGTCGGCATCTGTGATTCTGTATGTGAGGGGTGTTGAACTGTGTGCAGCAAACAGTGATGTTGAAGTGAGGTGGGTGCGTCACACAGATGTCTCAGATTCCTGCCTTTGTCTCCAGATACCATTCCACATGGTTGCATAGTCTCTACAGTGACTCTGGCCTGACGGGGTATTTGCGTCTTTCAGTGTTGAGGCTTTGGCAGCTTTGCTCTGGCTGTGCTGATGGTGTGTCTTGGGCAGTGGTCCTAATTCAGTCAAGAACATCTACGCATAAAATTACAATGATAGTGTCTTTCATTCTCGCTGGAACGTGCTGATGACGTATCATGTCTGCGCAAACAAGGTGCGCAGAGGTATGCAAATACATATTTTGACAGGCAGGCAGGACAGCCTGTCGTAATGTTCGGACCGAACATTTTGATTGGATGAACATTTTATGGTCCTACGCCTTCCACAGACAATATAAATACATATAGATAAATTTAGACCACTTCACTTAGTGATTGCTATCGGGATGTGAAGAGACTTTCAACCAGCATAACAAAAAAAAGAAAAAAGTGTTTACTGAAAATAGCTCGAATGGGACAACTTGTGTCTGGTAGTTGATGCATGGTGTAATTTTGGACCGGTGTACCAGTAGAGAGTATCAAGTGAAACGCAACCTGGACAAGGAGGCCATTGTTCTTCACTGCTGCTCAAGGAAATGGCCTTGCTGGATATTATTGGCATTTGGCAGCAGGATTGTGCCACTGTCTATGCAGCTGTACCTTATTGTGTTCTTCTAGATGACTGAGACACGCTTCCTGGTATGTTTACATAAGTCGGCATCTGTGATTCTGTATGTGAGGGGTGTTGAACTGTGTGCAGCAAACAGTGATGTTGAAGTGAGGTGGGTGCGTCACACAGATGTCTCAGATTCCTGCCTTTGTCTCCAGATACCATTCCACATGGTTGCATAGTCTCTACAGTGACTCTGGCCTGACGGGGTATTTGCGTCTTTCAGTGTTGAGGCTTTGGCAGCTTTGCTCTGGCTGTGCTGATGGTGTGTCTTGGGCAGTGGTCCTAATTCAGTCAAGAACATCTACGCATAAAATTACAATGATAGTGTCTTTCATTCTCGCTGGAACGTGCTGATGACGTATCATGTCTGCGCAAACAAGGTGCGCAGAGGTATGCAAATACATATTTTGACAGGCAGGCAGGACAGCCTGTCGTAATGTTCGGACCGAACATTTTGATTGGATGAACATTTTATGGTCCTACGCCTTCCACAGACAATATAAATACATATAGATAAATTTAGACCACTTCACTTAGTGATTGCTATCGGGATGTGAAGAGACTTTCAACCAGCATAACAAAAAAAAATTTTTGAACCAAATCTGCTACCCTGCCTTTTAAGTCACAATGTCATGGAATGTCATCTTTTCTTCTGTAATGTGACACATCAGAGTAAAATGAATTGTCAAAAAATATAGGTTGGGGACTTTATTCTATCATTGGTTGTTGTTGATTGGATGGAGGCAGATCTGATTGAGAGCTTGCAGTATTTGTATTGCATATGTCACTAAAGAGAAATCTTGTTTCAACAGAACTTCATGTTAAGATATTTACTTAAATTATGTTGTAATTAAGAATTAAAACATAAAAGAATTGTTCACTGTAAGATCATTAAGATGCATATAGAAAACAGGGTGAATTACCATTTCAAGCCTACTTTAAGTTTTTTTTTTTTTTAACAATAGTTCTTGGACAAATATGATCTATTCTGAACTGTTCTGATAAATGGGTGAACACATGGATATTATGTTGGATATTACATTTTCCACAACTGTGGCTACAAAGTAGTAGTAGTTCCAGTTTTTATTGCATTACAGTTGCATGTCACATCTCAACATTATTTCAGATGAGCAGAACTTCAAATATGTGCATAGTGTACCATATCAAAACAACAACAACAACAACAACAAAAAAAAGAGGCATTGGGCAAGCAAATTGTATGACAAACTATTTTAACTTTGAACTTATGCAATTTATTCAGCTAGCAGAAAGCTGAATGGGGCAACTCTCCAGCCTAAAATCTAAAATACTGTAATTATATCTAATATTGTGACTATATGTCTGGAGCCAGGGCAGACACGCAGGTAATCACGCTTGCTTGCTCACACTGTCTGTGTCTCACACACAACTTTGTTACTCAAATGCGTCCATTAAATTTCACGTGTTCAGCAGTCCATCATCTGTTATTCCTTACTAAACACTCTAGAACGTCGGTCTCATCATTTCCCCTTTTAAAAGGGGATTTTAGATTGGGGGAAAATGTATAGCTTTTGTGGTGTGGTGGAAATTACACACTAATTGTACGTATTGAAGATGGTAATTCTTGTAAAATGAGATAGACATTCATATAACAAGGTGATAGTTCTAATGTGACGTAGTTTTACACATCCCGTGAGGTTTCATTACTTTGTGAGTCACTGAATAGTAATAGTAAGCATCCAGTCCTGCATACAGTTACGTGTAGGCTAGGTGTAGAAGACTGTATGTCACATGAACTCTCACTTCATCTTAATTCATGGGGCAAGAACAGATTGTAGCTGAAGGACAGTTCTGGCATGTAGCATTTACTCAGAAGGGAAATTCCAGAATTCTACTTGAGCTATTTTTGGTTTCCAACATGTGTCTGATCAATGCAGGACTACTGCTTGTGCTTTAGATAAAGCCTAACCCACACTACAAGAAGGAAGCTTATTAGCCTTTCATGTTGTTGAAGTCTGCAGCACAAGGCTCCAGATTCTAGATTCCAGATCCAGAATCACAGACGCTCATCTAGTGTGCACACTCAAGTAGTCGCGGATGCTGCAATGCATTTCAAACTTGCTTCCGTTCAAACGGTCTCTAAACAAACTACAGCAGTGAGCAAGAGTGAGCTTTTGTCTGTGATTGTGTAAAATATGCACCATAACATGACAGAAAACAAGAAACTGAGTCTTTAAGGCCGTGTTTCCACCTGGTATTAAGATGTGTTTTTGTGCTCCAATTACAAGTGTTCAGCGCTAAATACAGATGGAAACAGGGTGTTAAACGCTTTGTCATTTGATGATCACTGAAACCACATATGGAGGTAGTCAAAAACATACGTGTAGTGTAAACACTGAATGCGTCCCAGGCCATAGTAAAACATTGCATACTTGCCAACCACTCACCAAACACATGATTGTTCTGGGACATGTTGTGAGAAAGTGCACCAAAACAAGTGATTTAAACTTCACCAAAACATATGGTTTATGCTAAAAATTGCAGATCCCCCTTATCCTTTTCATTCTCTTCCTTTCCTGCTGACTTGTACAGTAAGCTGTGTAAAAAAAAAACTTTGCTCATATATGTGTGCGGCACTCCTGTGAAAATGATGTAGAGGGTGACAAAATAAGAGGGGAGTGTCTTGATGAAATCTGAGCACAAGTGGTCAGTGGAGACACATTTGAAAAACATGTTAATACCAGGTGGAAATTGTAATGCAACTAGACTGACCACTTGCAATCAGATCACTGAAAACACATCTCAATACCAGATGGAAACAGGACCTAATGTTCACAGGCTGACCAGGTTTGATTGCCAAAATAATGACAAGTTTTAAACGAACTCTCCCCTGTCTTCCATTGTTTGGACACACAGATGGTCCTGCCCAAACCGGTTAATGTTGTTATGCCTGGCCCACTCAAAAAGATTGTTTGGTGCTGTTAGAGGCACAGAAATTACAGCCTTTTTAAGTTTATATTTGATTTGTTGATGGTCCCTTTTTTACCTTTGGCCTGCTAGTAATCGTTCTGTTCTGTGTTTGTTTCCAGGTGACACTGAGGAGCTTCCTGGGCCACTGAGACGTGACTTCGGGCTGGGCGTCTCATTTCCTGTGCCCCTGCTGGCCCAGACAAGCTGCCCTCTGAATGACTACTGGCCGTCTGGTTGCAGGGCTTTGCCAAGCTGCCACCATGAGCAAATACTCCCAGTACTTCAACAAGACCCTCATAGAGGTCCACTATCGCATTGCCAAGAACATGAGCCAGAAGGAAATCAAAGGCCGCATGGAGAGTAAACAAAGCCTGAGCGCCCTGAACATTTTATTTGTCATAATCTGCAGTATCATCATCTTGGAAAACCTCCTGGTACTCATTGCCGTGTTCCGCAATAAGAAGTTCCACTCTGCCATGTTCTTCTTCATCGGGAACCTGGCCTTCTCGGACCTACTGGCTGGCTCCGCCTATATTGCCAACATCTTCCTGTCAGGCCCTAAAACATTTCATTTGGTGCCTGTCCAGTGGTTCATACGAGAAGGGACTGCTTTCATCGCACTGGCTGCCTCAGTTTTCAGCCTGCTGGCTATCGCCATAGAGCGCTACATAGCCATCACCAAGGTCAAAGTTTACGGCTCCAACAAAACTTGCCGCATGTTCCTTTTGATCGGAGCGTGCTGGGTGATGTCCATCCTTCTGGGAGGGCTTCCCATTATTGGTTGGAACTGTATTAATAACCTGGGGGATTGCTCCGCTGTCCTGCCTCTCAACTCCCGATACTACATCCTGTTTGTCGTCACCATCTTTACCATCATCTTGCTGTCCATTGTGATCCTTTACGTTCGCATCTACCTTATTGTGCGTACCAGCCACCAAGAGGCCACCAATTCTCCAGCTTACGCTCTCCTGAAGACTGTCACGATCGTACTTGGTGTTTTCATCATTTGTTGGTTGCCCGCCTTCACCATCCTTCTCTTGGACACTTCTTGTTCGATGAAAAAATGTCCTATCCTCAACAACGCTGACATCTTCTTCAGCATCACCACACTGAATTCGGCACTGAACCCGCTGATCTACACGTTGCGGAGTAAGGACATGAGGAAGGAGTTCCTCAGGGTGCTTTGCTGTTGGGGGCTGCTCAATTGTGGCAGGCCTCCTCACCGCTGCATGGTGCCACTCAAGAGCTCGAGTTCAATGGAGCACTGCACCAACAAACACGAACATCAGTCAATTCCCATCATGCAGGACTGCACTACTTGTGTCTGATTTCGTCTCCTCAGTGCCCAGGTGTTTGAAGACAAGGGGAGACCCCAGGCAAGGCACAGAAGACAGAAGTGTTCAGAGACCTCACTGATGAACGAGAATCACAATCAATGTCTTCGGACTCTTGGACATTTAGGGCAGATATCACAGCTGTGCTACCGGACTCACACGTGTCCTTTTGTTGCTTATGTCCTTGCAAAAGTTCCTGAACATCACAGAATGAGACTTCACCACGTATTTGACATTTTAAGGCAAAATTAAAGAAAGCCAAATTCAAATGGGAATATCCATTTAAGCTCTTTGACAAAACATGAACAATTTAAAGTTGCACTTTGTAGACTTCTAGGCAGCTTGGGATTGTATATTTCTCATATGCTGACCAACCTACCAGAAGTCGCATACAAGATGTATCCTATCCACAAGTAGACTACCACTGTCTTGGTTCAGAGACTTGAGAGGACAGATTGAAATGTACAGATCGACAATGCACTCCATGTGAGCCAAACAACCATGCATGCTTGCAGAACCTCTCCTAATGTATTCATCAAATTACTTGATATACATAACATCCTTTGATTACCAACAATAAAAGTATTCTTCATACTTCATTGTATTGCATGAAAGTCTAACCTGTGTAAAAACTAATATGTATGGCCAACCTATGTACAATTGTCAATGTTACTCCTCTTTGTCCATATTGTCCATCTAAACTCACTGTCCCTTAATATTTTATTTTTCTTTAACATTCCTAATTTTTTCCTAAGAGGAAAGCACAATCAGAATGTGATAACTGAATTCCTGATACGAGTTTCTCTCAGCAGCTGATGTAAACGCTGGTTGTGTTGGCATGACAATGCCGTAGCTTCGCCGCGGCAGCGTATGCTTCGTTTTGTGCCCTCTTGACGAATTGAACTGAATATAAGAATGAAGTGTTACGAGCGAACATTTTCGCTGATCGACAGTATTACCGAACATCATTGTTCTCCTGTTGATTATTGAGCTTGCAGCAACAAGAACGGACACTCACTGTGAAGTCTTAATGACGTTTAAAGTCAATTGAAATTGATACGCCATTGATAAGACAGGAAACTTTGAGATTAGGACAAATTGAGCATGCCTTTCTCTCTTTTGAAGGCATATTCATTCTGAGATATGGGGGTTGTTATGCTGTCTTTTAATAGGCCACAAGTCTTTAGAAGAAACTTTAAACTTCCTGCAAAGTTCAGTGTTTCCTATGCTTCTTCCCGTTGTTAGGGACTGACCTTAATGTTCCTATACGTTTATATCATCAGTCCAACACTTTCACTCACACAATCACAGCCATTGACTGTTTGACCCCAGCATGTTTTAGTTTCCTCTGCTGATCGGTTTAGTTCAGCAGAGAAAGCACTTTGGCAGCTCTTCCAGTACCGACCTAATGTATTTTGGTTTTTCTTTCTTTCTTTCTTTTTTTAATGCATGAAGAGTTTAAGCCTGTGTGAGCATCCCTATCACTCCGTTCAATGTAAAACATTGCCTACCCTGTGGAACAATGTTTATTTTATATGATAAATATATGAAAGTTTGTATGTATCCGTGTACAGTATGTATGTAATGTGTATACGTATAGAATGTCTTGTGTGCAATAGCCTTGTGTTTTAGTAGCAAGCTACCTGTGCTAAATCGGTACAATCCCAAACACTAATGTAGGTACATACACATTAGTTCATTCCTTTTTCAAATAAAAATAAATTAAATACAAAAAAAAAGTGTTGCTTTGTTGTTATTCTCTGTTTTATATTTTCTAAAGTTGTAGTTGAAAATATCTAGATTGACAGTTTCACGTATGCTTTTAGCATACACTTAAAAGTGGTTGTTGTGTGTGTGACAGAAGTGATTAATGCCACTACGTAATTTGCTTCAAGTTTCAGTCCTACGCAGTATTGGGTTAACAATCTGAACACAAGAGCTTTATCCCACATAGTACAGAAATCTGACTAGATAATAAAAAGGTGAAACTAAATGCTAACATGCATGAACATGGTTAAGGCCCGACTCGCTATGACATGAATCTATTCACAAACAATATTGCCTAGAACTGCTAGCCTTGATTTCTGACAGTCCAATAAGTGCCAATTCCAAGGTTTTGTGGGAGTGCAGATGTTTAGCCAAAGGGTTTAGCAGGAAAGAGGGAGTGCAATGATAGATCAATAGAAATGGCATTATGGGAAAGGGTTGTCTGGGAGGCCGAGGGTGCTCTTGGCACAAAAAAAAAAAAGGATTGTGAACTCTGACTGAGTGGGCTTAAGGATGGTCTGGCCTGGTTGTTGTCAAACATCCAGAATTCCTAGGTGGGAACAGCAACCCGCCCTGGGAGGCAACACAGCTGGGAATATGGCCAAGAGTCAGCAGGAAGTGACATCAGCCATACTGAAACAACTGCAAACATATACAGTTGTTTTCAGTACAGTCTTTATGATTAATGGCCATCCTGTACTCCCACTCCCTCCGGCATATGTGAGAACACGTTTGTTCTGAGAAGACGCGCACCCATAGCAGAAACTACAATTGATGTACAAGAGTGTCACCTTGTGGTCGGACAAAGAAAAGATTCTAACGGTATTTGTTAAAAAAAAAAAAGTACTGGCTTGTTGCGCCATCTGTAGGATAAACTAAGATTATGATCATAGGATCAGAATGATGAAAAAGAAAGAAAAAGAAAAAGCATGCAATTGAAGCATATCTAAATTTCTAAATTATATTTTTGATTTAACTTTGTTTTGTTTAAATGCAAATGCAATATAAAGTTAATTTGATTTTGGAAAATGTGGGGGGAAATGGAAAATGTGTTATTTAAATTTTAGTTTAATTATTTAAACGTGTTAATATTGATTTTTGGTTATCTTTACTTCAAAGGTCTGTATACTGCATTTATGTATGTATGCATTTATTTATTTGTTTAAATGTCATTCGTATGCTTTATTAAATATGTAAATTATTTATTATTTATTTAAATAATATAACACGGTAATTCAAATAAATTCTAAATCTAAATACTAAACATATAAACTTAATTTAAACAGATTGGAACTGGTCGGCTCGGTGTCAGATTTCTATTCGTCACCGGCAGTGTTAAATATTTACATTGGAAGAGTTAATGAAAATGAGGAGTGAATTTGCACCCCTGAGGGAAGGCAAAATGTGGTACATCCCATATTGGTTGAGACTCTGAAGCCGTAGAAGGGGTACACACGAAAATAATCCTTGAAAACAATTTAAGATTTCGTATTCTTTCACTATTAAAGTTTATATTTCATAATATTGCTAAGTTTTCCATATACTCAAAACAATGTATCTGAACAGTTTTAAACCCAAATAGAAACGCACAACTCATTTGACACATTTGACCCCCGTACTTTAAATTAGTGGTAGCGTCCAACTCACCCGCATTTCCGCGCGAAAAAGCGGCCCGCGCGTATTTCTCAGCTGCTAGCGACAATTCATAAAGCCCGCTGCTGTTGTCACTGTCAGATCTTAACCACCGCTTTTATCTGTTGTTTTAAATCGTGTTTTTAATTAGTCATTTTCTTTGATCAAACTCGAACTTGAAATGCCTACCAGGACCTCATTGTCTTTGCCAGAGGATGTCAAGGAACGGTACGGTGCTGTATTTGCCCTAATGGAACTGTAACTATAGACTGACTTTCATAGTTTGCTCTTTCGCGGGCTTTGCTCGTTGCTGGTTACACGTTGATCTCGTCACATAACAACCGCTGTATTATGTGCTGTTTGGAGATGAAAAACATGTAAAGTTTTTACTCTAGTTAGCATTTAGCCGTGCTACAAATGCTGTACCCGCCATCAGCTCGCGTGTAGTGGGTAAAACTGGCGGCGGCTGGTTGTTTTGATGCAAACAGAGTCACAGGTGTCAGTCTGACTGCATTTGGCGCCAAATACACATGTGTCAGAGTGAAGCCCTGCCCGCCTCCTATCTCCCTCTACTCAATCACTGCACAGGTCATTGGACTCATACCTACTGAATCCTGCTGCGTTTTGTGTAACTTACTCAAAATCGTCTGGTGACGTTAACAATAAATACCGACCGTCTCTGCGTGTGTGCTTGTTTACTTGCGTAATCCCATGATAGCGTCACTCTCTGATGAGACTGTCAGCTGAAGATAAAACTTTTAAGTATTAAGATTAAATGTTAAAGATTGTAATCTAATTTTAAATGTTTATTGCACGTCGAGTCATTTTGATCTTTTTTTATTTTTTTATTTCAAATTGTGTGGAGATGTGCTGTGCATTAATGAGATGTTTACCTCCATGTTCCCAGGCTTCAGGTGCTGGATGAAGGTGGAGACAGTTTGTCAGATGAGGTGAGGGTTTTTCATAGCAGTCTTATGAGTTATATTCAGATCAAACGGTCAGGTTATTCGTGTTCTCTCAGGTTGATGTCTACATGCCCTTCATGTAGTGTAAGTAGTTTAAAGGGGTTATATGATGCGATTTTAAAATTTTCCATTCTCTTTGGAGTGTTACAAGCTCTTGGTGCATAAAGAAGATCTGTAAAGTTGCAAAGACTAAAGTCTCAAATCCAAAGAGATATTCTTTATAAAAGTTAAGTCAACCACGCCTACCTAAAACGGCTCGTTCTAACACGCCCCCACATACCTACATCACTATGTGGGAAGATTTGCATGACACCTCCCAAATGTTCATGCAAAGAAAGGCATAACTTTTATTCTCGCTGTAGTTTTGTTGTCGCCGCCATGTCGTGAAGGCGCTGTGTGCTTCGTTGTGAAAGCGAAATTACTTTGTTTGGCCTTCCAAAAGAGGACGATATCCGCTTCGTCATGCCTGGAGCTGATCCATGCTGGTCACTGAGGGAATACTTCAACTTTGCGCTGTGAATCGCCGGATCGGCTTTCACTGTGGACGAAACTGAGTCCAGCCCGGGGTCGTCACATGTGGTTGCCGCAAGCCCTCCGGACGCTCAGTTTTTTATATTTAAAGAATTTGCCAATGATGATTCAAACATGAGTTTTGAGCAGTGTAGAGTAGTGCTTGTAGTTTGTCATTTCTTCGATCACAAATGCAGACATGGTTTTATGTTTACGCGGCGCGATGCAATGTGTAAAAAGACAGTATAAGTCATTATAATCCATAATTATGTTCCCACTGGATGCAACAAAAGCACCTCGTTTGTAATGCGTTTTAATGTTTTTGTCTCGTCGCTCCGGCCGGACACGGCATCAACACAGTATGGTGAGGGGCGTAACATTTCCGTCTCACGCTTGAGGTATTCGGCCAATCACAACGCACTGGATAGCTGGCCAATCACAGCACACCTCGCTTTTCAGAACGATGAGCTTTGTAAAAATCGACGCGTTTCAAAAAGGCGGGGCATAGAGGAGAAACAATAATGTACAGTTTGTGGAAAATAATGTGTTTTTTTTTACCTTAAACCGCATAAACACATTACA
>NW_015641024.1:541749-543156 GCF_001515625.1 Sinocyclocheilus rhinocerous
GTAATTATGTCCCCACTGGATGCTACAAATGCCTCGTTTATAATGGGTTTTTCTGGTTTTGTCGCTCCGGCCCAGGGCATCATCACAGTATGGTGAGGGGCGTAACATTTCCGTCTCACGCTTGAGGTATTCGGCCAATCACAACGCACTGGATAGCTGGGCAATCAGAGCACACCTCGCTTTTCAGACCGATGAGCTTTGTAAAAATCGACGTGTTTCAGAAAGGCGGGGCATAGAGGAGAAACAATGTACAGTATGTGGAAAATGTGTTTTTTGAACCTTAAACCGCATAAACACATTTCATTACACCAAATAATGTTCTTTTTAGCAACATCATATGACCCATTTAATAACAGTTACTGTATATCTGGTCCAACACATCCTCTTTTTTTTATTTTTTTTAGGAAGAATTTATAAGCAAATTGTCTGCGACTCTTAATTTCATGCCAACATTTATATCAACATCTTTACTGCCTAAGATTTATGTGTGAATTATTGTAAACATAATACTTTTTAGAGTTGCTCAGTAGCTCAAACAGTAGACCATGGGCAACACTAAGGTAATGGGTTCAAATGTGTCCCAAGGAAAGCAAAAACTGATAATGTAAATGTGTACCTTTTTTTAAAGCATCTGCCAAACTCATTCATACATTTCTTGAATGTTTCTGTAGTTTTACTTGTTTTCTTTCTTCATTGTGTAGGAGTGTGTAAAGGAAAAGCTCAGGTTACTGCAGGAGTTCCTGCTTGCTGATACTCAGGACCAGCTCAAAATCCTTGAGGACAAGTTAAAGAGCTCCGAGCTTTCCACTGTGAGTTACGCTGCCTTTTCGGTTCTCCTGTATAGAACTGTTGAGAACTTGTGCTCCAACTTGTGTCTTTCTGTTTAGGAGGTTTACACGTCAGAGGTGAAGGCCGTGCTGAAGAAAGCTCTGGGAGTTGTCAAGGAGGATGAAGGAGTGGAGCAGAAAGGACATTCAAATGGCTTCTCTGAAAATGGGTCTCACAAAGACGGTGGTGAGCAGGAGGGAGCCATGGATACTCAGGAGGAAGGAGATGCTATGAAGTCTCCCAGCGCCCCGAAGGGAAGGGGAGGCCGTCGCAGTAAAGCAGATTCTGAGCCCAAGAGTGAGTTGCAGGGGTTTACAGCTTTTAATTGCCCTCCATATGTTACAATGCCTGTATCTCTACTTTGATATTATTGTAAATGATGTATTGAAATTATATTGTTAATGTTGCCGTGAATTAGGGCTGTGCGATTTGGGGGAAAATATCAAATTGCGATTTTTTTTTTTTTTTTTTTTTTTTAAGATTTACCAATATTGCGATTGCGATTTAATATGCAATTTTTTTTTATGTTCTGTATTATTCAACAAAGACAAGCTATAAATCATTGTATAGTATGACCAA
>NW_015641024.1:543173-556241 GCF_001515625.1 Sinocyclocheilus rhinocerous
GTTTACGCAGTTGGCTAGAGCAGGGCTGATTGGGGAGAACAGAGGTGCGGTCACTCTTGCCCAGGGCAAGTAAGACTGCAACTCAAGGCTGGCAGTCATGCATATGCTCTGGAACAGAGTAATATCGCGTCCACATCGCAGTCTTTGCGATTAGGAAATCAAATCGCGATTTCGATTCGATTTCGATTAATCGCACAGCCCTACCGTGAATATAGCTATTGTTGTTGATATGGCATTAAAACACAAGTAAGTCTACATTGTGTGCTGGATGTAGAATATTTAGTCTTTATAAATGGCACATTTTGTCCCCCAACAGAATCTCCAGCCAGTACCAGGGTTACGCGTAACTCTGGAAAACAGCCAACTATCCTTTCCATGTTCTCTAGAGTGTAAGTCAACATTTTTAAGAGTTGTCCTCTTGTTCAAATCTGATGTGCAGTTTGTGAAGTGACAGTTTTGCACTTGGGCAGTTGAAATCAGATTGAGTTTGAATTCATCTTTGGTAGGGCTGCCCCCTAATAGTCGAGTCGACCAAAATGTTATTAGTTGCTTAGTCGCAGAAGAAAAAAAAATCCACAGGCGAAGTCACGCAGTCCGTGATGGACAGATTGTTAATGGCTAGTCTATGGTAATACAGTACATCCAGCAGGACATCCAAATGCTCGCCTATCATTCATCCACCACAAATATGGCTTATCTGAAACTTGTAAGTAGCAGCAACGTTACATGGCCTCTCAGTCTAATGTTAACCTAGAGAAATGTCTGCTATTCAAGTGTCCGTGTGGAAGCTGAAGCGCGCTCACTGCAGGACAGATGGTGGCGCCGGTGCGCTCACTTGCTCTAAAAATACTCTGTAATTTTTGGTCATACAGATAAGAGTAATACATCTTTCAAATCTGTGAAGACTCTACGTTTATTTGTGCACTCAAAATAACAAAACGCGCTTTTGTAAAATAATGAAAGCAAACAGGATGCGCTTTCTGCCGTCTCGGTCTGTGAACTTGAGCGCGAAACTCCTGAGTATATCTTTGCCTTACAGACATTAAAAATGTATCGATAGAGAGTGAAATGTCTACTTTCAAATGGAAAGCAAATATTCTCAGATTATGTAGGCCTAATCCGTATGAAACATGAATACAGGTGCATCACTACTGCGGCGATGACAAGTCTGTGTCGCCGACTTCATCTCTTAAACCGAAACAAAGTAATTATTAAAATGTTAATGCAGCCTCCTTTCTGTTTTTCCCTGACAAATTCATAGTCATAGCTTCTGCGGTGCCCTGAGGCAAGCTTTATGCGTGCGCTTATAGGCTTTGAAGGCAATTAAAGGCTCATTATTTAAATGGTTTATTAATAAACGTGCGATTAGTCGACTAATGATTAAAATGAACGACTACTAGTTGACCAGAAAAATCCTTAGTCGAGGGCAGCCCTAATCTTTGGTCACTTTATAAGTGGGTGTTGTACCTTGTTCCAATAGCCCAAAACGCAAGTCTGATGAGCTGAATGGAGACGTTGCAAATGGTGATGCAGAAGTGAAGCCTGAGGAAGATATTACAGAGGAGGTAAGATTTTGACATTTAATGCTGTTTTAAGAAATCCATAGAAATATTTTAATAGGAACACTTTTTTTTTTTCTTCCCCCGGTCAAGGTCCATGAAGAGAAACGCCTTAAAACAGAAGCTGAGGAGTGAGTTCCACGTTAAAGTCAAATTAAACCAGCCTTTCTCCATATGCGATGCATCTGTGAATTTAATAAATCTTATCCCCCCTCCTCCTTTCAGTCCTGATACTGAGAACACTACTAATGGCACGAACAAGCCTGTATCTGCAGCCAAGGTGACGTTCATTTCATTCCCCATTTATGCTTCTGCTTGAATTAATGCACCAAATGAATCTCATTAATCTGCATTTTAGACCCCTCCACCAAAATGTTCTGACTGCAGGCAGTATCTGGATGATTCAGACCTCAAGTTCTTCCAGGGAGATCCTGATGATGCTGTGAGTGTTTTGTTGTTCCTTTAGCTGTTCTGTAGTGTTTTTTTTTGTTGTTTTTTTTCCCCGGAAGCTGCCAAGCGATATCACTTTAATTGGCTATTTAAGAAAAATATAACTCCTTACTGATCCACATCAGCAATTTAAAGTTGACTTATTGTGCCTTTTGAAACGCTTTAATATTGTGTGATTTTTTTTTTTTTGTCTCTGGTAGTTGGATGAACCAGAGATGTTGACTGATGAGCGTCTATCCCTCTTTGATGCAAATGAGGATGGTTTTGAAAGCTATGAAGATCTGCCCCAGCACAAGATAACTAACTTCAGGTAATAAGGGGAAATGAGTCATACTAAATGGTATTCATATCCAGTTATTTTACTGACGTTACAATCCTCATTCACAGTGTGTATGACAAGCGTGGGCACCTGTGTCCATTTGACTCTGGCCTCATTGAGAAAAATGTGGAACTGTACTTTAGTTGTGCTGTTAAGCCCATCTACGATGACAACCCATGCATGGATGGTATGTCCCAAGTTTCTTAACAGTGAAGGCTTACTATTTTGCCAATTTAGGGTTTAGTGTAGATTAAATTGTTTGCGATTTTGTTCTCTTTAGGTGGGGTTCCTGCCAAGAAGCTTGGTCCTATCAATGCTTGGTGGATTACTGGTTTTGATGGTGGGGAGAAGGCTTTAATTGGCTTCACCACAGGTAAACATTTCAAGTAATCGAAGTCTCATCCTAGTCAGGTCTGTCCATGCACATGAGATCCAACCGGTCTTATTTCTTCTCCACAGCCTTTGCTGACTACATCCTAATGGACCCCAGTGAGGAGTACTCTCCCATTTTTGCTCTGATGCAGGAGAAGATCTACATGAGCAAGATTGTAGTTGAATTTCTCCAGAAGAACCAGGATGCTACATATGAGGATCTACTGAACAAAATTGAGGTGAGCTGATTGAAGTGATCTGTGTGTGTGTGTCTCTCTCTGGTCCTGTCGGCAGCAGTGCTGACCTGTTCCTTCATGTCTTTTAAGACTACCGTTCCACCTGCTGGGCTCAACTTCAACCGTTTCACTGAGGACACACTGCTGCGTCATGCTCAGTTTGTGGTGGAGCAGATGGAAAGCTATGATGAGGCTGGAGACTCTGATGAACAGCCTATCATCATCACTCCCTGTATGAGAGACTTGATCAAGCTGGCTGGTGTTACTTTGGGCAAGAGGTGTGTTTCCGTTTCATAGTCGAGTTTTTTTTAATTTTTTTTTTTATTATTATTATTATTATTTTATGTCTTTAGTGTGAGCACGGAGTAGTGGTTGACCAATATAAAAATGACTGCTGATACTTACAAGAACAGTGTGGCCAGATTTTTAGACTGTATTTAAACCCGTTAAACTAGCCTGAAAGCCTATGCTCTTAGCAACTGTTTTATTTTTTTTATTTTTTTTTTTAAATTACCTAGAATGTTTAATATTATCATTGGTGTAATGACACCGAGAGGTACAATGGGTATACAAAAGAATAACCCAGCACATCTAGACTTTGCAATATTTACCCACTCTTCTTTGCAGAACTGCTCAAGTTCAGTTAAATTTGATGGGGAGCGTTTGTGGACTGCAGTCCTCAAGTCATTCCACAGATTTTCAATAGGGTTTAAGTCTGGGCTCTGACATTCACCTTTTTCTCCTTCAACCACTATGTGGTCAACACTGTGCTTTGGGTCATTGTCATGTTGGAAGGTAAACCTCCTTCCCATTGACAACTTTCTGGCAGAGGGCAGCAGATTTTCCTCAAGAATTTGATGGTATTTTGCCCCATCCATATTTCCTTGCATCCTGACAAGTGCTCCAGTCCCTGCTGCAGAGGAACACCCCCATAACAAGATATTACCACCTCCATGCTTTACTGGAGGAATGCGGTTATTTGGATGGTGAGCTGTAGTGGATTTCTGTCAGACATATCGTTTGGTGTTGAGGCCAAATAATTTGTCACATGCACACAATGACCACTCTTTGTCATAAATTCCTGCAACTCTTATCAGAGTTGCTGTAGGCCTCTGTCGCCTCTGACCAGTTTCCTTCTGGCTCTTTCATCCAGTTTGGAGTGACTGAAATGCTCCAGGAAAGCTCTTCATGCTGAGCTAATCAAAATCACCACAGCTGATCACAGTTGAAGGTCAAATGGCTTTGTGTGCCATTGAAAAGGTGATTTAGCTACGTCATTCTTAGGGGGGGGGGATCATTTTTTCCAACTCAGATTTATTTATTTTTTTGTGTTGGTGTTATATTTTTCACTTGGATGTTATAAGTTGCACTGAGTAAATACAGCTGGATAAAACAAACTGTCCGTCTTCATTTCAGGCTGCAAAGCAACAAAATGTGATTATTTAACAGGGGGGGGATTTTCTTTTCTATACCCACTGTAGCAGATGTGTGCAACTGATGGGCGTTTCTATTTTTAGATGATCCGCAAATGGCCCGGATAAGGGTTTTTAATGCCCCTATATACTTTGACATCTGATCCAGTGCTAATGAAACTTGACATTTGTTAAAATATTGTGCAAAATACTCTGGAATTGGTCCTAAGGGGAGCCAAGGTTTAGTTGACCAGCAGCGATGGTTGTTGGCATGTTTAGATATCAAATCTAAATATATATTCTGTCCAGTTGAGACAAAGAGCTGTGGCGAAAAAGAGGTAAACTTCAACACCCGAAATACAATGGATTTTTTCTGACTGTCTGAGATGGGATACAAAAATGCAAAACTCTGTAGTGTTTGCAAAAGCCCGCTGGATGATGTGAATTTATTTTTTTTTTTTTTGCTAACACAAACCAATCAAATCTTGGTTCAGGTAACCAAGTAGACATTTATTAATTTACATATTCTGCCGACACTGTCAGATTTATCATCTGTCATCAACTTTGTATCATTACAATTTACCTTTAGTAAAGTGGATAAATGCTTTTGAATGGTTTAGTTTTTTTTTTATATACATGTATATATGTGTGTGTGAGAACCATTCCTTGAAGCTATGGTAGACTGAGCATTCAGTGGTTTGTTGGGATGTTAATGTTCACTCATGCTTGTTGCATGATCTTATGTTTCTAATGTTCCTCTAACCTTTCCTAACGCAGCAGGCATTTGTACTGGTATGTAAAGCCTGTTATTTTTATTTTATTTTTTCTCTGCAGAGTGTGTGGCTTGGTTTTCATTTATTTTCCCATACGCTCAAATGCAGTAGCCTGTGTTGGTGGTAAACTACTTCACTAGTTAAAAGGGGTGGGTGATGAGAATAAGAACATTTTCCATAGCATTTTTCCCCCTCCTCCCTGACTTGCATGGCTCTGCATAACAGATGTTAATTTGGGCTCCCATTGTTTGAATTTACAAGTTGCCCATTTAGAGAAACTAAGCCTCTGAAGGAACTGAATGTCCTTGTTTTATGAAGAACCGAGCCAATCTGCTCGTGACCTCTAAAAATGACTTTGAAATGAGAAATTTGCATCACCCAGTCTTGACAAACTGTCAGTCCATTCAGTGTCCTGTGACCTCCATACATATTACGTGCATGGCTCCATTTTTGCTTGGTGGTTAGTGGTCTCTGTATCTAAAATGGTGTGTTTGTAGCTCATTACATTCATTTTGTTCTTCTACAAGCCACATTTGTGGAGAATTTGTAATGTTGTCACATGCACACAATGACCACTCTTTGTCATAAATTCCTGCAACTCTTATCAGAGTTGCTGTAGGCCTCTGTCGCCTCTGACCAGTTTCCTTCTGGCTCTTTCATCCAGTTTGGAGTGACTGAAATGCTCCAGGAAAGCTCTTCATGCTGAGCTAATCAAAATCACCACAGCTGATCACAGTTGAAGGTCAAATGGCTTTGTGTGCCATTGAAAAGGTGATTTAGCTACGTCATTCTTAGGGGGGGGGGATCATTTTTTCCAACTCAGATTTATTTATTTTTTTGTGTTGGTGTTATATTTTTCACTTGGATGTTATAAGTTGCACTGAGTAAATACAGCTGGATAAAACAAACTGTCCGTCTTCATTTCAGGCTGCAAAGCAACAAAATGTGATTATTTAAAAGGGGGGTGATTTTCTTTTCTATACCCACTGTAGCAGATGTGTGCAACTGATGGGCGTTTCTATTTTTAGATGATCCGCAAATGGCCCGGATAAGGGTTTTTAATGCCCCTATATACTTTGACATCTGATCCAGTGCTAATGAAACTTGACATTTGTTAAAATATTGTGCAAAATACTCTGGAATTGGTCCTAAGGGGAGCCAAGGTTTAGTTGACCAGCAGCGATGGTTGTTGGCATGTTTAGATATCAAATCTAAATATATATTCTGTCCAGTTGAGACAAAGAGCTGTGGCGAAAAAGAGGTAAACTTCAACACCCGAAATACAATGGATTTTTTCTGACTGTCTGAGATGGGATACAAAAATGCAAAACTCTGTAGTGTTTGCAAAAGCCCGCTGGATGATGTGAATTTATTTTTTTTTTTTTTGCTAACACAAACCAATCAAATCTTGGTTCAGGTAACCAAGTAGACATTTATTAATTTACATATTCTGCCGACACTGTCAGATTTATCATCTGTCATCAACTTTGTATCATTACAATTTACCTTTAGTAAAGTGGATAAATGCTTTTGAATGGTTTACGGTTTTTTTTATATACATGTATATATGTGTGTGTGAGAACCATTCCTTGAAGCTATGGTAGACTGAGCATTCAGTGGTTTGTTGGGATGTTAATGTTCACTCATGCTTGTTGCATGATCTTATGTTTCTAATGTTCCTCTAACCTTTCCTAACGCAGCAGGCATTTGTACTGGTATGTAAAGCCTGTTATTTTTATTTTATTTTTTCTCTGCAGAGTGTGTGGCTTGGTTTTCATTTATTTTCCCATACGCTCAAATGCAGTAGCCTGTGTTGGTGGTAAACTACTTCACTAGTTAAAAGGGGTGGGTGATGAGAATAAGAACATTTTCCATAGCATTTTTCCCCCTCCTCCCTGACTTGCATGGCTCTGCATAACAGATGTTAATTTGGGCTCCCATTGTTTGAATTTACAAGTTGCCCATTTAGAGAAACTAAGCCTCTGAAGGAACTGAATGTCCTTGTTTTATGAAGAACCGAGCCAATCTGCTCGTGACCTCTAAAAATGACTTTGAAATGAGAAATTTGCATCACCCAGTCTTGACAAACTGTCAGTCCATTCAGTGTCCTGTGACCTCCATACATATTACGTGCATGGCTCCATTTTTGCTTGGTGGTTAGTGGTCTCTGTATCTAAAATGGTGTGTTTGTAGCTCATTACATTCATTTTGTTCTTCAGGAGAGCAGCCAGAAGACAAGCCATCCGTCATCCCACCAAGATTGAGAAGGACAGCAAGGGCCCGACTAAAGCCACCACCACTAAACTGGTCTATCAAATCTTTGACACCTTTTTCTCCGATCAGATTGACCAGAACAATAAAGATGGAGGTGGAGTGAAGAGACACCGGTGTGGTGTCTGTGAGGTAGATTGTCCAAAAATTGCCTTTTATTGCAACCACACTATGCCTGTAATGTCAGTGTCAACAAGGTGGCATTTCTTTCTTTCAGGTGTGTCAGGCGCCAGATTGTGGCAAGTGCTCAGCCTGTAAGGATATGATCAAGTTTGGAGGCAGTGGCAGAAGTAAACAGGCCTGTCAGAAGAGGAGGTATGCTAACTGTGGGCAGTCTTCATACTTGCGTAATCACTCTGCTTGGCAGAAATGTAGTATTGTTTCCATGTGTTGTGAAATGAGACTAAATGTCAGTCACTAGTCAGTGTGTTTTTTTTATTTTTTTATTTTTTTTTATGAATTGACTAACATGACACAGGTTTTTTTTTTTTTTTGTATTTGCTACAAATTCATCTGATCTGTTCTTTCTAAATCTGACTTGCGTTTAAGTAATCACTAGTCTTTTCCTTTTGTTAATTGGTTTGATTTTAATAAAGTGAGGGTGTCAGTTTTTACAGGACAGTGCAAGAATTTATACATTGATTTGCCATTAGATTTTTCACTCCTTCCGGAGCAGATATGTTGCTAACTAAAGTCTTAATCGTGTTACATTTTAATTTCTGTAGTTTTATTAGCTTTTTTTTGTCAAACCGACTTTGACGTGCTTTAAGTCAGTCGTTACAATCTGCCCTCACTGTTGCTTTTGCAGTGCCTCATTGTGTCCATGTTTGTTTCGTATGTTCAGTGCTGTGCTAATGCTAATAAAGAGCAGAATCCTCTTTAGTCAGCATGCTGCCCCCTGTCGTATAGAGTGAGAATAAGAAAACCATTTTGAGAAGCTCTTTATTTCCTGCCAGTTTGTTATCCAGCTCTATGGCCTTGGATTTGTTTGCCAGAATAAAGCTAAATGGGAGTCTTGTCCCTTGTCCAGATGTCCCAACCTGGCAGTGAAAGAAGCTGAGGATGATGAGAATATGGATGAGGAGGAAGTGTTGCCACTTAAGGAGACAAAGAAAATGTCTCAGGCAAAGAAGAAAAAACAGACGAAGAATAAGATCAGCTGGGTGGGCGAGCCCATCAAGGTATGTGATCTCTCTTACAATAAGAACCTGGATGCCCACTTGCTGGACTTGAGGTATTGATGTTGTCCTTTCAGACTGATGGAAGGAAGGAGTACTACATGAAAGTGCGTGTGGAAAATGAGGTGGTGGAGGTGGGAGATTGTGTGTCTGTCAGCCCTGCTGACCCATCACATCCCCTCTACTTGGCCAGGTAACCTTTATTGAAGCAAACCTGGGTTCTTGGCACTGTATTGCTTTAAATTGGTAAGCCAACATTTTCGTTATGATTATAGGATTACGGCATTGTGGGAGGATGGAGAGAAGATGTTTCATGCGCACTGGTTTTGCCGTGGCACTGATACTGTTCTTGGAGAGTCATCAGACCCTCTTGAGCTCTTCCTTGTAGATGAGTGTGAAGATATGCAGCTGAGTTTTGTCCATGGCAAGGTCAACGTCCTCTACAAGGCTCCAACTGAAAACTGGTTCATGGAGGTACAGATGCTGAAGTCTGACATTGTGTCGGTATCACACTATGCAGGAGATTATAATATTTGTATGCTTTCAGGGTGGGATGGATGATGACATTAAAGTGATCGAAGATGATGGCGAAAGCTTCTTTTATCAGCTCTTGTATGATGGTGAATGCGCCCGCTTTGAGTCCCCTCCTAAGGTCACACCGTCAGAGGACCGCAAGTATAAGTGAGTGCTCCGTTTAGACCTTGTCTTTCTTACAGGTCAGTTTTGTTTTTTTCTGTGCATGCATTTCAACATGACCCATTTTATGGCAGGTTCTGTGCCACCTGCGTAAGGAATAGGGAACGAGAGGCTCAGGAATTGCCTAATGTCTATGAACCCCTGGAGGATGAGGAGAGCGACTCTAAAGTCTTTTATGGTTTGGCGACCCTAAAGGGCGAGCAGCACAGAGTAGGGGACAGTGTCTGTCTTCCCCCAGAGGCCTTCAATTTTGCGTAAGCTTTTATTTTTATTTTTCCCTGCCTTAAGATATTCTGAGGGTGAGAGCCATTTTATTAAAGGTATGTTTCCCTTTTAGGGTAAAGGTTGCAAGCCCTGTGAAGCGTTCTCACAGGAAAGATGATGTTGATGAAGATCTTTACCCAGAATACTACAGGAAGTCCTCTGATTACATCAAGGGCTCAAACCTAGATGCTCCGAAGCCCTTCCGTATTGGGCGCATCAAAGAAATCTTCTGCAACAAGCGCAGTGATGGAAAGCCAGACAGAATGGATACCAAACTGCGGCTCTATAAATTTTACAGGTGACATTTTTCTTCCTTTTAAGCAGGTCTGTTGGCTAATATAGCTTCTTGAAGTACAAACTTTAGCTTGAAGTTTCCACTAAGGCTGTACATAAACTTCACCCGAGTTCTTTTCATGATGACCGTTGCTTTCAGGCCTGAAAACACTCATAAAGGACCAAAGGGTGCCTACCATTCTGACATAAACCAGCTTTACTGGAGTGATGAAGAGGTGACCGTGAACATGGCGGAGGTGCTAGGCCGCTGTCAAGTGGAGTATGCAGAGGACCTGGTGGAAAGTGTGCAGGACTATTCAAGCAGAGGACCTGATCGCTTTTATTTCTTAGAGGTGAGGATGAGGGATGGGTGTTAAAAAAACAAATGGATGGTGGCATTGATCCAACGAGCCATCGTGTGCCTATTTTTCTTCCCAGCTGAACTGCAAAACTTTCAATAAAGCATTAGAGCAAAGTATTTGTCTTCTCTTTAGGCATACAATGCCAGGACTAAGAGCTTTGAGGATCCTCCCAATCATGCACGATCAGCAGTGCATAAGGGCAAAGGGAAAGGAAAGGGGAAAGGTAACTCTTTGATTTATAACTTTGAGGTGTCAATCATGGAAACTTACTCAGAATGAGTTTCTTCTTGTGCTCTGTTCTGTTTCATTTGTCTAGAAATTGCCCATCACGAATGCAGTATTGTTTAAAAATCATGACTGCCTGTGGGGGACACAAAAACAGCTAAAATGATGTTTATTGTGGTTTTCTGCAGGTAAAGGGAAGGGTAAAGCAGCCTCGCAGGAATCACAGGATCAGGAGCCGCAAGAGCAGACCGTCCCCAAACTGCGCACACTGGATGTGTTCTCCGGCTGTGGTGGTCTATCTGAGGGTTTCCATCAAGCAGGTTGGGCTTCTATTCAAAACCTGTTTATAGAGCTATATTGTATTGCAGGGGTTTTTAGTTAAAGTTCTAAGAGGTCCCGTATCCATATTTCCTTCCCAGCACAGGTTTGGACAACTTTTTTTTGTTTTGTTTTTTTAAATGAACTATTTGGGTTCAGGGATTTCAAAATTTTGGGATTTTGCTGAAGTATATTAAAAACGATGTTCATAATATGCTCTGATCATGAGCAGAAAAGTTAACTAATAGTTCAGCTAGGTTGTCTTTCCTTGCCATCTGCAAATTTCCAATAATAACACTTCATGTTTTTAACATGCTGATTAATGCTAAATGTAGATAGAAAAGTCTCATCACAAACCTGGTTTATTTAAATGGTTTGAGTCATGTATGAAACGGCTGCTGCAATTTGCTGCGTTCTCATTTTCTGCAGTGTTTTAGATAAAGTATCAATTTATTTTGCTGCTCAGTGGTTCTGCTACTGTTAAAATAACCATTCTGTAGATCTAGTAGTGTTTTACATCTTTAGCAGGGGAGAGAATCACTGCAGTGCAGTGATGAAAGGGCATTACCATAAATGACCCTAAGCACTTACTGTGTACGGCTTGATTGTTTTGCTACTCACTTTAAACTGTAGAAATGGTAATGGCTGGGGTCCAGAACTGGACTAGAGTCCACTATTTGAGGACCCCTGTTGAATTGTATCTTATATATTTGAGTCCTTACCCATCTTCAAGAAACGACTAAAAACACATCTGTTCTTCTCTTCCCAAACATCAGGTGTCTCAGAGACTCATTGGGCCATAGAGATGTGGGATCCTGCTGCTCAGGCATTCAGGTTGAACAATCCAGGCACCACGGTCTTCACAGAGGACTGTAATGTCCTGTTGAAGCTGGTGATGTCCGGAGAGAAGACCAACTCTCTTGGACAGAAGCTGCCGCAGAAGGGTGACGTGGAGATGCTCTGCGGTGGACCGCCCTGCCAAGGCTTCAGTGGAATGAACCGCTTCAACTCGCGCACATACTCGACGTTCAAGAACTCTCTGGTTGTCTCGTATCTGAGGTTAGCAGAATGAGTCTTGCTATAAAAATGAGGCTAGTTTGCCTGTTTGGAGAAAAAAATTTTCATTTTTTCCCCTCCCTCTTTTAGCTACTGTGACTACTACAGACCCAAGTTCTTCCTTCTGGAGAACGTGAGGAACTTTGTGTCATTCAAGCGCTCCATGGTCTTGAAGCTCACGCTGCGCTGTCTTGTTTGCATGGGCTACCAGTGCACCTTTGGTGTGCTACAGGCAAGTTAGACTTTTTTTTAATTTTTATTTATTTTTTTTTTTTTTTATTTTAATTCGGGATGAACCGATACCACTTTTTCCAGTACTGGTTTATTTGCTATAGTTTAGAAAATGGTAATAAAATATCACAAGAACTCTGAGTTAAACTGTGTCAGAACAAATTCAGCTTGATAATCTTAGATAACTTTGATAGAAAGGAATGTAATGGATTACAATCAACCAAAAAGTATTCAGACAGCTGTTAGTATGACAGTATTTACACAACTATGAATACTTTGTCGGGCAACCCTTAGCCTTAATGACAGCCTGTAGTCTCCTGGGCATGCTGTCAACCAGCTTCATGCAAACCTGAATTTCAATTTTTTTTCTGTCCGAATAATTTTTGGTCACATTTGTATTAGTTTTACTGGTAGTACACTGACAAATTATACCCAATTTCTTCAGTTTACTTTTATTTTGCTATCCTCACTTTACATAAATTAACTATAGTGTCCTGCACCGTTAAGTAACTTGTGCATTGTTTTACTTGTTTTTGACGTATCCGACCGAACTACAAACTTTCCAGTGATGTCTGTGAGAAAGGTATATTCGCTTGACAAGCTCGCGCATCTGCGTCACCGCACGCTCAATCCACTCAGCGTGCTTTGTTTATCTGCTCGCGCACATCAGCTATACAGGTGTTAATACTGAATGTTTAACATATTCATTGCATACATATACTTCGTAGACATCCTTAATCTCTAATAACTCCATTCTGTTCTGTTGTCGGTGTTTTTGTCTGAATATGGCACTTATCACATGCTGTGTGGTATCGGCGTTTGGAAGTACAGTACAGCCTAGCGCATTTCACACAGGCTGCTAGATTCACTTTCGCCAGAAAGTAGTGTATGCCTAAGGTTAAAAATAAATGAGGTTTATAGTGAATGCCCCATACATGGTCTTATTTTTACGGTTTAGTTTTAATCCAAATGATGCGTGTGCTAAGTGAGTGAAGATCATACAACAATTTCTCTCTCCCTCTCCCTCTCTCCCTCCCGTTAAGTAACTTGTGCATTGTTTTACTTGTTTTTGA
>NW_015641024.1:556269-568574 GCF_001515625.1 Sinocyclocheilus rhinocerous
GCTATACAGGTGTTAATACTGAATGTTTAATATATTCATTGCATACATATACTTCGTAGACATCCTTAATCTCTAATAACTCCATTCTGTTCTGTTGTCAGTGTTTTTGTCTGAATATGGCACTTATCACATGCTGTTTGGTATCGGGGCATTTTAAAGGCAGAGTAAGTGATTTCTGGTAGCCAATGTTGATATTTGAAATCACCTAAACAAACACGCCCCTACCCCAAAAGGGTCCGTGCTGACACAAATTTCAAATGGTTTTCAATGGTCGTTTGATCGCGTTCAGTGTAGGCAGACTTTAGCTGTTGTAGACGGTGTTACTCACCTAATGAGAAGAAACTAAGCAACCTCGGCGTCCGATCGCAGGCCTCCGCTCCGTCCATACTGCCAGACGCGCTCGTGGTGACTTGTGGAGCCGGGTGCGAGTATAAACGAGCATTACGAGACAGGCTGCGTGAGAATGAATCTGTTGGGGAGATGAAATGTGTAAGATAACGTTCACGTACTAACAAAAACATCTAAGAATGTATCTTTTATTCTCCAGTACTAAAAACAGAACCGATACGGGAGCTTTAGATATGCGCTGTGACGCAGCTCTTGCAAATTACTTTGTTTTTTTGTTTTTTTTGTTTTTTTTCCGTTGTCTGTCGATTTGAAGCTTAAGTTGCATACGGTTTTCTTTAGTTTTAATTTGCCTTGTGCGTCCCTAATTTTAATGTAATGAAGTGGTTGATTGATTTGATTGATCTCAACTTGGTGGACTACTGAGTAGGGCTGCACGAATAATCGAAATTAAATTGCAATCGCTAGCACGATTCTGTGATCAGTAGTAAAGCCAGAGGGCGCTCTCGCACTGAAACTCAAAATACGCCCGCAGAAGAAATCAGGAAATCCCTATAGCGGTTACTGAATAAACAGAAGATTTAACTGCTTTCATTGATTCAACGTGACTAATAAACGCACGACTACGAAAACCGTTCGTTTTAGAGTTCGTCTTACTTATAATTTTATATTATAAGTATCTAATGCAATGTTAATCGACATAGCCTTCATCACTGCTTAGAATACTATGAAATATGTTGCTTGCCTTATTCTGTGTAAGAAGCCTCATCTCACAGAAGGATTTACTACAAACACTCGACTGACGTTATGAAGCGAGTTTGGAGTAAAAGTGATATTAAATGTGGTATTTCCACTTGCTTTCAGATGGAGCAGCATTTACTACACGGAGCCTTGGTTCACTGACAAGCTACGCAAACAGCTTTCATCGCAGAACGACTTCAATTTCATAATCGTGTGATTTTTAAATCATCTACGATTTTATGAACGCGGTTTTGTGTACCTTGTCCGTGAACTACGGCTCTGTGTAGTAAATGCTGCTCCATCTGAAAGCATGTGATGGAGATTAATTACTGATCACAGAACCGGCTTTACTGACAAGATGCGCATGACAATCGCATTCGATTAATCGTGCAGTCCTGCTACTAATTGCACATTTAAAAGTTTTTTTTTTTTTGGTCTCTTAATGTCTGACTTTTGCAGGCAGGGCAGTATGGGGTGGCCCAGACCAGGCGCAGGGCGATCATCCTGGCTGCAGCCCCGGGTGAAAAGCTGCCCCGCTTCCCTGAACCCCTGCATGTGTTCGCCCCACGGGCGTGTTCTCTTAGTGTGGTGGTTGATGAAAAGAGATATGTTAGCAATGTCACTCGGTAAGTATTTGTGAATCCCGATGGTGGCATCAATTGAACAAATTGTCATTTGCTGTGCTGATCTTAATTACACACTACTTTTTCCAGTGGAAACGGAGGCATTTATCGCACCATCACAGTGCGGGACACAATGTCTGACCTTCCAGAGATCCGTAATGGAGCTGCATATCTGGAAATCTCCTATAACGGTGAGCCGCAGTCCTGGTTCCAAAGGCACATTCGTGGCTCTCAGTACCAGCCCATCCTCAGGGACCACATCTGTAAGGTCAGTTCCTTTTGAGTTAGGGCTGCATGATTATGAAAAAATCATAATTGTCGATTATTCCCTTAATTGTAATTGCGATTTAATTACGATTATCACAGTTTACATTGAATGATGTTTGTCATTGTTTGATGCAACTGCATGCCGTATTTTTATATGAAAATAAACGAGCTGAAAACACTAACTGAAAAACTTTTATTGCATTTCTATAGTATTAAGCCTCAAATGTCAACTATACATCGGATTGGTTTCTTTAAATTATAAAAAAAGTACAAATATGAATGGTATTGTTATATTAAAATAATGGGAAAAACCCTTAAGATAAAAACGCATCTTAAGCACGCAGAATAATATAAGTGGACTTTGAACGATTAATTGCCGCTTTGAACGATTACGTAATTGTGGCATCCATAATTGTAATGGAGATTAGAAATTCGATTAATTGTGCAGCCCTATCTTGAGTGCTTTTCTCATTTTTGAGATTTGACATTTGACGTTTTGACATTTGGAAAGGAGCTCATCAGTGGCTTTAAAAAAAAAAAAAAAAAACTGATATTTTTGCATTTGTTTTGCCGGATGTAATGAACTTGTATCAAGGCCGCAGTTTTTCTGTAAGAGGAAAAAGTGATTTCCTGTGAGACCTACAGGAAGTTAGTCAGCAGGATAAAACAAGCTCGTCATTTAACCCTTAATGTGTCTTTTTAAAGTGTTAGATGACGAGCTTGTTTTAGCCTCCTGAATGTGAATTTAGGTCTTGCGATGAGAAAAGGCACCTTGGTGTAAACCACAAGTTTAGCAGTTTTAAATAGTTGGATTTGTGTTGTAGGACATGAGCGCCCTGGTGGCGGCCCGTATGCGTCACATTCCTCTGGTTCCTGGTTCTGACTGGAGGGATCTGCCCAATATTGAGGTGCGGTTGCGTGATGGCACCACCACAAAAAAGCTTCGCTACACTCACGCCGACAAAAAGAATGGCCGCAGTGGCACCGGTGCACTGAGAGGAGTGTGTTCCTGTGCTGAGGGTTGGTCCTACCCAAAAACTCAAAATAAGATGGATCGTTTTGTTTGTTTAAAATAATAGAAATCCTGACTTAAGTTATTGTTTCTCATTGCACTAGGAAAACCGTGTGACCCTGCAGACAGGCAGTTCAACACGCTGATTCCCTGGTGTCTGCCTCACACGGGTAATCGCCACAATCACTGGGCTGGTCTGTACGGCCGTCTGGAATGGGACGGGTTCTTCAGCACTACAGTTACCAATCCTGAGCCCATGGGCAAGCAGGTATTGCAAACATGCTATAGGTTAACAAGTCATGATATGAATTGTAACAACACTAATTGGCAAAAAGTTGTACCCTGTTGCAGTAATACTGTTAATTGTGTCTACAGGGACGTGTCCTCCACCCTGAGCAGCACCGTGTTGTGAGTGTTAGGGAATGTGCACGCTCCCAGGGCTTCCCAGACACTTACCGCTTTTTCGGCAATATCTTAGACAAACACCGACAGGTATGAAACCTGAGCTAAAATTGTTTTGTTTTTTTGGGAAAAAATGTAGTATCCCTAATCGGTGTCCTATATTTCTCAGGTTGGTAATGCTGTGCCTCCACCCCTCTCCAAAGCCATCGGCCTGGAAGTCAAGAAGTGTGTGCAGGAGAAGATGAGGGAGAATGCTACAGGTGACTTTTTAGTTATTAGTCAATTACTTGATCTCACTATTAGAATGAAGTTTGATCTCTTGTTTAACTTCCTCAGAGCCTGTGAAGCAGGAGAAGAAGATGGAGGTTTGTAACTAAAGCCATCTCTCCATATAACCGCAGCACATTTGCATTGTGTTTGGGAGCGTCTGACTCGGCCCATTAAACTCACTCCATTTATTCATAAGCTGGTCCGGAGCCAGGCCACTTCAGTGGCATTTCAATGGACAGTCTGTGCAGTGCCATTATGTGGTGTTTTATCAATTTCTAAATGTGATTTTAACCGTGTATTTGCAATTATCCACTCTGAGACAGTGGTATTAAATTCTATGTAGTTTTTATATGTTGTAATATTTCAAATAAAGCTCTTATTCAATGGTTCAATTCATTGTTTTCAAATGGATTGTAAGAGTCCCAAGGGGAATGCTCCTGTAGCTTAAATAACCACTGAGTGATGCTGACTCACTGCAGATCATTTGAGATCACCTCCGTGAACTTTAGTGTAGGCTGAGATTGGTTACAAAATGTGAAATTTTTTTTTTGGGGGTGGTGGTATTATTTTTAACTTTCTTGGCATGCTGTCAATTGCTGCAATTTGAGGAAGTTACACTTGCAAATTGCAATAGCAGCCTAACAGACAAGTGGGCGAGAGGGTATGTGTGATTTTGTTTTGGAAGCACTTGCATGGGTTCCTCGGTTAAATATCTTGAGCCTGTAAAGAAATATTTTGAGATGTGAAACTTGCTCCATGTAACATGCAGTGCCTTTATTCGTTCTACCATTTACGTAGTATAACATGCACTGCACATTTTCAGTGTTCAAATTACATTCTGCACTAATTGACTGCTTGTCGGAAATGCTGATACACTGATAAAAACAAAATGATAATGAACATGCCAATCATAAATGCAATGTTTGAGCTTCTAATGCTTCCTACTTGAGTGACCTGATGCACTAGTCATAATTTTTTTTTTTTTTGAAAGCTCCTAATTGTTCCGTTAAAATGTCAATTATAAATTTACATGAATCTGTTAAAAGGTAGTCTATTTTCAATTTAAAACGGCACAATCTGTCGACATAGTCATAGCTTGCAACAATGGATATTACTGTCAGTCATTTAACATTTCTATTGTAAAACACTTGTCAAATATTACATGTTTATCTATTGACGTATTACCTTACACTCTTCACCATTAAAACTGACGTGCTGGAATGTTCTGGTTCTGTAAACAGTAAAACGGTTTGATTGGCAATTGATAAGCACTATTATACCTCAGACAGACCACCCTAAACATTTTTAAACTATCCCAACAACGAGCAAAGCAGCATCAATATCAAATATTAGGGGGATAATTTGACCATATTGAGGGGATGTGTCTATGGTCCTGCCTTTTTAGTGATGTTTGTCTTTTTTTTTTTAATTCCTCCATCCACCTTATTTGTAATGTGAGTTACCATTTCTTGCATTTTGTTATTCTTCTAGTGGTTAATGAAGTCTTCAAAAGTCTTGCACATTCACAGAAAAAAGCTTCTGCGTAGCAAAATAAGATATACAGGATACCTCAGACAACATTTCTAAGACCATTTAGCAAAGGCATAACTGCATTTTCCTCAAGACTTCATTAGTTCCCCTTTATTTCCAAGTAAAACATTGGTAAGTTTAAGAGCTGCTTGCAGTTTTCCTAGCAAGCTCATAAGCAAGTACTTAAAACAAGCTAATTACCACAAATTAAGGAACATAACCACAGAGTGAAACATAACTGGATGTTTTATCTTTTGCATTTATTTGGATCACTTGGGAGACCACATCTAGACCTCCTGGAATATTTATGGAACGCTCTCAGTTGTTGGAGGGTCTGGAAAGACAAAATAAATCCAGATTAAATAAGAGAAAACCTGGCCGTTGCTTATATTAGACTCCGTTTCAGGAAGACTCACTTGGCCCATTCCACGTTGAGAATGAGATGATCGTATCCGAAGCCAGATACACCAGCGATGGCTCTGGCAGCGTCCTCACGGCGGTGGAAGCTGATGAAGGCAAAGCCCTGGAGTAATGGGGAAAGAAATAATGTGCACTATTCTTCTGGAGACATTCAGAACTCATATGCTTCATGTCATTTTATTAAAACGAGAGTTTATTTAGGTTAACCATTATGCTAATGTTCCTGCTTTGTTCTTAAACTGAGTAGAAGAGTCAAAGTGAATCTTTAACTTCTCTTTGCTTTGTCATTTGATGGTGAATCTCTTACGGCAGTGTTTCACATCTCTCACCTTAGACTGGCCTGTGTTCTTGTCCTTGGCCAGATAGATCCTAGAGATGGAGCCAAAAGGCCTGAAAAGCTCCTGCAGATCTGTCTCCCTGGTGTCCTCGGACAAGTTGGTCACACGGATTGTTGCATTATCATCAGCTGCAGAGAAAATCTCAACACATTACCATTAGGCTCTTGATTGAGAACATCAGTGTTTGAGATCTGCATGTCAAACACGCACCTCTGCGGTTAGGCTGCATGGACTCTCCTCTGCGCGTACCACCGTCCCGCAGGCTGGGGGGAACATATTTCCCTGTCTTGTTTTGGACTGGTTGGGCAGGCTCAGGCTCTAGAAATCAAAGTGAAATTGTTTAGTTAAAAAAAAAAAAAAAAAACTCAAAATATGCTTAACAGGGCAACATTAAGTTTTTGTACCTGCTGCCTTCTCTTTTTCTCCCGTGGACAGACCCAACTGCTCAGCCAGTTCCTTCTGCATAGGACCAAGCGTGTCCTTATATGGACAGCGAGTGGTCCAGTGATCCCCTTTACAGATACGGCAGGACACGATCTTCTGTCCTTTCAGCTTGTTCATGGGATCTTCATCTTGGTCTTGAGCATTCAAGTCCTGTAAAACAAGCAGGAGAATCACTTCCAAGTTGGCATCGGTACAACAAAGAAGTGAAACATTTTTAGGACTGAAATATCAAGTCCGAACTGAAGTTTACAAAACGCAAACTCAATAGGCAACACAATGATAAAAATAGTTTATCTGAAAATTTGTTGAAAATGGACTCACCTTCAGGCCATCCAAAATGTAGATGAGTTTGTTACTTTATTGGAAGAGTTGGAGAAATGTAGCATTACATCACTTGCTCACCAATGGAGTGAATGGGTGCCGTCAGAATGAGAGTCCAAACAGCTAATAAAAATCACACAACTCAAATCCATCAATAAAAATTTAGTAAAGTGGAAAGCTGCGTGTTTGCAACAAACAAATCCATCATTAAGGTATTTTATCTTTAAATCATCGCTTCTGGCCAAAAGACAGAGTCTATAATACTACATAACTCTTTCTCTAGTCCATCATGTTGTCCTCTCAAATAAAAATCCTCCTTTTTTTAGAACTGTTTTGGCTTGTAAATGGTGCTTGAGCTGTGCATATTTCTCTCCTGATTCAGATGAGACAACTTTTTCCATTGGAGACAGCAATATTATGGATAGAGGACTCACATTTTAGCCAGAAGCAACAGTTTCAAATGAAAAATGTCTTGATGGATTTATTACAAACATGCAGCTTTTCACTTCACAAACACGACAGCTGTTTGGACTCTCATTCTGACGGCACCCATTCACTGCAGAGGATCCACTGGTGAGCAAGTGATGCAATGTTAAATATCCATTCCCATGAAGAAACAAACTCATATACATCTTTGATGGTGAACTATTTTTTTAAAAACATGGATCAGTGCAAAAATGTCATTAGTTTATCACCATCATACCTCTTTACTGGAGATGAAGGTCATGAAGACGTCATCACTCACTGTAGTGGTGGCAACATTGGGACCTGGTGCATCAAATTCCGAGTTGCCAAATTTTTTCCAGTTCTGTTGGAATAAATAATCAATCCCCCCTCAAAAAAAAAATCCATAAATAATATGTTTAATGGAGATATCAATATACTAAAGAAAAATTAAGACACCTTTCTCCTGGCAACTGCTTTGGAGGCCTTCCGCGTCTCAATTTTGAACGTCCTGACAATCTGACCATAGAGGAGCAAAGGACAAATATGAAACCTGATTCTTCTGAAACCTTTTTATAAGTACTATATCATTTTAAGAAGAACTCTGCTGACCTTAGACTTCTGGCCATCTTCATCAATCTTGTATTCTGTGACAGTCTTGATGTTACCTTTGACCGTCTCTTTTGGTGAAGGGAGTGAACCTGTTGAAGAAAATTATAAATAGATCTGTTACAAATGCATAATTATGGTTAGTTTATACGGCATGTCAAGCAGTCACAGTATGCATGTATACAAACTAAGACTATTTTAAAAAGCATTTATCTCGCACATGAAATATACCCTGTTCTTTCTACACTCGTATACTATTTTACACAAAATCCTTGATGTTAAAAACATATGCGCCCCTGCACAAGTTATTTTTAGCCCTAATTCTTAATCGAATTCTAATATATCAATACACAATTTAACATGACAGTATACGCTGCACAACACATTAAGATGTAATATGTCAAAGAATAACAGCATGATGTATAATATATTACAGCTGGGTGTAGTATAGCATAAAACAAAGTAATATAGTATAGTACATGTGTTTATAATATAATGTAGTAGCATTAGTACAACACAGAATAGTAGCCAAAGCACCAGCAGCCTTTTTCTGTCAGGCTGACATGCCGCTAACCAACTGTAACTTTCACTATAGGTAGACTATTTTTATATCTGTAAAGTTTGTTCTCATATCGATTAATGTAATGAGTGTAGTTTAATCAAGGAGTGTTTAAACACGTGCGTGTGCGTGAGGCTGCGCTGCGGCCTCGTACCTTCATCTCCCTCTTCCTCCACCTGATCGGCCCAGCTAGGCTTTGAGCTGTCGAAAACACAAGATATTAGATGCCTATTAAGTTGGAGTAAGCATAAACAAAACTATATGGTTTCATTCATATGAAAAACTCACTCGTCGAATTCGATCGACGGCATCTTTACGGGTTGTCTTGAGCCTCGAGAGGAAGCGTTTCCCGGGACTGCTGTTGCGGAGAGGAGACGCCGCACCACAGCGCCCTCTTTGCGTGCGGAGGACTGCAGTGAGACACGATATGAAGAAGAAGAGAGGGAAAAGTGTGCTAAAATCAGCTAGTATGGACTTCTGGACCAGGAACGCGATAGAGATCAAACATATAAACCTTGAGTACAGTCTAGAACGGCTTCAAAAAGCATCTAGAACGTAGGAACATAACAAAATGCCCTCATAAATATATGTACCCACAAAAATGTCAATGTAACCAACCACAGCTGCTTCTTCCATGAGATGCAAGCCACGATTTTGAGGTTATCTATAGTTATATATTATGTTTTTAATTGCAGTATTTGTTCTGCAATGTTTTGGCATTAACTGTGCTTACAATGGATAATGTTCTGGGCTATTTAATGATTTTATGTATTGACCATACCTTAAAACATTTTAGTTAGTTTATATAGGCTGTAAGTCAGTCATCATCCTTACAACTTAAACAGTCTTTCTTTAAATAATTTATTCAATGGACATTAGTATTACACTAGTAACTAGCTAACATTTAGTACGCTACTGGTCTTGCCCGAGCAGGAGCTTGTCCGAGCTTCAGATATTTTGCACACACAGTAGATTTTAAGGGATGACTTTCTCTAAAGCTGCTTTTAACCAATATCTATTGTGAAATTGGCTATAGGCTACAAACTTGGCTTAAGTTGAGTTGCATTACACCTTAATAGCACTAATGTTTTTTCTTTAGGAAGTTTAGGTCTCAGTTCTCTGGATCATTTCTCTCTTCCTCTGTGTTCTTAAACTTGTATGGTCTCGTATGGTTTCTTGTACTTCTGAACAATGTTTAAAATATAATTTGTGACAGAAGTAATATTTTATAGGCTATCATAAAGGACTAAAGTATAATTGGAGACCGATATACCCTAAAGCCATCATTTAAAAAAAAGAAGTACTTAGTTAAATGATTCAGACCAAAATCACCAACATCACAAGTAAATTTGCTTTAATATACTTTTGCTTCATATCCCACATCTCACAAACTCTTCAAAGTGATGTAAAAAAAAAAAAACTGATCCAGTCTTCTCTTAAATATCTTTAATTGGCATATTTTGCAACTTCAAATACATTACTCACATTTTAATGGTCAGTTTTTACTGTCAGATATGTTCTTCTTTGCTGTTGACAACAAAAATGACACAAATAAAATAATTTTACATTTGGTTTGTGGTTTGCAGACGCACAGGAACAGAGTGCAAGCATCAACAGAAATGCTATGCTTAATTTACATTCAGGAAGCCACAGCATGAGGTTTTGGTCAAGATACTGTATGAAGATTAGTCATCTGAGCTCTTTCCACAGCAAGCTGTCCGTATGCTGTCAAACACAGCCATGTATAGAAGCGGATGCAAGCACATGTTGAGGGTGGCCAGGCCTTTTGACACTTGATATAAATCATACACCCAGCAATTCATAAACTTCAGATACGTTTTGTACGTCTGCAGAACATGATAGGGAACAAATGACGTGGCGTAAAGGATGCAGACCAGAGCGACCATCAGTGCTACCTTCCTCTTCTCTAATGTGGTTATGTTTTTATTTTTCAGAACGGTCCAAATCACACCCAAATACGATGCAAAGGTAATTAACAATGGAATCATGCATCCAACAACGGTAAGAAATAGGGTGTACTTAAAATGGGGGATTTTCAGGGTTTTATCATGACATGAGACACAAAGAGTGTTTTTTTGTTCAACTTCGGTTCCAGCAAATTTGAGGACTGGCAATGAAGTGATCGTCACGATGAACCACGTCAGCACGCTTGCGATCTTTGCATGTTTAGGGCGCACGTAGCTCCGTGTGAAGAACGGGAAAACTATGGCAAGGTATCTGTTGACGCTGATGCACATGATGAAGAAAATGCTGCCGTAGAGGTTGCAGCTGAAGAGGAAGCGTTCGATTTTGCATGCAGCATCTCCAAAGGTCCAATCCTTATTTTTGGCATAGTAATTGATGAGCAAAGGCAAGGTCAGGACGTAAAGAATGTCACAGATGGCCAGGTTACAGGAGAACACTACTCCGGTGTGCCAGTTCTGCCTCTCTCTGGTCATCAGGAGCCACAGGGCAAATATATTCCCCACAAGAGCCACACACATCTCAATGCTATACATTGGGGGGAGGAGTCCGGTTTGAAACCCAGCATCACAGAATGAACTGTTGTTCATCTTCCCTGGTGTTCTCTGACCCCTGAAAGAAAAAAAAAAAGAGTTGGTAGCGTCAATCTTAAACCAAAAACCTTGTGAATCCAAGCAGATGACGTGAAAACATTTTTATCTCTAAACACTACTGATTTGCAACTTTTTTTTTTCACAGAAAAAAAAAAAACGGTTTAGCAATCAGAAACACAATATCCAACAACCACATTGCTGCTTATCTCAGGCTTCCCATCTGACCATCTCTTGTAATACTGCTACAGATGCTGAGAAGCCTTTTATATAAACATACAGGTTGCAATGTGGTAATTCGGTTGAAGTTTGATTTTGTTTAACTTGTGCAGTATTGGTAATAAAAATCTTCGACACTCTTAAGTAATAAAGGTTTATTGGCCTCTATGGCTCCATGAAAATCCTTTAACATCCATGTCACTTTAAGGTTCTTTATAGTGGAAAAAGTTTACTCAGGTTATTAAAATGTTCTTTACACAAATTTAAAAAGTGATTCCTTTTTGGAACCTTTGTTCACACTTGTAGTTCGGTTCGTTTGGTTCATTTGGTCCGGACCAAAAAGGAAATGATACATTTGGTCCTGGTCTGCTTAGCGTTCACATTGGCATTTTTGACAGCGAACCTAAAGACAGCGAACCAAGGCATAGTGATACGTTCACAACCTGATTGGTCGGCTTGAATGACGTATATATCGTGACGGAACTCACCGAACACCCCAAACAAAAGGTGCGTTAGACTTAAAGCGTAAGAATAAAGCGTAAGATTTAAGTCGAACACACCTAATGCCTCTGCTGGACTAAGCGCGCTCATTCTTGCGTGTACACAATTTTATTTTCACCACCTGCAAACTAACAAGGAGCTCATAAAAGGCACTTTACCTCATTGTTGCTCCACGTTTGCCCTCTGCTCATTTTGTTTTGGTTACACCGCGTCGTCAAATCATGTCGCATAGCGTCGCATCTTGTCATTACTTCCTGTCATTCCATCTTGTTCATATATCATTCGAACCGCACCGGAGTTCGTTTGGAAGCGGACCAAGACCCATCTTTCCAGCGGTCTCGGTCCGCTTGTTTGGTGCGCACCTGGGTTTGGATGGCAGCGTTCACACTTATTCACACCAGGAAAGTCCGCTAGTTCATTTGCTTTGGTCCAGACCAAATACAATGTTTATTTATTTTTTGTTTGGTGCGGTTCACTTTCACACTGCCCTTTTTGCAAGTGAACCAGAAACTGTAAACAAAACCACATGTGTGCTTAAGGTCATCCATTATCCATTCCATTCAACCGTACCAGAGTTCGTTTGGAAGCGGACCGAGACCACCTCTTCAGCTGGGTCTCGGTATGGTTGTTTGGTCCGCACCCGAGTGCTATTGCTGTATTCACACCTGCCCAAAAGATCCGCACCAA
>NW_015641024.1:568607-575892 GCF_001515625.1 Sinocyclocheilus rhinocerous
AAATACACAAAATAATGTTCTTTTTAGCAGCATCATATGACCCCTTTAAAAACAATCTGTCATCACATTTGTAAACATAAGCACTAAGCACTCACAACTAGTTTATAATTATAAAAACAACAACAAAACACTAATATTTTCTCTTTATCTCTCTCTTTATCTCCTTGCACTGGCTACCGGTTGAGGCTCGCATCAAACCAAATAAGATCCAAGTACAAATACCTTAATGTATTCAACCCAATAAATCCACACCAAATAGAGTTAAATATCAATTACAGTACATTTTACTCAAAGGATATATTTAATACTGTTAAAACACCTTGACATACCTGAACCCAGCATTATTTTTTCTACATGAGGACCACAACAAAAACAAACCATGGTTTTGTTTTTAAAAATTGTATGGGATAGTTTCTAACCTCTCACTCTCATAGATTTTTAAAAAGTGCCAAATAAAAATCAAACAAGTTGATGAAACTTACCAAGTACGCTTGACTCCGACAGTCACCCGTGAAACAGTACCAAACTTCCTGTCTCATGCAAGGAGTGCACTTTTTCGAAAACCAGACCGATGAGTGAAATCACACAGGCAAGCACACGTGACATTTAAAGCATCTAGATGATTGAAAACAAAAGCTGCTTGATGGTTTAAAAGGATTTATTGGTAAAATGTATCCAAATCTATGAACATTTATACAAGCCACAAGTCTGACATAAAGCAGCATTGATTTGCTGATGTTTTTGTGTCGTGATGATACATCAGTCATTTAATACATGATGCATCAGTGAAGCAACAGTTCCATCTTGTGGTTTAGATGTGTCCAACCTCGCTTTCAGTTCTTTCAGATTTTCCCTTTGTTGTGTTTCAAGTCCTTTTTTCCTCTAGCACCTTTCTGTTGTTTCGTAACAGCACGTCCTTTAAATGATTTCTGTCCACCAAACTTCTTACCAGCATCTCCTTTTTCTGCCCTGCAAATCTACAGCCTTTTCCCCCTTTTTGGCCAAACTTTTTGCCTCCTTCGCTCTTCCTAAACCTGTTTCTCCCCTCTAGCGGTTTTCTATCCCCAAACCGTTTTCCGCCATATTTATTTCCCCTGTCAGGCGACTTAAAACTCTTTTTGACATGAGGAGGGCCCTTCCCCGGTGACAGCTTCCTCTTTTTAAAGGGTTTTGGGGACTTTCCAAGACCACGCTTCCTTTTTGCACCAGGAAACATGTCTATGGAGTTAAAGAACAAATTAGAACCAGTGCAAATTGCAACGGTAAAACTTCACAAATTATTTGGTATGACACAATACCTTCGTCTGGTTCCTCCCCCACAGCCTGTCTGTAATACTCTGCTTCGTCCTCAGACTCCTCGGCTGGAGCCTGGTCCTCCGGTTTCCCAGGATCCTCCACTTCATCATCTGATACCTGCCCTTCCTGCTGCCGCTTTCTATTGATGCCATCCAAGCTTCTTTTCCTTTAAGAAATTAAGTAGTTTTAGGACCAAACACAACACAACTTACATTGAAAAAGATGCTGAGTGTGTTGCTATGGTATTCTTTTTGTTTTGTTTTTTTAATTTGCAAAAAAAAAAAAAAACTCAAAAAATAAATAAAATGTACAATTTATTTAGCATGCGATGTTTTAAAGCTTTTTATTGGAGGAGATTGTTTTGAAGTGATGGCCAGCAATCATTTAGCAAAAATACAGAATACCCATCTCAAAACACTATAACCAAATGCTGTAATATTTACTTCTATGGAAATTCAGAGTCTCCACGCCTAACGCGTGTCATTTGTGTGTGCTTTTTCTAACCAATAGCCTGTATCACATTCAGCTCTTCATCACCACTAGAGCAGCAGATCTACTCACTTGTTCTGATCTCGTTTTTCTTTTTTTAGGGCAATGTTCTGTTCTTGCTTTCTCTTCCGTTCTTCTTTCTCTTTCAGACGGGCCTCCTTCCTGTTCAGCATCTCCTGAAGCTCTTCCCCTGTTTTCGAGACTGCAGACAGAGCACATTTTGGATTAAGCGTAGTGATACGCTCAATAATCACTAGGTTGTGTGTCTAAATGTTCTCTTACACAAAGCTATACTTACCGAAGGAATGATAAAGCACTTTTCCTTCCCCCATGCCTTCTACTATCTTCACCAGCTGCAGAGTCATTCTGGGGCCAATCTGTAGCAGAACAGACTCCCATCATTTTTCAGTAGACACAAACCGTTAAGTGTCCGATTCATGCTGAATTTTAAGGCATCATAGGCGCATTCAACAGCCCAGCATGATGGGTTTCCTCACCTCAGTCAGCCGAACTGCGCTCTGCTGCGAGGCCATGTTTCCACGACCCGAGTACACCTGTGGCAACTCTGTGATGTTGTGGTCCCCGTCCTGCTCTGCCTCGCTCTCTGAAAGGTTGACACCTCTGTAAAAAGTGCAAAGTGTGACTTGTAAAATCACTTATGTATATCCCAAACAGAAGTATGAAGCTGGTGCATCAGAGCGTTTACTTTGAAACATCACTGTTCCATCAATTTTAACACATTTCATCATATGCATCAAATGATGTGAATGAGCTTGTGGAAGACTAACTTCATGAGGAGCTCACTGATGTCCTCCAGCTTGCTCATGTTGGGAAACTTCTCCTGCATGAGCTTCTTCACCCCTCGACTCATGCCCACGGGCACCACCTTCAGGCTGCTGCAGGAAGACATGGAGAGGGTTAGCGGATATTGAAAGAAACCTCACAAGAGAGCATTCGTTTGAGGATGCATCAGTGCGTTTACTTTGAAAACAATCACAGGAAAGTCATGTTTAAAAGTTGCATCATGTGCACCTTTAATTTGATGACAAGAAAACAAAACGAAGCTACTTACTAATGACGAAACTCCACCTCCTGGGACACGGGATCATAATTTAACAGCACACATCTCTTTATGCTGTTGAGGTTGAGCTGAGAAACGAGAGTTTAATGATCAAAACATGCATGAACCTTCATATCTTCTCACCACCAAGAGGACAACAACATCAGACACACATCACAGATCTCAGAAGACTATACTTGCACCACATGCGGAGAAACTTTTTGCAGTTCTGAGTGAGTGGATTACCTTGTGTACGTTGATCGAGGGGAACATGTTCTGGAACATGGTGGCCATCAGCTCTTATCTAATCGTTTGTACACAATAAAATTCTCAAACTGTTAAGCATGCACTAGCAAATGCCAAGGTCAAGGGTTTGATTCCCAGGGAAAGCAAGAAGTGATAAAAATGCCCTAGCCTAACTTTTTGAACCAGAGTACACAGACGAAGAGCTAACTGCCCGTGACGTTTACAACGTGATTGCGTAATGCGTGAAGTCACGCATGCACATCGCAGAGCTAGTGCAAGACAAGCATTTGTGGTTAAAAAGTATATACATTTTTAAGAATTTTTTTTCGCTAAATAAGACCCTTATTCCTCGGCTGGGATCGTGTAGAGCTGTACTGAAACTGAAATTTGGACCTTCAGCCCGTTGGGTTCCATTGAAGTCCACAATATGGAGAAAAATCCTGCAATGTTTTCCTCAAAAACCTTAATTTCTTTTTGATTGAAGAAAGAAAGGCATGAACATCTTGGATGACATGGGGGTGAGAAAATGATCAGGAACGTTTTATTCTGGAAGTGTACTAATCCTTTAAGTGAAGAACAAATGTCATCAGAGAGAAGATTGAGTTATGACATTGATTAAAAATTGTAAGGTCAAAAAATTTGTAAAAATTATGCAAAAAAAAAAGAAGACATGCATTCAGAAAACTGACAGGGTTATTTTTCATTTCAAATCGCCTTTAAAGGGATAGCCCGCACATAAATAAAATTATGTTATTATTTACACACTCTCCACTTGTTCCAAACCTGTATGCGTTTCTTTCCTCTGTTGAACACAAAAATATATTTTAATGAATGTTGGTAACCATTCCAGCTATGAAAGTCATTGACTAGTCAACTGTTTTGTTATTTTGTGTTCAACAGAAGAAAGAAACTCAATACAGATTTAGAACAACTTGAGGGTGAATAAATGACAGAATTTTCATTTTTGGGTGAACTATCCCTTTAAGTGTCACACACTGTTGAAATCCCCACACCAAACCACTTTATTATTGTTATTTCTCCCACATGTCTTGTTAACTAGCACCCATCTTGAAAATCCTGGAACTTGCTGCTAACCATGTGGCATGTTTGCGCATGTGCAGAAGCAGCGTACTACACGACGTGCAGTCGTGCACACGCTCGATGTTTGATTTTACATGCGCCGTCCTTTGGATGGGATGAATTACTGTATATAGATGCATTGGTAGGTTTAATTCAGCTCCTACATCGAATTTTAGGCCGGTTTTGAACTCTAGATTAGGTTTTGAATGTCCCATTTAATTTTAAGTTAAATTTAAAGGAAATATCCACTGCTTAACTCTGATTAGGCCTACTCTCATTTACTCTCTCACTCTAATGATCTGATTCAGAATTCGAGTTAGAACCTTTGTAAAAAAAAAATTTGCAGTATTGTCAGCTTTCTTTTTCTTTCTTGTTAAAGTTTTTCTTTATTCCTAAATGTTTAGTTATCACACTTTTCCTTGTAAACATCATGTGGTATTCACTATAAGTTTACTTACTACACGATCTGTTGTAAAGGCGTTGTCCCAGGTTGGAATTCCAAAAATTGTTCAAAGTGATCAGGGGACAACAACATATTTTAGCATTAAAAATTAGATGTGTGGCTTGAAGATAGAAAATATCATTAGCTCAGTATTAAAACTACAGAAGTCGATATCAAGTCCCCACCATTACAGAACAAGCATTGCAATTTTCTTAATTTCAAAGCAATAGAATGTAAGTAATCATATCAATTTTTTAGCAATTTCCTGCATGTACTGTAATGCTGCACTATTGTGAAAAAAATGAATTAAGACATTTTTTTAATGAGCTGTATTTTGACACATTGCACAGTCATGGTCAGTCTGAAGGATAGGGTGGTGGGTGTGCTTGTGTGTGGGGGACAGGCCTGTGAAAGGAGGGGGGCTTAGGACGTTTTGTAATTACACTCTTCTTTGTTTAGAGGTCCTCTGACAGGAGCTGATCTTCCTGCTTTAAAAGTTTACTGTCAGTCTGTGTGTCTCCCACTGCCTACTGCCTTTGAACATCTCCACTGCAGACCAGTCAGAGCACCGACCAGACATCCACTGCTACAGTCATTATGTTTAACTATCAATGGCAAAGGCGTGTTTCTCTGTATGATAGTGATTTGTCATTGATATTATAATCTTTTAGTTATAAAGAGCACAGACCAGAAGCTCGGAGCTGAATATCTTGTTTGCATCAGTCAGAGGAAAAGGCATTTGTTGAACAAAGCCAAAACCAAATGTAGCGTCTGGACCAATCAAACACACAATTTTTCATTTGATTTAACAAATCAGTTATTCATTAGATTAACAAATCGTCACAGTCCCCTCACCCAATAAACTGGGTGCCAGGATGTCTGCGAGAAAATCATCTGGTGATATAACTGAGGTAAAAGATATATTTGTTCATAATGTGATTTTGTTTTCTTTTAAACAAATAATAACAAAAAAAACGAGTTTAAATTTAAATAAGCATAGAAATTATAAAATCCTTCTGTTGAAATACCCCATAAGTATTACTTTGGTATTTGACTGAGCCTCAAAATAATTTAAATATATATGTTCTGAACAATGCAATTTTTGTCATAAGTGAAACTTTTCCAAAGTATTTATTAATTGATAATTCACAATGACTTTAGACAAATCTGCTTGACATTTCAACAAACTGCGATTACTTTTGGTAATTTTAGTATTAATAGGTATCCTCTCTAATTCCATAGGCTTCAGTGTTCTTTTTAGTACTTTTGTTTAGCTGTTTTCAGTAGTTGTCTCAGTCAATGTTTTGATTTGTTAATTGCTTATGACATTTATGATATGTACCAAAGCTGTCATTTTCATCAGTACTGACTTTAGCAATTGATTTTGACGATCGGATGAAACGATAGGCTGACTCAGGCCCTGTTTCTGTTGACATGCTAATTAACCCAAGAAAAAGCAAAACTGTGTTTTACCCCCCAGCATTAAACATGAACATCTGGCATGCATCAAAACTGCGGGCCTCTTCAGTTCAGCTCATGTCTGACCGAGTGGGTGGTTACAATGTTCAAAGTTAAGCTGCATTGTCTATCAGGTTTTAGCTCACTGGATAATTAAAAATAATTGTTTATTACATTTTCACAAGTCAGATCCAGTCTAAACAACACAGTCTCATGGCAGTTTGGAACTATTTTATGTTTTGGCGAATTGGTGGCTAATTCGTATAAATTTGTACGGTCAGTAAATTGCTAAGATTTTGTATTATATGTTTGTTATGATCTTATTGGACAGTTTATTGGTTCAATCAGATGCTTATGGAAATTCCAGTGACTTGTGTCATGGTCTTGTTGCTGGTTTTTGGTGGGGTTTGCTGTGTGTACGGCCGCAAGGAAGCCTCTAACGCAGACACTTCCAAGGGTGATGCAGGTCAGAAAAGGCCGTCTCAAGCTACACTTTCATCGTACCTCAACAGAAGTTAACTGGGGCGCTTTGCGTGAGCACAGAGACGGCTTGTGTCAACTGCTCTGAGATGGCATCCCTGCGCGTGCTGCTGGACCGGCAGCAGGAACAGCTGGACACAATGCGTGGGCAGCCGAAGCAGGAGAGCGCACTGGCCAATGAGATGAGAGTTCTGCGCAGGGAGAGCGTCAACATGAACACCCGCATCACCCAACTCTACGCCCAACTGCTGAATGAGATCATTCAGAAGAAGGATCAGGCTTTGGAGCAATGGAGGCTCGAGAGTTTGGTGCTTAATGCAACAGCCCAGGTAGCTAAAAACATTTCCCACTGTAAAGAAACAATTATTGTCTCCAACCTTTTGCTTAAGTCTCCTGCTTCTCAGATTTTTCACTGTGAATGTCTCAAACTGTGCACAGATTTGAAATAGATTTTAATATAAACAACAAAAAAGTTTACTTTAACATAATATAAAAGTAATATAGTTTAAAAGAATATACTTAAGTATGAACTGAATGTAATGTTTTAGACACTTAATTGCAAATAAATGACCCACTTAAGTAGGACTTAAGCACATCTTTTGACAAGCATTTATGGTAAACTAAAATGTTAATATTTAAAGATGTCATGTACTTCAGTGTATTTTTAAACACACATTTGTACTAAAGAAGTTGTAATTTAGTTAAAATAGATTAACTGTACATTTTAAAGCAAT
>NW_015641025.1:0-964 GCF_001515625.1 Sinocyclocheilus rhinocerous
AATAAAAATTATAATAAGACGAACTCAGATAAACCATATATTGTCCTAGTCGTGTTTTATTAGTCACGTTGAATTAATGAAAGCAGTTAAATCTTCTGTTTATTCAGTAATCGCTATAGGCATTTCCTGGGTTTCTTCTGCGAGGTGTATTTGGAGTTTCAGCGCGAGAGCGCCCCCTCTGGCCTTCGGATGGAGATTTACTACTGATCACAGAACTGTGCTTCACTGAAAGATACGTATGACAATCGCAGCTTCTGCCTAATCGCGATTTATCGCCTTTGCGATTTAATTTCGATTAATCATGCAACCCTAGTAATAAGCATTTTTTTTTTACAGAAAGTAATCAGACGGTCTCGGATGTTGATGCAATGGAGCAGAAATTGATAGACCCCACCTTTCAGAAACAAGTGGTATGTTCTAACATGACCATTTAGCAGGTTCACAGGGCTGAATGTTAACGTTTTTGCACTTACAGTACTGTGCAGAAGTCTAAGGCCCCCATTTTGTTTCTTTCTGTTTTTTTTATACTTCTTATAAATTTCCTGTATTTTCTGGTTGTATTCTAATAAAAACCCTGAGATATAACTATATAGAGTCATTATACCATTTCCAAAACAACAAATATAATGGTGGTCTAAGACTTAAGCTTTTTTGCTACAGAGGTAGAATGTTTTTGTAGCACATTTACACAGTACTGTAGCTTTTTTGCTACAGAGGTAGAATGTTTTTGTAGCACAGGCAACACAATTGTAGTACAAGTATAAAACATCTGTTACAGAGGTAACTGCATAGGAATTATGGGAGTGTTCCATATGAATTGTGAGTAATACATACTTGTATGTATGGACTCAATACACATGGTAGATTACAATGTCCAGTGTAAAATAGCAGTGCACCATCGATTAACCTATGGCTGCACAAGTTTGGGGGAAATGTAATTGCTATTATTCAGGTTAATTTTTTG
>NW_015641026.1:0-4454 GCF_001515625.1 Sinocyclocheilus rhinocerous
ATTGTTTCCAAATTAGAATTACAGAATGTGCATTGTGAAGAGATGACGTCCCTTTACTAGAAACTAAAGAACTGGTTTCCATCCGCTCCACTAGGCGGCAGCAGCGCGCTTCACTTTCATCCAGATTGACAACTTGAAGCTGTTAACAGAAGAAGAAACTTCAAATGATGCACGGCCCATGTCCATGTGAGTCACAGAAACACCACAAAAATAACTAGTTGTCACTTGCGGTTCTGTTCACTCACAACACAGGTTGACGGAAAATGCGAAGTCCTTAAGATATTATGGAGTCAGTTAGTATTGGGATTGGCAGCCCTGAACAATGCTTATCAGAGGACATAAGGACAGAGTTATTTCACAATAAACAAACTGAAATTGTAGCTTACATAGTTTGTGCAATTACAGTTATTTAAATTGAACGTTGAAAGATAATATTGATCATGTTCTGTTCTGTAATGTTAATAGAAATCATACACTGTCAGAATAAAAAGGTTGCATTTTATGCATGCAACAGCCTGTCACTGGCAGTCCCTTATGAAAATGAACCATGGTTTTACTAAAGTGACCATAGTTCAGCTGTAGTATTTATAGATTTGAATCATGTGCAAGCAAAAAACACATTTGAACCATGTCTAAACAAAAATATAACCTAATAAGTTACAATTAAGGCGTATTGAATGTTAAAAAGCGTTTTAAACATAAAGTTAAGTGCTTATCATTACCCATTTTACTCTTAGTAATTTAATAATTTAATAAATTTCATAATTTAAAAGTTTAGTTCAGAAGTATCTAATCGATATCGACGATACTGCCTTGAAAAATATCGGTATCGTATCAAAAACAAAATAAGTGGTATCGCCCATCCCTAAAACACACAACTGAAAAACAGTTAATCCACTTTTAATCCACTTTGATTCCAAAAAACAAATTTAGTCACTCAAAACAATGCAAAATGGGTGTGTTTATGCGCTGTCAAACAATTAGATTGACTGACGAATCTGACCAATAAGAGTGGAGAACCGTAACACCTCTTGTGACGGATTGGTCGTTTTACCTAAAGGGCGTGACGTAATTTTAAACCAATAGCAACGTGTAAAACAGGGAGAAGGTCGTGTCCGTTTTACAGGCCGCGGTCAGGCTGATTGAAAAATGATAGTTGATTCCATTTTGTAATATTTGCAAACACGATAAGTGAATATTTGATAATGAATTTAGTTATAAACTATTCTTAAAAAGAGTACCTTATCATATTTTGGTAGTGCTGGTAATGTCATTTTCTTAAAAAGGTAAAGAAAAACAAAATATGTATGTATATGTCAAAGGGGGAAAAATTTTAAAGGGATATTTTTTTTTGTTTCTGTTTCTTTTGTTTTAACAACAAAATGACTTCTTGCATGTTAGTTACACCTCATTGATTTGGTGGACAACATTTTTTAATGTAAATAAAAATGTAAACAAATTGCTTCACTGCTACTTAAAAATATTTTTAAAAAGCAAATGAAAAATAGTACGCCAAATTACAACCCCTTTAATTTTTTCAAGAATTTCACTCTTTTTATCAGTAACACCACCTAAACACTTTTTTTTTTACTTTAAGCATTACCACACACAAAAAAAATGCTTTTAGTATAAAGAAGTTTATTCAATGTAGTTATTGTCTATATTTGATTAACTTTCTATTTACAGACAAAAGAATTAGCATTACGTCTGCATGTGAACTACATGCAAATAATTTTGGACTAAACACATCTAATCAACTGTTCCCACCGCAGTTTCTCACACTGATTTTCTGAGAAATGTTGAAAAATAAACCCACACCACCTACTTGACACTAATTTGGACCATTAAGGTTTTCATTTTGTAGCGTTTTCTTATGTGCTATTTAATCTTGTTCTGTTTTTTTGTAGATCTGGGATTCTTTGACTCTTTAACTGTGCCATTGCCCTCAACTTCCTGGCCTTTGGTTTTTCAGACAAACGGGTAAGATGAAAGATACGCACTCACCACCAGTGTTTTTAAGTCTCTGTCTATGAAATATATAATGTCTTTCTATTCATATTCTATAAACAATTTGGCAGAAACAGGTGGAATGGGCATAATTTACAAAATGCCAGCTATCAGTTTGAAAGTCACAGTGGCGCTAGTGACTCAACTCATGTTCTTGGGGGAAAAGGCTTTGATTGAGACAAGTGTTCAAATCCAAACTAGACATTTACAAAATTTAAATTATGAGTGTTTGTGAAACTAAAACTATGTGTACAATATTGTGTAATTTCTTAGATTAATTATGTGTTTCCCCTACAGAATAAGAGATGTGTTTGGACCACACAGAGCTCTGGGACGTGTGGACAGACATTCGCTGTAATGAAGGACATCTGCTCATGGACAGGTGAGACTTATTACTTGTGTTTGTGTTTTATTGTGTACTTGGCATGTAGGTTACCATCATTTTCTTTTTGGCGGCTCACTCTTCTAGAAAGCAAATGATGGTAACCTAAACGGGTGGGGAAGGGACGGAGGTTCAAAATTTGTATACAGCAAATTTTTTTTTTTTAATATCAAGAAGCATAACCACTGCTGGACATCGCTCTGGGACTCAGGGGGGGACCCGAATCATCCTCACCCCTTCATTCACACAACACTCACTCATATCACAGAGATCTGGCTGGGATCAAACCAGCAACCTCTGAACCTTGAGGCAGTGCTCTTACCTGTGAGCCACAGATCTCTTATCTGAACATGTGCTGGAACTTATATTTCACTGTTCACCTGCATGTGATTTTACAATAAACCTGTTAAAGCTTTGGCCGAGTCTCTCCTATTTCTGGGTCTGAATCTGGCTGGGATCGAACCAGCAATCTCTGAATCGTGAGACAGTGCTCTTACCTGTGAGCCACAGATATCTTGTCTGTGTATATGAAGGAACTTATACAGTATTTGATCATTCACCTTTGATTTTACTATAAACCAGCTAATGCTTTGGCAGAGTCTCTCTGTTGGGTGATCGCAATCACAACATGCTGAAGTGGGATTTGAACCCTTGTTCTCATGACAGCTTTATTGACAGAGAACGTCTGTTTAGCCGCTTGCACCACCATGGCTCTCACACTGAAACCTGGTGTTTAGGGAAGTTTGACAACAATTGAATCTAAGCAATAGTGGGATTTGAACTCAACACAATGCTTTATCTCCTGAGCCACTGATATTGGCTTTTTTTACATAGATCACTTAATTTCTTGGACATTTGAATAAATCACCTAATCTTTTCTAGCAAATTGTCTGCCCTTACTTGTATGAAATAACATTGTTTCTACAGTATATGAGAAATTTAATTATCCTTTTTTTTAATAGGAAAGTAGAGCACAGATTGGAATGGGGCAGTGTGATCAAGAAAAGACCGCAATCAAACACAGGTGAGCCAGCAGCTCTTATATGTAGTGCCAGATGCTTTTGAAACACTGGTTCATGAAGCTTTGAATCTTTTATGAATCTTTCAGTTGAATCAGTGGCCAAGTCACTTGATTTCCATACAACAAGGCTTCGTTATATTTTTTAATATTTCTGTGTTTTAACTGATCTCGGGTCAGTTTTATAGTTTAGGCTTGATTTTAGTGACAAACATAAAAAATGGAGTGTGATATTAATAAAACAACACAAATTATGCAGACACTTTATCTTGATATTTAATGATTTGTAGATTACATTAAATAGATTACACTTTCATGTGAAAACATTCACAATCAGTTTGTAAAAGGTGTCATTTTGGACTTTATTTATTGCATTTAGCGGGTGTCCTCAGCTGCTACAGTCAATCATTTTGTAAATCAGTGATTTATTTAAATTGTTAGAGAGTTTTGAATAGTTCCATGCTTCCCATCACTACTTGTATGTAAAAGATGACGTCGACACATTACATGACTTACAGTATCAAAATAATTTGCAGTCCCACCTGAATTATTTAAAACTAAGAATTATTCCCACTACCTTTTGGTTTTCTCAGACAGACAGAAGACGACTATCTCCAATGTTCTGAGTTAGAGGGGGTCGATCCAAACGGTAAGAGCCTCATGCTTGTGCAGATTCTGTTTAGCCAAATTAACAACCCCAGTTTAGGTGACTTACTCAACTTCAACCAGACATTAATAATCAACCAGTCATCATCAGAAGGCAACATACATAAATAGGGTCTTTCCCAAAACCAACACATGCAATCTCTGCATTTGAGCATTGGTCAAATCACAGAGCTTTATTTACACATTTTGATTTTTAAAAGTTTGCACTTTAAAATAAACTTTTAAATGTCAGCTCAACAGACCACACAATTTAGTAATTGTGATGCTTCTAATTAAGTGATAAAAAGCAGCTACCAAATTAAATATAAATATTTAAATAATTTTACGCACACTGTTTTTCTTGACAGCTCTGGATTTTGATGGGTTATGCTTACCCTTAAA
>NW_015641026.1:7404-15475 GCF_001515625.1 Sinocyclocheilus rhinocerous
GTCCTCTTCCACGTCCGACTCCTCTCTCTCTTTGTCCTCCTCTTACTCTGACTCTCATTGCCTCCATGCTTGCAAAGTTCTCAAAATGGCTTACCTGAGGCCTATTTGTAGTGCTAAGGCTCAGACCGATTGGTGTTCTGTTTTCTGTGCAAGTGTTTTCAGGTGTGTATGTAAGAGCCTACAATTGCCAGATGAGTTTTGCATTTTGAGCAGAGTGTTTTCCCAGTGATAACAGGTGATTTCGTTTTTGAACAAAGTGTCTAATGTAAGAAAACGTGTGTAGTGTTTCGCAATAAGTGTGTTACAGAATTGCAAACAAAGTGCTGTTTCGCAATGTGTTACAGAATTGCAAACAAAGTGCAAAGTTGACAATGTGTTTAAGCTATGGTTACACTTTGTTTAAGGTATGCTACAAGAAGTTTAGGTATTGAGGCTTTGGTCTAAGCATTCGGTTTTAGTGTGTAAGCAATGGGCAAAAACTGTAAGAACCACCTTCCTCCGCCTCCAGATGACACACTCATCCTCATGGATGGACCTTCTCCTATGATTGTGTTTGCCTGCAAACCTGTATTTCTTGATTCTGGTCCAGCACTGCACATTTTACACGGTTTGTCTCCCTTGTTTAATATGTTTAATGATTCAAATTGCCAACGCATTTTCAGAAAGCTACATGAACTGATCTGAGTCTATCGGATTAGAGAGAGACAAACAAAATGTGCAGCACTGTGGGTCCCAGGACTGGAGTTGAGCGCTACAGTCATCATTGTAGATCCATTCCAACAGAAGTCATCTAAAATAAATGAAAGGAAAAAAACCCCAAGAGGTTAATTACCAAATGTTGCATTGCTTCGATTCAGCACTAAGCGCATTATTCCATACATGCTGTATTCAGTGAGTAAAAACAAACCTATATGCCCTATTGAATGTAAGACTAATAATTTATTTGTCTTGTAAGACAATGTATTATATGCAAGACAAATAACTTATTCCCTATTGTTTTACCTGGTCAAACTGAAACCATAAAACTCACTGTCCAGATACTCCTCAAGGGGGAGCTGGTGAATATCTGATCCTGCAGCTATAAATATTTTAATAAAATACGCAATTAGACACCATTATATACATTAAATCAGTCATTATCTTACAGATTATATATGTCAACAGTCATTTTAATACTGGCTTTAAAATAATTTGTTAAAATCTGTATTACAATCAAGATTTATTATAAATGCTGCTCGAGTTTGTAAACAAGACTGACAAACAACACATTGAAATCATTGTTTAACTGTGAACAGACATGATACACATTCATTTAAATCAATCAGAACAAATACATCTACTTCACCAAACTAATAAAGTCTCGGAGAATCGTTTGTTCTATATTTAATGTGTGTTTACACTTTGACCATGTGCTTTCCAGTTCAATACCACACTTCATCTGTTTTACCCCATCAGTTGACAGCTTGATCTGGGTTATCTAAACTAGTAGATCCATGTTAATCTGCTGGTCGAGACACTAATAAAATCACGACTTTGTTCTAAAATAAATAAAGTTTAAATCACAGACAGAGCTTTTATCTGCGACTAAAACTAGAAACTGAAATGTAATTTTCCGTCCGCGCCACTAGGCGGCGTAAGCGGCTTTACGGTCAGTTTGACAGTTTGACAACATGACGCTTGTTCAAACAACACGTGCAGACCGTTTTAAACACATCTTATGCAGATGACAGCTCAGTGACAATATCTTAATGTCACTAAACAACACATATTTCAGCTCTTCGACAAATAAAACCGACGCGTAATGCGATAAAGAGCGTCACTCTGTAAGTACCTTTATCATACGCTTCACTTCTCTTGCAGTATTCTCAGTCCTTTACAATTTGTAAGTCATTATTTCGAGGGTGTCTTTAACTGAAAATCTACTGCTTAACTTAAAATCTAATGTTTAAAATAGCTACTTGCATAGGAAGGTTTATGAAGCTTCTATGAAAGTTTATCAGTCTTTGTTTACATGCTGCTCTCTTGCTGAACTCTCTGTTAGACCATTAAAATAACGAATAAATAGCCTTCTAATATTCATATTGTGAAATAGGAATCTTGTGTTATTCTGTGTTGTTGTAGTCTTGCTCTAGGCAATAATCTGCTGTTAACTACTGACCTGTTATTGTTCTTGTTTTACTTTATTAATTGTTTATGATGAACTAAAACCTGACCATAACCTTTCAAGATCAAAATAATGTAAATATTCCAGAGAACCAACAAACATTTGTTTTGTTTTGTCAACAGTCAAACTGAAAGAGAGTTTTCTATTCAGTGTTCTTATAATTTTGTGACATGTAAAACAGTAATTTAATTCTGTCATCAGAACTAAACTGAGAAGAACAGTGGATTGAACCAAAATGATTACTGATACAGCAGTATTTAAGTATAATATGCTTTGCATTATATGTTTCACACTATATAGCTTTAATTTCATATGTAGACAATATGTAGACAATGTCTGTCTTTATTGTATTACTGTGTCTTATTTTTTATACGTTTCCCCTACAGAATAAGAGATGTGTTCCTCCAGCTGCCGGTTTAAATGTATTAATGCAGATACACTTATTGTCCACAAGTGGGAGCTGATACACTGATCTGATCTCATGCATGTGCAATGTACTGAATGTTAATTAGTAAAAAAAGATTCCATTATACACAATATAAATGTTTAGTTGTTTTATCAGTCAGTAGTTCATAGATTATAGATGTTAACAGTAATTTTTATTTTAATGATCATTTAACTAATGATCAGTAATCAATCCATCCATGCATGAATTTGTAGGTCTGCAGAAGCCAAACTCTTCTTCCTTCATCTTTAACCTCATGACCATCCAGAGCTCCAGATATAGACTCAGAGCTTCACATCCTCCTCATCAGTGACAGAGAAAGAGCCTCACCAAAAGCTTCCTGATGGAGAAAAGTGAAATGAGAGAAAAAGATTTCAGATGCTGCTGTATCATCAGCAAAAAAGGTGTTTTTATGGAAATTGAAATCACATGACACAGACCATGCAAATTAAATAAATATTTATCTATTGGTTATAATGCATGTTGGCTTTTGTTATGCACTTATTTACAGCAATCGATTTATACATGTGTAATAAACTGAAAAGCATGTTGTACTTGTATAGTCTCCACCATAGTTTGCTGTGCTGCATTATGAATGCTCCAGTCACTCACAGAAAGGAGTGTGAATGTATGGTTTCCCTACTGATCTGGAGAGGAGAAAAAAAAAATATGCATCAAGTTTTGTTCAATTCACTTATTTGTATAGCACTTTTTATTATACACATTGTTTCAAAGCAGCTTTACAGAAAATGAATGTTTCTACATTACAAATAAGAGTTCTCTTAACAGGTGTACGAGTCATCTGAAGTCTTCATAAGAGGCTGGATATAGTCAGCAGGAGCAATCTATAGATTACACCAACAAAATGTGATGTAATCATACTAGGGAACTGGCACTTTTCACAAAGACACAAAGAGCAGGGAAAGACTTGCAAAGCCCAGTGAAGAGACTCATTGTGAGGGTGATGTCTCATTACAGGGAGTCTTCAGGTGGTTCTTGTTCTGAAAGCAAGGTAGAGAAGGAGAAAAACAGGAGAAATGGTTAAGTGATGCTCAATCACATTTCAGTCCTGTGGCATCTGCTCCTCCAACACAGTACTTCTATAGTAGCCAAGACGTTTAAGTATAAAATACAGTAATAATGTACAGGTTTACTGTGATTACTTCTATTATATAGTAATGGGATATAATACATTTTTGGAAATTTAGCCTAGCATGATTCTGAAATGACAACTGCTCACCTATTTTAAAAACTTTTCATTCTCATTTAGGTCCATCAGCATCCTTTGCAATAAATCCAAGTCTATTAAATAACTCCCCACCAGCAAAAATCACGTTTAAAAGCCTTACACAACGATGGATGAAACTGCATGAAGGGAATGAATAGCATCCTGTAAATCTACTAATTAAGTGAGGAATAATCTTATAATAAATTGTTTTAATGCACAAGGTAATTTGATAAGCTGTGCTGATAATATACAATTGTATTTTATAAATGCCTTACCTTTTAAAAGTTCGTCACAGCGGTCTCTTCTGCTGCATCTTGTACAGGTTTACTGTGATTACTTCTATTATATAGTAATGGGATATAATACATTTTTGGAAATTTAGCCTAGCATGATTCTGAAATGACAACTGCTCACCTATTTTAAAAACTTTTCATTCTCAATTAGATCCATCAGCATCCTTTGCAATAAATCCAAGTCTATTAAATAACTCCCCACCAGCAAAAATCACGTTTAAAAGCCTTACACAACGATGGATGAAACTGCATGAAGGGAATGAATAGCATCCTGTAAATCTACTAATTAAGTGAGGAATAATCTTATAATAATTTGACTTAATGCACAAGGTAATTTGATAAGTTGTGCTGATAATATACAATTGTATTTTATAAATGCCTTACCTTTTAAAAGTTCGTCACAGCGGTCTCTTCTGCCGCATCTCTACGGCGCGGATAGTATTAGCGCTAACTTCCAGGAACTATTGAGCGGCTTCACGGTGCACTGAAAAAAAAAAAAAAGGTCCATTGGAGTGAACGGAGTTGTCGCAACTTGCATCACTCTCTCTCTACGGCTCTGGTTCAAACAACACGTTCAGACCGTTTTAAACAGCTTCTGCAGATGACAGCTCAGTGACAATAATGTCACTAAACAACACATATTCCAGCTCATCGACAAATAAAACCGACGCACAACGCGATAAGTGATGTTTTATTAACAAATTTCGGGAAGAGCACGCGCAGATAATTAACACGGCCAATCCATCATCAGTAATTACACCATCTATCCAACCAGCACAAGAGAGAACCCTTATAAATAATCAAAGCAGCCTTTCCTTCATTATCTAGTCTTTCAGCATCCCTCCACCACCCCGAGTCCTCACCTTCAGCCCGTTCCTACCCCACCACGGGGAGGAGCGCTCTGGGTCCGGGCTAAAAGCCGAGCTCGGAGCCCTCTCCCCGGACAGAGGGAGTACCCCGGGCTGGAGAGTAATTACCGAGCTCGGAGCCCTCTCCCCGGACAGCACGCCAAATACGCATAACCTTTACTCAGTTTTTATATGTAAGTGTGATCTCGTGAAAGTGCAGGAAACGAGTGTCACATGAGTCACCTGAAAGTGTCCTTTCACACAGTGCATTTCTCTTGCATTATCTTCATTCAGTCATTTATTATTAGATCTTTTGTTCTAAAAAAGTGGTGAGGGCAGTGCTGGTTATGACATCACAAAACATCATTTTTAATTTGGCAATAGAGTATTTGCTACCAAGAGTAAACACATATCTAAACATCAACAATTAGCAGTGTCCAAAAATAATAAGTAACACAGTTATTTGATGTTATAGAGATTTGTGCTGACACATTCAACTTCTCAAAGGTTGTGACATTTAATCTGATAACTTTGACAATTAAATTTGCCATTGTCTGTCCCGGGATTCTATACAGTAGGCCTAGCTTACTTCCAAGTATGATCTGCTGGTCCACTTTCACTTCCAAACCAGGAATTCATCCATCCATTCAGTCCCTTTCATTTACATCTCCTGTTGTGTTTCATGGAAGAAAATAAAAAAACATACAAGTTTGGAATGGCGTGATGAATTTTCATTTTTGGGTGAGCTATATTCCTTAAAGAGATCTGCTCAATTATGTGCCAGTCGAGGGTTATACTGATGTAATGTAGGAAGCAACATACCAGGATCAGGATTGTGAAAAAATAAAAGGATATGGGAGAGGACGAGGCCCACACAGATAAATGAAGAGAGAATTCCACACATAGATCCAGGGTCAGGGCATAGTGGGAGAGAGACGTCTGTGGGGGATGTGCTGGCTTCAAATAAAGATAGAAAGAGCCAAAGGATCCCCTAGATGAAAAACAACAAGGTATCACTAGATACTGGCATTCTATACAGATTATAGGGATAACTAATCAGAGCATCCTGATACTCTGAGAAAGAGACTGACTGGGGGACAGAAAGAGATTTCCCAGAGGTGGAATGTGTAAAACATGCATCCCGTGAGATGAAGGGAAAGGACAGGAAAATATTTCCATGCCAGGGTCTATGTGGCTTAAATCCAAATGTGTGTGTGATTACAAGCCCCTTTTATACCTACCAGCAGTGCTTCAGAGTGAACTTCCTAACAATAGTTCAGGAGGCGCTTGTTTGTAAATTAGAATGTCAATGGAAAAGCTGCTTACCCAATCATTCCGACAATTCCTCTGTCATCCCTCTATCACCCTCCCTTCCTCTCTATAATTTTGTCCCAAGGGGAACCAGGAAGCCACACCTGTCTACCTTTTCCATATTTCTAAAACACATTAATCATAAAATTTATTAACTACTATATCATAAACAATTTTTTTCATAATCGTTAATTGTCATATGGATGCATCTCACTAAAAATGTCCAGTTCGCTAAGGCTGCATTTATTTGATCAAACATACAGTAAAAAACAGTAATATTTTTATCTCAAAATAGCAAATAATTTTATATATAATAAAATGCATATATATTTTAAAATGCAGCTTATTCCTGTGATGGCAAAGCTGAATTTTCAGCAGTCATTACTCCAGTTTTCAGTGTCACATGATCCTTCAGAAATCATTCTAATATGCTGATTTGGTGCTCAATAGAACATTTATTATATTCTATTTTTATTAATTTATCACATAACTTATTACTGTGTTATTGTATTTTGAATAGACCTGAGCAGCGTAAGCATGGAACTTTTTTCAGGATTCTCTGATGTTCAAAAGAGCATCATTTATGTGAAATGTAATTTTTTTGTAACATTTTTAAATGTCTTTACTGTCACTTTTCACTAATTTAATGCATCTGAATACATTTATTAAAAATCATAATGACCCCAAACTTATGAATGGTATGGTAGTGTATATATTTCTATGGTTGATAGAAAAATATTCCCACTTCAGAAATAACAATTTAGACAACTTGACAGCTCAAAATAGATTTTTTTTTTTAGTTCATACTACGTAATTAAAGTAAATGCTTTAACAATCTTACTGCCATTGTGTGGCCCACGCCCACACCCCCCATTTCCTCCTATAGAAACGTAGGGATCGCGCAGCAACTGTTTCTGGGGAAGCTCCCGTTGGCAGCTTCCTGTGCCATTCCCACTCTGTGAATAAACACAACGCTTCTGGATCTGACTAATGGAAGCCTGAAGACCCCCCCCACCCCTAAAAAAATATCATTTCCGCTTCATCCTGCTCTTTCCTTCCTCCTGTTAGTCTACACTTGAAGTCTTGAATGTATGCGAAACACTCCTGTCGGGTCACATTGATCCCTTAAAGTCAGGGACCGGCTAATAATAACACAGACCAACTGCATCCTCCTTGTCAGACATCCCCAGGATGGGGGCCCATCAAAGGCGACCCGACCCAACGAGGGAGCCACCTTGTCATGAAGACGGCTGGTGTGGATCTCCTGTCCTAGCTCCATCAGCTCTACAGTAGCATTCTGAGATAATCTACAGGCTCCGAGTTATCAGACCAGAGGCAGATAGATGATTCTTCTACAGGTCAAAGGTCATATCTAAACACCTACGCACTGATTGTTTCCTTGTAGAGGTTAAGAGCTTGTTCCACTGTTCATGGTAAATGCTCCCAGCCTAGATCTTGGTCTGGTCACTCATCTGAAGATGCATCACAATTTAAATGTCACTTTTTGCAAACACCATTAGCGAAATATAGCAAAATCCCATCAATAATCTTTTGTTTGTCACACAATGCCACATACATGCTTATGTTCTCAAAGACGTTGATGTCAAATTGGGTTTTTAGTCTAGACTCAAAGCTATGGAGGAATTGGAGTGTGACTAAATATATATATAATTCATATATATATATATATAATTCATAAATATATATATATATAATTCATATATATATATATATATATAATGATGTGTGTGTATGTGTATGTGTGTGTGTAACATCGCAACA
>NW_015641026.1:15485-20965 GCF_001515625.1 Sinocyclocheilus rhinocerous
TATATATTTTATATATATATATATATATATATATATATATATAATGAAAAAATCATCTGTTGAAACTATAATAGATATTTAAAACTGCTCATTTAATGAATGTTGAAAATATAGATAAATGTAAGAAAATAAGAAAAATCATTAGTATCACCTTTAAAGTTGACAAATATATAGTCATTATAAACAAACTGCTTTTTTAATGGTAGTCAAATGTAACAATAAAATAATACATTATTAATTCAAATGCATAAAGACAAGTAATTTGTGAATACTTTATAAAAATACAATATAAACGTTACATTAAAAAATTATTTCAATGAATTATTCCATTCATTTTTTTTACATTTGTTAAGTAATGTATGTGAAAAAAAGGCACCCTTGGTAAATATGCGCAAAGGCAGCTGTGAAAATAAATCTGCATCGTTTATCTTTTTTATCTTTCCTTCACAAAATTCACAAAATTCTAACCTATCATTGGAGAAAAACAATTGAAAGTGGGCTGAAACTCACATTATGAAATAAATGTTTTACCTAATGCATGTTGGCCACAATTATTGGCACTCTAGAAATTCTTATGAGTAAAATATCTATGAAGTATATTCCCACTCATATTAAATTTTTTTTTTTAGAACACCAGGGTGACTAGGAGCATGAAATTGTCAGGCCATGACTTCCTGTTCCACAGGAATATAAATATGAGGAACACAAAGGCCAAATTCCATTAATAATTTTTTTTCTTTGGTTTTACAAGGAATAAAACCAAAGAATATAGTTCTGATGTGCTGAACAAGGCTGTTGAGCTTCACAAAATAGAAAGTGACTGTAAGAAAAGAGCTAAAGGACTTGAAAATCCCCATTTCCACCATCAGGGCAATAATTAAGAGGTTCCAATCAAGATGTTACAAATCTGCCTGGAAGAGGACGTGTGTCTATATCGTCCTAATGCACGGTGAGGAGGAGAGTTTGAGTGGCCAAAGACTCTCCAAGGATCACAGCTGGAGAATTGCAGAGATTATTTGAATCTTGGGGTCAGAAAGCCTAAAAAAAAAAAAAAATCAAACAGCCCCTACATCACCACATGTTGTTCTGGAGGGTTTCAAGAAAAATTCTCACTCATCCAAAAACAAACTCCAGCATATTCAGTTGTCAGACACAACTGGAACTTCAAACAGGACTGGCGTCTATGGTCAGATGAAACTAAAAAAATAGCTTTTTGGCAGCAAACCCACCAGATGGGTTTAGTACAAACAGGGATGAAAAGTACCCCATGCCCATGGTTAAATATACTGCTGGATCTTTAATTATGTGGGCCTGTTTTTCTGCCGGAGATCCTGGACATCTTGTTCAGATACATGGCATCATGGATTCTATCAAATACCAACAGATAAAAAATCTAAACCTGACTGTCTCTGTTAGAAATCTTATAATGGGCCGTGGTTGGATCTTCCATCAGGACAATGATCCAAAACAAACATCAATATCAACAGAAAAATGTGTCACTGAGCACAAAACCAAGCTTCTGCCCTGGCCGTCCCAGTCCTCTGACCTGAACCCTGTAGAAAATGAGTGGAATGAACTGAAGAGGAGAAGCACCAAAATGGAGCTGTGAATCTGAAGGATCTGGAGTGATTCTGGATGAAGGAATTGTCTCTGATCTCTTGTCAGGTGTTCAACAATCCATTGTTTTATTTCAATGAAAGTTTAGAATTTTGTGAATTCTTGGAATGAAAGATAAAAAAAGATTAACAGAGATTTATGAAGATTTATTTTTACAGCCATCTTTACTCATATTTACCAAGGGTGCCAATATTAGTGCCTTTGTATGGAGGAATTGGAATGCCATTTAAAAATGAAATTAGAAATCAATTAAATCAAGTATTAAAGTACTAAATCAAGTATTTTATACACATACACACACACACAGATAGATTCCACAATAACCAATATCTTACATATAGTGTTGAATGGCTGCTTTTCCAGCTGTAGACACAGAGGATCTGAAAGACATTTCTTTACACATTATAATACCGTAACTGCCTGTCTGTTTGAAATTAAGAGGTTTTAAACACTTTGAACATAAATGAGTGCTTTGGACTGAAAAAGAGGTAGAAATAAACAAAGGATTTGTGGAGAGTGGTACTGTCAGCAACAGATGAGAAAAATAAACTAGATCATAACATTGGAGGAGTTACCCGTTCAAACGCATTCTCACACACACGAGGTGCTGTTTTTCCTCTCGGGGATTGACTCTGGTTGGTACCAGGCTGCTGATAAGGAGGTGCAGAGCATTCTGTGTCCTGTCAACTCCTAAATCACACACTTTCAAGGATACTCACACACACACGCATACATTTATCTCACAGTAAAAGGGAGAGTTCAAACAACACAGGCAAGATTATGCAAATGTTATTTTGATCATTAAAGAGACACCATGCAGAATGTCTGACATGTCAACCCTGTTTAGAATCTACTGCATTCTTGTGTGTCATGTTGCCTGTTCTGCCTTTTTAAGCTTTGAGTTTTAATGTACACACACATACACACACTGACCACCTGTGGCTCTGAGAGCATTGCTCAGTCTTTCCATTTATCATTACACCATAACTATCTATATTCACTGACAGACCAGGTATCATCCTCCCAGGAAAACTGCTAAAGACTTTCCCATGAGGGAGTATGACATGCTATGATGAAGTCTTGAAGAGAAGAACATGGAAGTCATTTCTGGTAGGTTAATTTTGCGAAGTAAGGACAAAATTTAAATTTTCTGGAGAAATAAAATAAAATAATATAATAATAAAATAATAATAAATAAATTAAATAAATAAAAAATTAAAGATTTATATAAGTTATTTAGCAGGCAGCTGTCTTGACAGTTTTTCTTTTAGCAAAGTAAATGGGTAGTGCACCTGTCAAACTCAAAATATTAACAAAAAATAACAATAAAATTAAAAAATTAAAAAAGCAAAAATGTATAAATAAAAAAATAATTATTAAATTAAACTACATTTAAAAATATCATATGTGGATTCATGGAACACAAAGTTCTATAGAAGGCAGCTGTAAATAAATAAATAAAAGCAAAAATAAATAAATAAAATGTTAATTATTTAAATTAAAATTGTACATTAAATGAGGAAATTACCTAGATTAAAATACCTAGATTATTTGTGTGCTTGGATCACAAATGTAAATAATAATAATAATAATAATAATAATATATTATGTTGCAATAAATTATTACCTACATTCATCATTTTACCTATACACATTATTGTATCTATATATCAATATATACTATTCATATAGTTTGTTTATTTGCTCATTAATTCATATGTTTTTAATGTGATTTATTTATTTATGTTTGTTTTTTGTTTGTTTGTTATTATTTTTCATTTTTCGATCATTTTTGTGTTTATGTGCTTTTGGCTCTTTCCTTTTAAAAGTTTCGTCATTTGGTCATCTTGTCATATTTTCTGTTTTGTTCAGCTTAAAAAAATGATTCTAATTGAACTATTCCTTTAAAAGACAAAAAATATTTGTAAAAAACCACCAACAAACTGCCCTCTATGTGAATTAATAAAGTATTTTAATTAAATTGTCTTCATTGCAGGATGAATCATTTCGTAATATTCAAACATTTGAAGCTGCTTGCGTTTTGAGTCACAAAACGATCTCAAATAACTGGAACATGGAATGTGAGCGCTGGACATGTACAGTACACACTACACACTTTCCACATATCTGAAGAACGCGTGCCATAAATCTCAAGATAAATTCAATAAAGAAGCTTTAGAAATGGCATTCATCATGGGGGAGGCTTGGCCCTGCCCTGTCGGTGCTTGGCACGGCGTCTCAGCGCATCTAAAGAAGAGCGAGAGTGAATGAGCGACACATTCTTGGAATGCTCTTACCATTGTGGCTCTTTAATGAAGCAGGGTGAGCGCGCGCTCTCCCTGTGACAAACCCTCGCGCCACTGAGCTAACGATGATGGGAGGCGTGAAGCCAGACGTGAGAGCGCCGGCCTCCAGCCTTACGACCCCCGAGCTGTTTAACATGCGATCCGTCACTCGTCCATGCTGCGAAGAGTGTCAGAAGGGCACCCTCGAAAATCTGGCCCAACATAGTTCTCTAGTTATACAAATGCTTTACTCTACAAGATAGAGCTGGATGTGTGTGTGAGTGGAGTTTCGAAACCATTTTCTTCTGTGAAGTCAACTTTTCCAGCCCAAACGACCTGAAATTTAACTAAACCATAAATGCTGAATGGTAAAATCACTGTCAACTAGATAAAAATGCTGGGGTTTACCTAACAATTTTTTTAATGTACATGTACAAATGTACAAATATAAACAATATATTTTATATATTTTATGTGCATAAAATACATTTTGTATGCATATAATAAAAAATGTATATGCATAAAGTAAAATAAAATAGACACTACATTTATTTGAGGAGTTCATGTATGCAGAATGGTGAAAACAGTGTGCCACAATGCCTTTAGAAACTGTCTAGTAAAAAAAAAAAAAAAAGAAAGAATAAGTAATATTAAACAAAAATAAATCAAATTAAACATAAAATACAACAAAATAATGGAAAATAAAATAGAAAAATGGCCTGTACAAAATGCCAAGTCAACAAATAAATAAATAATGTATGCAGAATGGTATACGAAAAAAGTGTAGGATCGAAATGGTCTGTAGAAACAGAAAATGTCAAAAAAAAAAAAAAAAGAAAGAATAAGTAATATTAAACAAAAATAAATCAAATTAAACATAAAATACAACAAAATAATGGAAAATAAAATAGAAAAATGGCCTGTACAAAATGCCAAGTCAACAAATAAATAAATAATGTATGCAGAATGGTATACGAAAAAAGTGTAGGATCGAAATGGTCTGTAGAAACCGGCAAGTCAAAATAAATAATTAAATAAATAAATTAAATTAAAAATTAAAATTAAATATAATATAATAAAATGCAAAAATGGGCTGTAAAAACTGGCAACTTTGGCAAGTCAAAATAAATAATTAAATAAAATGTAAAAATTAAATATAATAAAATGCAAAAATGGGCTGTACAAACTGCAGCGTCTAAATAAATAAAATAAAATAAAATAAAATAAAATAAAATAAAATAAAGTAAAAATAATAAAATAAAATAGGCACACTACATTTATTTGTGGAGTTCATGTATACGAAAATTCACACATACAGGTTTTTGCCAGAGTCATAAGGCTACTGAGTGGCAAGCTCAGAAAAAAACATGTGGACTTCAAGTCCAATACCAATATAAACACTACATTCATTTTCCCAGCTGCTGGCATTACGACACAATTGTGAGAATCATGGAGCATTTACACTTGACAACACACACACAACACACACGGCTCGACTGGCTCGACTCGTAAGATAAAGAACAGAAGCACTTGAAAGACAATTTAAACAAATTTGCTTCTCCACATAATCCACATAAC
>NW_015641026.1:22736-35348 GCF_001515625.1 Sinocyclocheilus rhinocerous
AAATAAAATAAAATAAAATAAAATAAAATAAAATAAAATAAAATAAAATAAAATAAAATAAAATAAAATAAAGTAAAAATAATAAAATAAAATAGGCACACTACATTTATTTGTGGAGTTCATGTATACGAAAATTCACACATACAGGTTTTTGCCAGAGTCATAAGGCTACTGAGTGGCAAGCTCAGAAAAAAACATGTGGACTTCAAGTCCAATACCAATATAAACACTACATTCATTTTCCCAGCTGCTGGCATTACGACACAATTGTGAGAATCATGGAGCATTTACACTTGACAACACACACACAACACACACGGCTCGACTCAACTAAAGCGTAAGATAAAGAACAGAAGCACTTGAAAGACAATTTAAACAAATTTGCTTCTCCACATAACAATGGATTCTGTCTCCAAACGTTTCGTGTTTAGAGCGTTAAGAGGGCAAACAGGCTATCATAGCAACTATTTCAGGACTGAGAGAGACGCCCGGGAAATACGACCAACACCCATGTGTTTAGCTCCCTTTGTGCAGCACCCAAAACATTTGCCCTCTACCATTCATTACAATCACACATGGCATGACAGGAGTTTTATCACTGCTCTGATCTAACGTTTCCTATTGACTGGTTACAACAGAAGGCCTTCTCTGGGCCCACACTGAGCTAATGCTATAATTAATGGAGCATAAGTAGATGCCCATGAGTGGAGGTCACAAAAGGTCACAGTTCATGAAACCAAAACTGAATGGAGGTATTGTCTTTTATGGCACTTAAAAGTAAACATGAATTTCCCGGACTAAAACAGGAGCTTTTGAAGTCTGGTTGTCATGGTTATTGGCTTGGTGACTCTGGTGTTGTGCTGGCAGTGTCAGATCTGGCCTTCACAATCCACCAAGCAAACTCCATGCCAGCTGCGCTTACACATAGCTTTCTCAGACTAATTAACCCATTAGTTTTCTGACAAATTTGGTGAACTTCACCAAATACAGGACCCTTTGACATTTAAGGGAAATTTCTGACACTAATATAGGCCTACTTATTTGATTTAATTATTAAAAACAAAAGTCTGTAAGTGCAAGACTATACAGTAAAATGATGTATATTGTGATTCCTTTGTTATTGTCCCAGCAAAAAAATTAAATTAAATTAAATTACTTCATGACATTATTACTTCATAAAATGATATTAAATCAACATTTTAAACAACAAAAATATTTGATCAAATTATGTAATTAATAGTAATATTATATATTATTGGTAATATTATATTATATTATATAATATGCAATATAAAACTGGTAGAAATTATATATCATATTTATCATAATATTATAATTATAAAAAGGTATAATAAATGTAATAATAATAGTAATAATATATTATTATTATTACATTCATAATAAAAAAATATGCATTTTATTTTTATTATTTTATAATAAAATTGTATATTATTAGTAATATTATATTAGTGATATACATAATATGCAATATACAATTTTATTGATTTTCTATTTTTACTCATTTTAATTAAAAACAATTGTTGATCATTTTATTTAATTATATAATCAGTAGCGGCTCCTGACCCATAGCTGAAGCGGATTGATATCGTCTTGGTGGAGCGAGGTTCACGTAATAACGTGAAAATAAGCGGGGCAGTCTCAAAACTGCCCCAATGGCTCTCAATTAGAGCGCGCTGCAGTTCCCCTTTTCACCACAGATTTACGTTGCAAAATTGTGGGGCGCTGTTGAGCTCTATTACACAGCGCCTGAAAATAGTCCCCAGCTAGGTAACTTCCAATAAGCCTATTTTCAGGCGCTGCGTAATATCATTGCGCCTGCTGCACCTATGGTACGGCAGCAAAGTTTAAATAGGAAAAATATCGAAATTCTTTGGTCATTTTTGAGCATGATGCTAATGGTCTAATCAGATTCACTGATCTATGCTAAGCTACAGCTAAAAGTGCTACCGCCAGACCCAGAGATCGGCTGAATGGATTCGAAAACGGTAAAACTCAACTGTTTAACTCTAGGGGTGTTGGAAAATTAGCCTATTTTCAAAAATAGTGGAGTGTTCCATTAATTATAACGCAGAACAGCTGTATCACATGCGTACCAGCCTAACTAACTCGTCTCTCTCTACCGGGACTTTTACTCTCTGCATTAACCCTATAAATACATAAACAGCACTTTCACAATGATTATAAAGTCTGTGCGCTACACTACATTCTTTATTATTAAACGAAGTAATTAGAACAACGACAGTCTACATTAATCGACACATTCTTAGGAAATAGTGGGTTCACAGCGAATTATCAGAACTATTTCAGTAAAACAGTAATATTGTGCTTTACCTGGAAACCTAAAGCTGCACTAGGCATACATCACATATTAGCACACAAAAAAAAACTAGATATTTTGAGCACTCAGTTGAAAATGTACACATAACGTATCAATCATACTTACAGGTTGTGGTTCGGTGACACTTGTTGGTCCAAATAAAGAAGATTAGAAGCCAACGAAGATAAAAGGCAAGATTAGAGAAGCAGTCCTCAGTAAAATGACTAGCACAACAATTGGCTTGAATTGTATTGCTGTGGTATCGTGGAACACAGCATCTTCTCGACACAGAGAGTGTTCGTATTTCGCAGGGAAGGCAGGGATTATGCTAATGTGTTACCCAGTGACGTAGATCGGTAACAGGCAGAAGATGCGAAAATATAACGACTCATTAAGGCGATTCTGAGTCGACTCTTTCTTTTGAGAGACAATATCTTTATTTATCATGCACTTTTTTTGATTAACAACTTTGCAGACTGTTTACATTGAAGGATAGCTACCTTGCAAACTGCAAAAGAGATATTTTTAGAAAATCCATATGACCTGCTCTTTAAAATAGTATCGAAAATTTGAAAAATATTTGTTGCAGAATGCTGAACACATTTCAATTTATTATTGTTTCAGTTTATATAGAGATCTATGTTGTGGATTAATATTTTGGTGGGATTCTGCCCCACCTGCCCATATAGACGAGCCGCGCCTGTATATAATAATAATAATAATAATTATTATTATTATTATTATTATTATTATGTTAGTAAGACCATTAAATATTTAGAAACACAGAAAAGTTGATTTAATGAAACACAGGATGTTGATTTAATGATACATCAAGACTTAAAACAGTGACATGATGAGACAATATTATTCATGGGTCTTCATGGATCTAGCCCATGAACAAAAATATATTATATTAATAACTCTTATATTATTATATCACATTTATACAATTAATATATTATTATTAAAAATTATATTATTAATATAATATACAATTTGTAAAAAAAAAAAATAGATTATGTGTCATATTATTATTTTACTATAATAATAATAATATTAATAATAATAATAATGGTATTATTTATTTTATCATAAGTATTATAAACGTAATTATATTATAAACATTATTATTATTATTATTATTAAAAGGGTAATAATATATCGGGCACACCATTAAATATTAAGAAACACAGAAAAGCTCAGGATGTTGATTTTAAGATCAGGAATTAATACAGTGACATGCATGATGTTAGACATACACAGTAGTATTGATGGGCTAGTCCTGTGTCTGCCCAGCCCTCTCTGTTGGGTCCCCCTGCGTGAGCTGCTGCATCTCAGATCTGCCCTGAGATCCGCCGCACAGCACGCCACTCCAGACGACTCCGCGCATTCAATACATCACAATCCGCGCAGCCAAGGAAACCCAGCAAAACTCTGCCCCCCAAATCCCCGGACCCTCAGGGTGGGGTAGAGACTCAGAGAAGAAGCAGCTCAAACAAAAGCACTCCTCTTGGCTTTAAGATTAAAAAAATACCAGCTGCAAAAAAAAAGTTCAGATACAAACTCAAGACGATAAGCGGAACCGATCGGCGTCTCCACATTTTCATGCAAAACTTTTCCTGAAGCCACTGAACGAGCAGCCAGCATCAAACTGACGGACTGAAAATGGCAATCTCATGGACACTCATTGTATTAGGTGAGTTTACGTTCATATGCGTTAGCATGCTACTTAGATGTTAATTAAACTTAAACATTTCTCATAATTAATAATTAGTGGCGTCAATCTAACGCGATATATAGCTAACTTTGCTCAGGTTGATAATTCAAACACCTCATTTGAATATAAACTGTTTTTGATTTCAGAACTTGTTTAAATATGTAAATTCTTTCAGCGTTCTCACATAATTCCCAACGATAACCATTTAAACCGTTAGGTGTGACGTGAACTAGGCTACTTAGTCAGTTTCTCTAGCAGGAATAGCCTTCAGGTCCAATTTAACATTTAATTCACACTTAGAAGCGGCGATTGTTTAAATTTATTAATGGGTCAAAAAATAAACAATATTGTATCAGAAATTGAGCTGTGTAAGGCAGTAGCGGCTCCTAACCGTAAGTTTAGGTGGGGCAGATTCTGGGTCGTAGCACTAATATAAGAAAAACATTTTGTACATTTTATATTCTTATCTCTGAACACACGCGGACAAAATTTTGGCAGAGATGTCCTTGCGTTATCCTGTGGGTGGAGCACTAATGTTGATTGACAGGCTCGGAGAACACGCATAAAATGCTGTATTATAATTGCCTTAATATAGCATTTATCACCTCCAAATGTTGATTTAGAATGTTACAAGTTGTGGAGCGATTCAGGTGAGGAAAGACGATCATATGTCTATTCTCAGAATAATAATAAAACAAACACAATATAGCCTAACCATATAAAGGCTATTCATGTGAGCACATTTAAACTAAAGGATTTATACTTTGTTAATTTGATCCACTACTCCACACAGAAAAATAACAGACATGCTAACTAGTTACTGACCTGTTGCAGACACATAGCTGAAGCGGATTGATATCGTCTTGGTGGAGCGAGGTTCACGTAAGGTAACGTGAAAATAAGCGGGGCAGTCTCAAAACTGTCCCAATGGCTATCAATTAAAGCGCGCTGCAGTTCCCCTTTTCACCACAGATTTACGTTGCAAAATTGTGGGGCGCTGTTGAGCTCGGGAGGTCTCAGGCACCGTCTGCCCCGCTTAGTATCATGTTAACATGCCTGCTAAAGCCATGCGGGGCATTTTAATATATACTGCTTACTTTACGACTTAAAATAGTATCGAAAATCTGAAAAATATTTGTTGCAGAATGCTGAACACATTTACAATTTATTATTGTTTCAGTTTATATAGAGGTCTATGTTGTGGATGAATATTTTGGTGTAAGGGGAAACACTTCCCAGCTAACAAGGAACGTTTTCAGAACTTTGGGGATAATGTTCCGGCAAAGTTCTCTCAAAGCTATGAACAAACATTCTTCCAGTAATGTTAATATATAACATGCGTTATTGTCCATGGAACGTTTTATTTCAGAAACTTTTTAGTTGGACATCTATCATTATTATTATTATAATTATTATTTTAAATGTTACTACTTGTTTCAGAACATTCAGAGAACATTTAAAAGTAACATTCCCATAATGTTTTATTTTATTATTATTATTTTGTTTTTAAAACAAAAGAATAATAAATAAATAAATAACTTAATTAGCTAAACGTTCTTAGAACATATTTTTGTGTCTCTTTTTCTGGCATTTTCTGACTCTTTGACAAAATCAACCCGTTAAATTGGTAAACTTTTTAATATTTTGAATAACATTCTCATATAAATTCATATTTGAATTCACACCAGCTGCTAATCTGTTCAGCATTATGTTTATGATTCAAAGATGGTTATCAAAAAACAACTCCATTTTACTGACAGTGATGGCTATTAACAGCACCTGACCGCATGTGTATGTGTAAAAAATCCCGCAAAGAGATCTGTTAAGTGCAGCATCTGTGCCACTCAACATTTCTGTCAGCTGCTTTGCTGAAACTACAAACAGTGACACAAAGCGTCTCAGACTCAAGAGGGATGTGAGGGAGGACTGTTTTTCTTTAATTATCAGTGCTGTGCACCTGCCTGTCCAGACATCAGCCTGACAGTCATTAGAAAAGCGCTCATGTTTTGTTTAGCCAACCTTGTAAAAAGCACCATAAGCACTTCTGACTCTGCTCTGTCTCAGTCAGCCTTTTCTTAAAGGTCTGATTAATTGTTTGAAATTGCTTTCTTGTAGTGCAAAAAATGCTTTTCTGAACTTAAGCATTGATCAAATTTAGGCCTGTCTTCATGTTTTTTACCTCAGAGTATTTATAAAGGCTCCCTGTGTTGATAAACCTGAGTTTTGAGGGCTTCCTTGTGTTGCATGAGGTTTCCTCCATCCTCTACTGTCAAGAAAGCCTCAACATTTAAAGGCAGAGTAAGTGATTTTTCAAAAACACTTTAGAAAACTGATTCGGGCCAAATCGCAAAACAAACTTGTAGCCAATCAGCAATAAGGGGCGTGTCTACTCGTGATGTGGAGGCGAGGGCGTTCAGTGCATGGGACGGACATTAGCCGAGCCGAGCGACAGAAAGATAGAGATGGCGGATAAAAAACAAAAGAGGAAAACGTCTGCGGAAAGATAAGGCAAGAAGTAGGACCCGTGTAAATATCGGATCAGCTTTCCAGCGCTGGAGAGAACTCAAGGAGCGGAGGCCTGCGATCGGACGCCGAGGTTGCTTTGTTTCTTCTCAATAGGTGAGTAACACCGTGTCTACAACAGCTAAAGTCTGACTACACTGGACGCGATCAAACGACCGCTGAAAACCATTTGAAATGTGTGTCAGCACGTCATAAATAGAACCCGGCAGCAGTTTTCTGTCGGGGATTTGTTGCACCGCGCCGCTCACGTCCGTAGACACGGTGTAACATTGGTTTTGCTTTGTTTCACAGAACTAATCGTTGCCTGGGTTGCGTACGTATATGTGGGGCGGAGCTATCAAAATAGGGGCAAGACCCTTTTGGGGTAGAGGCGTGTTTGTTTTGGTGATTTCAAATATAAACATTGGCTACCAGAAATCACTTACTCTGCCTTTAAGTATTTAAGTATTCTTTGGCAGTGCTCTGGTTTGGATGTGGCTTGACAGGGCCATCTTACACAAGGCTTGGGAAAGTGCAGAACAATGGGTAGGAAAATATTCTGTCAACATCCCTGTTCCCAGGGAAGGTGTGGCACTTATTTCCTCTTTCCTCTGCTCCGTTCCTCTTGCTCTCTTCAAGCTCATTTCAAATAGCCAGTTTAGTTTGCATTATAGCTATGAACTAAAATCTGGTGATCAAAATAATTCCTAAATCACGGTATGAGTAATTTTATACCACAATAATAATAATGAAAAAGAAATAGTTGAATAAAACTGAAATAGATGGTGTATTTAATGACATAAATACTTAAAAAATATTTTTTTTAAATCTGGAAACAAACCTCACAAACCTCAAGCTCAAAAGTTTGTGTTCAGTTATATTTCTTAATGTTTTTTTAAAGAAGTCTCTCATGCTTACTAAGGCTGCATTTATTCGATCAACAATACTGAGAGAGAAAAAAAAACAATAATATTGTCAAATATTATTACAATTTAAAACAACAGATTTTTATTTTAATGTATTTTGCAATTAAATGTATTCCTGTGATAACAAAGCTGAATTTTCAGCATCATTACTCCAGTTTTCAGTGTCACATGATCCTTCAGAAATCATTCTAATATGCTGATTTGGTGCTCAATTATTAATAATGGTTCTTAAATATTATCAGTGCTGAAAACAGGTTTTGCCACTTAATATTTTTTTTGTGGAAACCAACCTTTTTTTCAGCATACTTTGATTAATAGAAAACTCAAAAAAACTGATTTTGAGTATATTTTTTATCAGCTAAAACTTTATTTTGACCCAACTAAGCATCATGGCCTCAAACTATTAGGAACTATTCATGGACTAAAAGCCACAAAATTCCAATTCTGATTTCTTTTAGTCTTAATGTGGCACCTAGAAGTAAAGTAATTCCCTGCTTAATGTGAGAGCGTCTAATATTTATAAGGGAGATGTGTAAGGGAAAGAGCGCGTATCTTGAGATTGCAAAGATGGCCCCACCGTCATTCTCCCCTCCTTTTCTCATCTGCTTATTATGTATAACATCTGCAACTGGCACTGCCACGATCTTCAACTCCCTTCTCTAATCCAACCTCTAACCCGGCCTCCCCTCTCTACCCATGAATCCTTCACTTTATCAAGGATACTTTGCACCATTAGCAGCTAGTCTTTCTTAAGCCAAAAAAACAAAACAAAAATAAACACATTCTCCAGCAGATGAGCTCAAATGCAGCTCATAAATACAGAGTGTTTGCAATTATTCAAAAACTCTTTATCCTTAGATGAGAAAAAAAATGTGGCACTTCAGCTTCAATAATTCACACTCTTGAGTATTTAGTCCTCAAAAAACTTGATACAGTTCTATTGGTACACTATAATGACATCTAATAATGTGTGTCATGAGGAATGCGTTCGAGTCAGGCACATAAATGCCCGCTGACCTTGTTCGGCCTCTGTCCAGTTCTCTCAGACTCCTTCCTCCTTTCTTCTGTTTGTCTTTCATTCATTGTGTGCATTTTTATATTCACAGTCTCTCTCCTCACCTCAATAGAAGGGGTTAGTTGTGATTTAGCTCCATAAAGGAGCCCCCCAATCCCCATCTTCCCTGCCCCCCTCCCGTTGGGCTGATGGGCCTGTTCAGTTACCCCTGAATAGGACACTATCATGGGGAGAGCTAGGGGCCCAGAGAGGTCCCGCACACAGCTGGGGAGGGGGTGGTAGACTGAGGGTGTTGACGTCCTATTCAAAGAAATTAGTACAATACAATGTAATACAACTTTATTAATGCCCAAACTGCAATTAAGGAACAGTTTACACCTTTATTAATGCCCTTAAAACATAACACTCCTGGCAACAAAACTGCCCCTTCAAACGAAAGATTTTACTTTTAGACAAAGCTGGATAAACTAAGTCAGTACAAACTTATTGGAGTTAACATTGGCATTTTCACAAACTTTTCACTACCAGTCAAAAGTATGGAATACTTATGTATTTGAAAGAAGTCTTTTATTTTCACCAAGGCTGCATTTATTTGATCAAAAATACAGCAAATAGAGTATTATTGTGAAATATTATTAGTTTACAAAATAACAGTTTTCTGTTTATTAGAATTGTAACAATACATTTTTACATTGTAATAATATTTAATTTCCTGTCATGGCAAAGCTGCAGTTTCAGCAGCCAAAAAAGTATCACCGTTTCCACAAAAATATTAAGCAGTAAAAACTGTTATTAATAACAGAGCACCAAATCAGCATTTTACAATGATTTCTGAAGGATCATGTGAACCTGAAGACTGGTGTAATGATGCTGAAAATTCAGCTTTCCAATCACAGGAACAAATTACATTTTAAAATATATTAAAATAGAAAACTGTTATTTTATACTGTTATAATCTTTCATAATATTACAGTTGTCAGCCTTGGTGAGCATAATAGATTTCTTTTAAAAACATCTTAATTATCCCAAACAAGACTTTCAACCAACGTTCTGGCAGCAATCCTAAGACACAATTCATGAGAAAAAGACAGTATTTTAGGCTACAAATACAGGATCACCTACATTTGATCTGATACCAGTCTTTAAGACGAGTGAGTTGAGCTCTTGTTATCTGGGATTACTGAAACAGTGCCTCCAGAATCTCAGTGAGAGTGTGGGAGTGTGTAGGACAGATATAAGAGCGTATCATATGCCTCTGTGAGGGGTTACTCATGAGTACGATGTATCTACGCAGGTGAAATGTCTGGGTTTTCTCCACACAGTTTCTACATTGATAGTGTTACGACCAGCAGCCCTGTCAGTGGGTAATAAACAGACCGCAACTGACAGTAGGGTCAACGAGGGTCAATCCCAACGATGGAACTAATGGAAACCACAGGGTGACGATGAAAGACGATAAGAGTCAAAACACCAATCTTACACTTTCCATTACTCAAAAAAAAAAAGGAGGACCAAAGCAGTGCAGCGAAAAGGCTTAGTTTTAACAGTTAGGTCTGGAGCTGTGATAGGCAGTCGTGCTGATTAGCAGTTGCCATATTTTTAGAGAAGCAAGGCTATGTGATAAAATAGTGATTAGACAGAGGGCTAAATGAAAGACAGCACTGGTTCACCAACCAAAATAAACAGCCTCTCATCACTACCCCCCATCCCGACAGCAACAATGCTCTGTTTCTACACAACCACTACTGATTGTTCTGACATCCCACTGGGTCAAGATTTACAAGATCTTCATCCTGGGTGGCCAGTTCTGGTAAAAAGCATCAGGAACAGTTGAAATTAATTGTGTAAATGAAGGAGTTTAAGTCACTTATTACATAAAGTCTTGGACCGACTGATATAATCAGTAACCATGGTGTCTAGAATCAGCCAATGAGAGAGATATATATATATATATATATATATACACACTGCCATTCAAAACTTTGGGATCAGTAAATCTTTTTAATGAAGACTCTTATGCTCATCGAGGCTGTATTTATTTGATCAAAAATACAGAAAAAACAGTAATATTGTGAAATATTATTGCAATTTGTAATATTGGTTTCCTATTTTAATATACTTCGAAATATAATTTATTTCTGTGATGCAGCGCTGAATTTTCATCAGCCATTACTAAAGTCTTCAGTGTCACATGATCTTTCAGAAATCATTCTGTGCTGATTTATTATCAGTGTTGAGCGCTCAGACTGACCTGAGATTTGTTACATTTTAAAATATATTAAAATAGAAAACTGTTATTTTATACTGTTATAATCTTTCACAATATTACAGTTGTCAGCCTTGGTGAGCATAATAGATTTCTTTTAAAAACATCTTAATTATCCCAAACAAGACTTTCAACCAACGTTCTGGCAGCAATCCTAAGACACAATTCATGAGAAAAAGACAGTATTTTAGGCTACAAATACAGGATCACCTACATTTGATCTGATACCAGTCTTTAAGACGAGTGAGTTGAGCTCTTGTTATCTGGGATTACTGAAACAGTGCCTCCAGAATCTCAGTGAGAGTGTGGGAGTGTGTAGGACAGATATAAGAGCGTATCATATGCCTCTGTGAGGGGTTACTCATGAGTACGATGTATCTACGCAGGTGAAATGTCTGGGTTTTCTCCACACAGTTTCTACATTGATAGTGTTACGACCAGCAGCCCTGTCAGTGGGTAATAAACAGACCGCAACTGACAGTAGGGTCAACGAGGGTCAATCCCAACGATGGAACTAATGGAAACCACAGGGTGACGATGAAAGACGATAAGAGTCAAAACACCAATCTTACACTTTCCATTACTCAAAAAAAAAAAGGAGGACCAAAGCAGTGCAGCGAAAAGGCTTAGTTTGAACAGTTAGGTCTGGAGCTGTGATAGGCAGTCGTGCTGATTAGCAGTTGCCATATTTTTAGAGAAGCAAGGCTATGTGATAAAATAGTGATTAGACAGAGGGCTAAATGAAAGACAGCACTGGTTCACCAACCAAAATAAACAGCCTCTCATCACTACCCCCCATCCCGACAGCAACAATGCTCTGTTTCTACACAACCACTACTGATTGTTCTGACATCCCACTGGGTCAAGATTTACAAGATCTTCATCCTGGGTAGCCAGTTCTGGTAAAAAGCATCAGGAACAGTTGAAATTAATTGTGTAAATGAAGGAGTTTAAGTCACTTATTACATAAAGTCTTGGACCGACTGATATAATCAGTAACCATGGTGTCTAGAATCAGCCAATGAGAGAGATATATATATATATATATATATATACACACTGCCATTCAAAACTTTGGGATCAGTAAATCTTTTTAATGAAGACTCTTATGCTCATCGAGGCTGTATTTATTTGATCAAAAATACAGAAAAAACAGTAATATTGTGAAATATTATTGCAATTTGTAATATTGGTTTCCTATTTTAATATACTTCGAAATATAATTTATTTCTGTGATGCAGCGCTGAATTTTCATCAGCCATTACTAAAGTCTTCAGTGTCACATGATCTTTCAGAAATCATTCTGTGCTGATTTATTATCAGTGTTGAGCGCTCAGACTGACCTGAGATTTGCAACGCAAACATTTCAGCAGTTATTATAGGCCTGTGTGTCCCGTATTTCTGTCGACTGAACCAGCCATTCCATTAATTATGAATTTATCAGTCTTTTCCAAAGTCAGTTTCTGCATATAAATATTACGCCAGATAGAAGCAGAAAATCGTGCTATACGCACTTTCATGAGATCGGGTTAGCCTACAACAATTAATTTGTTGGCTATTTTACAAATGGGAATACAACGAATTCATGACAATGTTTTACATTCAAGCTACCCGTAAAATTTATAGTGAAAAGTACTTTAAAAGCGTCTGGAATGCAATAAGCTGTTTTTAAAGCATTTGCTACATGAATAATAAAAAAATAGGCTAATAAATAATTCACATATCAAACAGAATTGCGTTGCTGCAAATCCTTTAAAGTTTAAGGTATTCAGAACAGAGCAACATAAAAATCAGAAAATATAACTATACAATTATAGGACAAAGTTTTACATATATGCCATTATAATT
>NW_015641026.1:35358-37621 GCF_001515625.1 Sinocyclocheilus rhinocerous
TCCTAATTGGATGTGCCTTTAGAGAGAAATGCATGGATTACATAATGAAAGAGTTTATATTTTCTAATTTGAATTATTTCGTTTTAAAGTAGTAATTTAAAGCTTTCAATATATTTTTATTCATGTCTGTGATGCACACAAATAAAAGTAGACCTGTTACAATTTAGAATGATGTATTACTCTTACCTTTATGAGCAAAAATGACTGCGTATTTTAAGTTGTTTCAACTGTTAGAATTTAAAAGTAAAAAATGCAAGTGATAGCGCTGGCGCCTCCATGTCCTGAAGCGCGCTTTAGCTTCAACTCTCCGCACAAAAGATTGGATATGAGTCTAACAGCGCACATTTGTCTAGTTTAAACATTTAAACTAATATTGTGATATGCTTGAACTGTTTTATATCTATAGATTTTATTTTAGGCAAGTCGCTATGATTCATTCATTGTCTGCCGCTGCCGCTTTTAAGTTACTTTAAAAAAAAAAAAAAACTTACATTTAACAAACAAAAAAATGCTCCAAACGTTTTTCTAAGTTAATTTTATAAAAAAAACGAAACGAAATATAATCACTTTTCCATTACATACAAAACTGAACTAGTTTCCAACATTGAATATAAATATTAGAATGATTTCTGAAGGATCATGTGACACTGAAGACTGCAGTAATGATGCTGAAAATTCACCTTTGCTTCACAGGAATAATAATAATATTCTATATATATAATATAATAATTTATAATAATCAATAATATTTCACAAAATTACAGTTTTTTGTGTATTTTGATCAAATAGTTACAGCCTTGATGAGCATAATAAACTTCTTTAAAAACATTACAAATCTTACTGATCACAAACTTTTGAACGGCAGTATATATATATATATATATATATATATATATATATATGGTTTGTCTTTGTACAAGATATATTTGTAAAATAATAGTAAAGTAACTGTAATTCTTATAAACAATGTGTCAGTAGCTATAGAAATCTGTCAATTACCAAATATATAATTATGAATTTAAGAGCCGCAAGTTAAGGAAAGGCTATTGTTTTAAGCCTCAAGAGACTATGAAGCAGATTTGGACACCATTGTTTTGGCATCTGTAGTTCCACCCATTAGAGTAGGTGTGTTACTTCCTAAGTTATTGTATGGAGTGTCCTGTCCAGCTCACAAAAAAATAACAGAGATAAACTCCCACTACGATGTGACTTCAAGACATAATAACAATAAGAGGTGCATAAATAATAATAATAATGTTTAGCAAAATAAAAACCAACAACATTGGTTCATTGTTATTCGATAACCACCTGAGACCTCAAGAAAAAGGGAAATTGCTCAACATTTATCAGAATCAGAATCAGCTTTATTGCCAGGTATGTTTCCACATACGAGGAATTTGTTTTAGTGACAGAAGCTCCACAGTGCAACAGAATGACAGTATTCTGTCAATAGCTGAGTTAGTTTGGACAGGAGGAGGTTTGGAATGATAGTGTTGAAAGCCGAGCTGAAATACACAAACAGGATCCTCACATAAGACCCTGGTCTATCTAGATGTTGCAGGATGTTGTGCAGTCCCATGTTGACTGTATCATCCACAGACCTGTTTGCTCTCGTTTATTGTCAAGTGTTCATGAGATGGATTGCCTGAGGGAAGAAACTGTCCCTATGTCTGGCTGTTCTGGTGCTCGGTGATGGCAACAGTTCAAAGAGGGAGTGGGCTTGATGTGAGGGGTCCAGAGAGATTTTGCTAACCCTTTTGCTCACTCTGGATGAGTACAGTTCTTGGAGAGTGGGGAGAGATAAGCCAAAACCAGTCTTTCAAATGATTTCATGGCCACAGACGTTACAGCCACAGGTCTGTAGTCATTAAGTACAGTAATTTTGGGTTTCTTTGGGACGGGGATGATGGTGGAGTGCTTGAAGCATGAGGAGACTTCGCACAGCTCCAGTGATCTGTTGAAGATCTGTGTGAAGATGGGGGCCAGCTGATCAGCGCAGGTTTTCAGACAGGTTGGTGTCACACCGTCTGGGCCTGGTGCCTTTCTTCTCTTGTTCTTTCTGAAGACCTGATGCACATCATCTTCACTGATCTGAAGTGCAGGAGGGGGGGAGAGGGGGTTGCAGGAGGTGTGAATGGTGTTTTTTCAAACCTGCAATAAAACTCGTTCAGATCGTCTGCGATGTCTTGTAATTCCACACTGTAGCAGGGTCACTGGAGGAGAATTGGTTCCTTAGCTTTCCATAATAATTCTAATAATTCCT
>NW_015641026.1:39740-55505 GCF_001515625.1 Sinocyclocheilus rhinocerous
GTTCAGATCGTCTGCCAGTTGTTGATTCTCCACAGTGCTGGGGGATGGTGTCTTGTAATTGGTGATTTTCCACACTGTAGCAGGGTCACTGGAGGAGAATTGGTTCCTTAGCTTTCCATAATAATTCCTCTTTGCCACTCTGATCTCCTTTTCCAGTGTGTATTTCGGCCTGTTTATACACGACTCTGTCCCCATTCCTGCAAGCATCTTCTTTGGCCTGACGGAGCTGTCTTTGAGTTTTGCAGTGAACCATGGTTTGTCATTGTTGTAGGTTAAATGAATCCTGGTAGGAATGCACATGTCTTCACAGAAACTGATACATGATGTTACAGTCTCTGTCAGCTCATCCAGATCGGTGGCAGCAGCTTCAAAAACACTCCAATCAGTGAGGTTGAAACAGGCATGTAAATCCCGCCCTGCTTCATTAGTCCATCTTTTAACAGTCCTTAATACAGGTTTAGCTGATTTCAGTTTCTGCCTGTAGGTCGGTATGAGATGAACTAAACAGTGATCAGAGAGCCCCAAAGCTGCTCTGGGGACAGAGTGATATGCAGTCTTTATTGTGGTGTAACAATGGTCCAATATATTGCTGCCTCTGGTGGGACATGCTGTCTGTATTTTGGCAGTTCACAGGAAAGATTTGCTTTATTAAAGTCCCCAAGAATTATTATAACCGAGTCTGGGTGTTGTTGCTCAGTCTCTGTGATCAGATCAGAGAGTTTCTGTAAAGCTGAGCTCACGTGTAGAAACTCACGAGAATGAACGAACAAAACTCCCGCGGCGAATAGAACGGTTTACAGTTAATGAAGTGTGCTTCTAGATCAGGACAGCACATCTTTTTTAACGCTGTTACGTCTGTATACCACCTTTCATTGATGTAAAAGCATGTCCTGCCGCCGCGCGATTTCCCCGTTGATTCTGCGTCGCGCTCCGCTCTGAACAGCTGAAAGCCCGGCAGATATAGCGCGTTGTCCGGAATGGCGTCATTCAGCCAGTTTTCCCTGAAACACAGAGCAGCAGAGTTTGAAAAATCCTTGTTTGTCCGGGAGAGCAGAAGAAGTTTGTTCCTTTTGTAGGGTAGAGAGCAGAGATTCGCCAGATGGATGCTCGGCAGCACCGTTCGAAATCCGCGCTGTCTGAGCTTCACGAGTACGCCGGCTGCCTTTTTTTAAAAGTATACAATAAATACTGTTGAGAAAAATTTGCTGTGATAATACAGGAATTAGAACCTTTCAGAGTGAAAAGCATAATTTAAAAGGCTTGGCTACATGATATTCACATACGAGAGGGAATACACGTAAAGACTGACTCTGTATAAATAAATTAAGCTAAGCTCTTGCTTCTTGTTTATAGTGTCTATTACCAGATAAACATTCAGTAAAAATACTCCTGAAAAGTAGCTACATTTTTGACTGAACACACAAGAAACTGTTCCGTTCCAATTACTGTTGCAGTAGCTCATCAGCAAAGAAGCTACTTGTTAGCATGTATAAAAGCAGTTAACACCGCCTCTTTTTGACTCCAACATTTAAAAACAGTGTACAACACTGCTATTGTCTACCTATAATGCAGCATTATAGCAATTGCACAGAACCAATTAGAAGTCTTGAGTTTGCAGACCAGTATATCCTTATACTCTTTCTTAACTAGCAGTTTTCTTTGTTTCCCATAGGTGTCCTCCTGTATAGCATGTCATCCGCATCACTTGATCCTTCTGACCCAGGCGCGCCACCCGATCCGTCTGACCCAGGCTCATATTCGCGCGATTTTTTGCGCAGCTCGTCAGTGAACAACGGCTCTGTGTAGTTAATGCTGCTCAATGTGAAAGCACGCACGTGATGGAGATTTACCGCTGATTACAGAACCGGCTTTCTGACAAGATGCGCATTAAATATCGCATGCGATTTATCGTGCAGCCCTAATTACAACATAAATAGACAACTGCACAAATAGAACTGCACAACTTCAGCAGAAAATTCTGTCATCATTTATTCACCCTCATGTTGTTCTAAACTCCTATGACTTTCTTTCCTCACTGGGCCACAAAAAGGAAAACATTTGAAGAACATTTCATACTTTACATCCGATAAAAGCAGCAGTAACCAGGAGGCATTCATGCTCCTAAAAACACAAGAAAGCAAACAGAGGTACCTTAGAGTCTGCATGAAAATTCATCCTATCTGTTTTCTAAATGCGTCTTATTGATCTTACTGTAAATGATTGAACTATACAAGCATTTCTATTTTCTTGTTTTTCTTTTTCTTTTTTTTGACCGAAATGTACATCTTTTGACCATTTAATGACCGTGTAGTTGTAATCAGTCATTTAGTCAGTATAAACCCCCGCAATTTACTGCAGTCTTGCATTCAGATCTTGAGTTCAATGCTCATCTCAAATTCCAATGAACTTAATTTCAACCAATCTTAAATTTCAAGTCACACAAATACTATTTACACGTTGACCTCTTTAATGCTACTTTTATGTTTTTAGCTTGACAGCCTTTTATTGTATGGAAAAGAACATTGTGAACAGCCTTCAGAATATATTATTTTGTGTTTCACGGATGAAATAAAAACAAGTTCAGAATGACATGAGGGCCAGTAAAGGAAGACAGAATCTAATATTAGTTTGAACTACTAAAAAGCTTTAAATTTTCTTGTCTAAAAATTCTAGATTCTAAAAAAGATTCTACAACTACTATTACTAAGAGTATTCAGACTCTGGAAGCACAAACAACCATTGCTCTGATCACAACAGCCCTGCTTCTGGAACCACGAACACATAACGACAATACTGGGACTGTCAACATTCAACCCATATTCAATCATGTAAAATATTTACATTCATGTCTTTTTCTTATATATTGTTGATATATACTTATATAGTTCCTGTTGATCATGTTGATTTTCTCTTCTGCAGGATCCCTTTGATCTAAGCAGCAGCAGTAAGGTGAGTACATGAATGACAAAAACATCTATGAATAAAATGTCTATTTTTTGTCCTACAAAGATATCAGTCATTGATCCCCAAAGGTCTCCTTACATCTATTTTTCACTGAGATGACAAGAAATCCTGTATCACCCTTTTTAAAAAAGTGTGTTAAAGACTTATCACAAAAGGAAGCCTGTTTCCGCCAAAAAAAACAAAAACAAATAAAGAAGGTAATTGTGAATATCCTCACAATTCAGACTTTTTTCCTGACAATCCTGAGTTTATATCTTGCAATTCTGACTTTTTTTTTCTCAAAGTGCAAGACAAAGTCATAATTGAGAGATCTAAACTTCCAATTCTGACAAGAATTGCAAGGTCATCTAGCAGTTCTAAGAAGAAACGTAGAAATTGTGAGATGAAAAGTTACAATTACCTTTTTTATTCCGTGAAAAAAAAAAGAATTATGAGTGAATTCAGAATTCACAGAAGAAGAAAAAAAAGAACTTCAAGGTGTAAACTCAGAATTTAGAAAAAAAGTAAATTCTCAGTGTACACCTTTTATCTCACAATTCAGAACAATCTATTAAATGGAGCCAGAAAACATTTCTTGGCCAACAACAGTATGCAAAGTGACCGACTTCACAAAACTTTCTCCTTAAAAATGATCAAAACATGCAACCAAACATGAAGTGCTAGCATTTTAATATTTTGTTTCGCACAGGGGAATGTCATCCGTGAAGCCTGTAAGACGCTGGGTCAGAAGATGAAAGGAAATTGCACCGTGATGGTGGAAATTAATGACAAGCAATTAACTGCAACAATAACAATAGATGGTGAGGGAAATGTTACGGCTTCCAAACAGATGAAAGCCTCATACAGAGGAACCACTGAAATCAGTGCTTGCCATATTGTGTTTGGTTATCTTTAATAACAATAAAATACTGAATAAAATTTATAGTAATTCAATTGCTTTTCCATTTACAGCCGACCAAAAGATACCGCCAGAAAACTACAAACCTCTAGAACCTGTCAGTGGAGTTACAGACAATAATGCTTTACAGAAAGAGGATCTAAACAAGCACACGATACCAGACACGTTGATCGCCATCTTGGCTTCTTGTGGTGCTTTGGTGCTCATTCTGTGCTGCTTTGCTGCGTACTGCACTTATCATCGCAGATCCTACAGGAAGAACCAGGTAATGCTCAATTTCCAAACACAAAGATGAATCAGACTCACATTGCTTGATTCGGGTATTATTTTCAATAAATTTATCTACGAATGATGAATGTTCTGAATGATTCAAGTCAAAGTTGAAAGTTGCGTTCTGAATTCCAAAGCGTTACGCGGTTTAACATCCCAATATGTACTCTCCCCTTGGCAGCAACACCTGACAGAAGAGCTGCAGACAGTGGAGAATGGTTATCATGACAATCCCACACTGGAGGTGATGGAGGTACAGCCGGAGATGCAAGAGAAAAAACTGACAATGAACAGGGAGTTTAACGACAGCTGGATCGTCCCCATAGACAACCTGCTGAAAGAGGACATACCTGATGAAGAAGACACACACTTGTAATGGCATCAGATGAACCGTCTGGAGAAGGAAACCTGCTGCTCTCATAACGGTAGATTGTGACCGGCCAGAATGTAGAGAAAGCAGAGATTGACATAAAGACTATCAAACGACAATGCTTTCATTTGGTGCCCGGGTGTATATGCTGTAATTAAGTAGCTGAATGTCAAGTATGTGCTAGAAATAGCCGAAACGTTTTTAGGTTTCGTGTCACTGTGGACTTTTGGAATGACAATGCACAATCTGTGGCCTCTCTTTGTGCCTTAAATTTTCTTCAGCAGGATTAATTCATGCTTTAAAACAAATAGTTTTCCAATAAACAATTTGATGAACACAAAATATCTAGCAAATAATAGGTAATATAGCCCATTTATGATTTCAAACAGATTTGGTCCAATAATTTTCAGTATTGAATGAAAAAAGAATTTAGGTTTTGCTCGCCATCTTGGAACGTTTTTTCCCAGTGCAATGCATGTTGGATTCTCTAAATGTGAAGCTGGCCAAAATAAGGCCTCGATTTCACTGCCTTTGCATTAGGAGTGTGCCTTATGATGCTGTCAAGCAATGCTAATTACTTTCTCTAAAAAAAAAAAGAAAGAAAAAAAAAAGATATATTCAGGATTCAAGGTTCACAGATTCTGACCAGTGGATTTATGTGATATTTTCCATTTATTTGATTTTTTTAAAATTATGTTATGGAAAGAACACTCACAAAATTGTTTCTACCTGATAGAACTGAGCATAAATTGTATTACTACTATAGAAATTTCCATCACTTTTCCCATGACTTTTTGAGGCCTAGAAATCACATTTATCCAGTGGAAACCTTGTATTATTTTTTGAGCAGAATGTAATTGTTGTGCTTGTATATACTGCTTATTTTTATGCTTCTTTCATAATTTGTTCATTTTCTGATTAGGGAAGATTAACACTCATATGCACCAAATTACACTTGGACCAATGGATAATTCGTCCTGGTAAATTAGACTACGGGTCAAAAGTATGTGACTCCATGATTGGCAGATAACTTTTTCATTATCTTCCATATGCTCCACTCATGTCTCTGTGTTGGTAATCATGCCAGTATGAAGGTTTTTGGTCTTGTCAACCTGAAACATTTGACACTAAATCCAACACAAATCACTTACATTCTTTAAGTTTAGTTACAGGTAAAAAAAAAAATCATAATTTGTCATTGATCACCCTTCTCTTTGGGGATGTTTTATTTAATTGTTTTAATGTTGATTTCACCAAAACAAATTTTTTTTTTTTTGTATTTTATGTAATTGTATTTGCATGCACTACACAAATTTTCAGTATAAGGGATTTAGGGTTTAGCTGTTGTACTTCCACCAAAGTATTAAGGTTGAATTTATAGTTGTTTTCTGTTTTTGAAGTCAGTTTGCTGCTGTGTGCAAACGACAGGGGTCTGATACACTGGAAGCTTCATCTCTGTCAGATTGGATGGGGATGGCCATGATTTCTAATATAAAAATAAAAAAATTTAAAGTGTGTTTTCTTAGGTAGTTGACATGTCGAGGCACATAATCTTAAATGATAACACAATGCATTTACTACTGTTCAAAGGTTTGGGGTCTGTAAGATTTTTTAAATGGTTTTGAAAGTAGTTTCTTATGTTCACAAAAGTTCATTTATTATAAAAATGCAACAAATATTTACAATAATTACAGTGAAATAATTACAATTTAAAATAACTTTGTATTTTAATATATTTTTTAATTGAATTTATTCCTCCAGTCTCATATGATCCTTCAGAAATCGTTCGCTGCTCAAGTAATATTTCTTATTATCAGCATTGAAAATGGTTGTGCTGCTTAATTGTTCTTTGGAAACCATGACACTTTTTTTTCAGGATTCTTCGACGAATATAACTTTGTTTGTTTGTTCAAATAACGTTTTATAGGTCTACGTTAACGGAAGACCAAGACAATATATAAGAAAACTTGAACAAAATACAATCTTTATTCTTTATGTACATTACATACAATGCAGTTCTTTAATAGGTTCTACACATTCATGAGAGCCACAGTGTAGTGCTGACATCTCAACGTACCCTCGCTCAGGGGGGCTCGACGAGATGAGGATTTCCAGGAGAGAAGAAAAGAAAAAGTCACTTCATCTCTGACACTGCAGAAATGTACACCGAAAGCAAGAAAACGTATTTGGCATTAAGTGCGACAAAAAGTCTCCGGTTGTAAGTGTCGATCCTCTCGTGTATATTCAATTTCATTGTTTTCATACTTTTTTCTTTTTCGGGAACTTTCTTCCTGGCACAAAGACAATGCTAAATCTACGAAAGGCAAAAGTAAGCCCTGGTTTTCAAATCATATACACCCAAATTGCTTTCACGCCAGGAAAGAAATAAAGAGCACTGAATCTTAGAAATCACAAATGGGCCAATCACAAACTTCCACACTCCAGTGCGCCGTGAGTGTATCTCCACAGAGCCAAATTACAGCTAATACTGAGTTCAGGGAATTGAGATATGAGATACACTTGGGAGGACACAATCAGCAGGGTGAAGCATAATGCACTGTCCTATGATTCTTTGAGCCTCTGGTTTCTGCGTGGGTGAAGCCAAAACTACAGCAAATTTAAGAGCGATCCAATTACAGGAACATTTTTTTTGCAGGGCAAACACTTCCTACTCATGCACAGGGAGACGAATAACAAAAACAACTGCTGTTAAACTAACACTACACAAATGGAGACCAAGTAATCCAGATGGACTATATGGAAGACTATCATCTAACACACTTTCATCTGTCCAGAATTGTAAACAATCCGGAAGCTCATACGGAATGAAGGGTACATATAGACGTCTCTATGACATCATAGAGATAGACATAACATAAGACATGACATTCAGGGCTCAAGTTCACCAAGAAATAATAATAATAATAAATAGTGAGGGGTCTCTTCTGTCTTCGGTGGTCCCAATAAGGGTCCTTTGAGTTGGTACCAGTAAGCTGAACAGTCTATGTAACACAGGACTATATTGAGTTCAGACGAAAGCAGCCACAACCTGAAGTAAACCGCAATCTACACTTCAAAAAATCAAATCATCCACATCTTCGGTTTGTCTAATTGCAGCAAAGTGTTCGCTAATCCATTCGCTAATGGATACAAGTGTAATGACCTGTTCTAAAGTACAAAGTGTTACCATGAAGCATCATAATATTTGCGTTCCGACACACACAGTGGAAAACAGTTCTTGTGTACATATATGTGTGCATGACACCTCAAACACGTCACTATATTCCTTTTCAGATCTGTGGATGAGAACTTAGTTATGGAATCGGGCGTTTCATCACTATTAAAGAGTCAAAGAAAGCACTAATGTCATGGCAGCATCAAATAGCAGCAGCGGGTTTAGATGGAAGCCAGTATTCAAATCCAGTATCGAGAGTGAACAGAACTGAGAGTGAGAGAACTGACTCTAGAGGGCGCTCTGATCTTTGCCTTCGGCCTCCACTGGCTCAGCGCACATGTATTAGTCCATAAAAATTTGATTTAAAATAACAAGGCAAAAAGGAACCCATGATGATCATACAGTTCATAAATCAAATCCACCCCTTTATGATGTAAACTGTTCGGATTTATAACTCACCTACATTTCAACCTGTATGAAAGAAAATTTGAAAGATAAACTCAAACAGACCTGAAAAACTAAGCTTAAGTTTGTTTAAAAAAAGACAAAATAGAAAAATCAACTCGGTGTGCAATTTGGCAGATATGCAAATTTAAACCTAAACCTTTTTAAAATAAAAAATAAAAAAGCACAACCCTGGCACTCCAGAGTAGAAAATTATATTTCTGCATTTTAAGTAAATCTCAGTGACGTTTAAGTGGCATTACTTCTGTAGGACGAAACACAGTAGGTGGGCACGGCACACCTCGGGTGGAAAATGTAGAAAAATAACTTCTGTTTTGGGTGGGAGGAGTCTGAGAGGTCTAAAGAGGGTGTGGTCTACTGTGTGGGGCGTGGCTACAGGGTGATGAGGTCGACAAGGTTACCCTTGGGCGGGGTCATATTGTCAGGGAAGAAATTGACAAGTGTGTCGAACAGCTGTGTGCGCTGGGCATACGTCTGATCCACATCTGAAAAGCCTGTGATGAAGAGAAGAAAAAAATCATTAATAAGAATCAAAGCACATCGGAGAAGCTTCTGCACTGATTTCCACAGTTGTAGGAAAACGTGATTAGAGGACAATCATGTTTATCAAACAGTGCTCTCACCTAGAGGAATGAAGTCTGAGCTGGATTTGAACAGAGCAGAGGGTAAGAGCTGGAACTACAGGGGAAAAAAACACACAAAAGCACTTTTAATTATGTATTGGACCTAATACATTTTCAGTATCTGACATGATATTTGCTTTAGTCCAACTGAAATCAAACTATTAAAATACATGTAAATGCACAAACGGACTCAATCAACAGCAAAAGTTTAAAGGTTTGTTAATTACAAGCTTAATCATTAAATGTAACAGTTTCTTTTTGGTGGGTACTGACCTCTTTTGTCTCATTGGGGTCGGTGTGGTCCACGGTAAGGGACAGATCATTCTGTAGGTATTTAAGTGCATTCAAGGGCTCGGTCTGAGCCTTCTCCTCAAACCTGCAAACACACACAAGGCAGCAAGCAGAAGGTAAACATTTGCCTTATTCTACATTCTTAAATGTAAAAACAGATATCCTCAAATTTGGCTCGCGAGATCCACTTTCCTGCAGAGATTAGCTCCAACCCTGATCAAACTCACCCACCTGTGATTTTCTAATGATCCTGAAGACACGGATTAGCATGTTCAGGTGCGTTTGATCAGGGTTGGAGATAAACTCTGCAGGAAAGTGGATCTCGCGAGCCAGATTTGAGAATCCCCGGTAAAAAATGAGGACTATTTTTGTTTTATTTCTAGGTACACTACTATTCCATTAAGTAACCAAATATGACCACCAGATGGCACTAAAAGTGCAGAAATCGCATGCACCAATGGAAAACTACTACTGTCATTTAATCACTAACTGCAGTGCTGCATGACACTGCAATTACATAATAAAGCTGGGTCCTAAAGGTTTACATTCAGATCACTGCAGGATCAGAGCAACATCATGTTCTTCATATTAACATTCAACACAAAGTATTTAACATGGAATAGATATCTAAACACTTTCCTAGCGACGTTTGGAAACTAAGAGCATCTGACAGTTTTCTTTGGCTTCAGACAGAGAGAGACCAGACGACCTAATTCAGTAAACATTCTTCTTAAGCACAATTTTCTAATCAAGAACTGTGAGGTCAGAATAATGAGTCACTGAGCAGCAGATTGTAACAGGTGAAGCACTTTTGTACTCGTATGAAAGTATATTTGTACCTGTATTTGCGAATGAGGTATTTGCAGTGTCGAAGCAGATATTCTTTGGAAGGCCGGCACAGCTTTAGGGACCAGAAATCATCCAATCTCATTTTGGGTGAGCTGGACTTCCCTGGGTTTCCACCGAAAAGGTAATGCACCTGTGTACCATATCATCATGTCAATCCCCTGCTAATTGCTTTGATTAATCAGTACAGCAATTAAGGAAATGAGTGTTTTATCAGCTCAAGCTGTCAAAGTGCCTGAGGTAAATATAGTTTAAATTTAGAGGTCTCTACAAGTGTTCAAAGGTTACAACCTTATAATTTGAAAGCTGCTGCATCTGGTAATTTGCAATCATTTTGGGCTACAGAATCATTACCAGTCTTAAAAAAATAATTATTTTATTGCTAGTTAATAAGACTTCAATGGCCTAATTTTATATTAACACTATTATTATTAGTAGTAATACTATTAATACTAAAGTACAATATAATATAATAGTATATACACATTGTAATAATTTGATTGAATTTTTAATATTACATTTTATTATTAAATATTACATTTTTACATTATATATATATTTTTTTTAAAGTATAAACATTTTATTGAAAAAACCTGAAGTTAAAATGAATAATATAATATCATATAATATAATACAAATTATATATAACAGTTAAAAGGATATTTAACAAAACAAAACGATAAAAAAAAATTAGACAAGTATTAAGAAATAAATAGGGTCCAATTTTTATTTCATGTTGACTTCCTTGATGTAAGTGTGGGTTGACTCCTACAAACTTTGGGTTATCAGGTCAGATTTCTAATCAGCCAATCCTAAAGCACACCACCACACTGTTCATAAACATTCAATTCATATTGACAATGGGTGTGGAAGTGAAATGATCTACATTACCTTGTGCAACTCGTCATAGACAAGCTGATGAGCAAAACGAGGACAAGGTTCCTCTTCCTGTAGGGCCTTAGTGGGGTTTTCTTTCACCGCCTGGTCATTCTTATAAACACATGACCTGCAGACAAACACAGACTTAGTCTTTCATACTAAACTGTGCATACTGTCCTAGAAAAGTGTACACACACGCACCCACCCAAATCAAGCCAAATAAACAAAATGACAGAAACCAGTACACCAGATCCAAAGGAAACACTGACAGACTGATTTTTCAGAAGCTATAAGCCAACTGCTTCAATTAGCGTACAGAACAAAGGGTTTTCTCCCCCAGTTTAAGTGCAAAGCACATTTAATACACACACACACACACACACATGCTGACACGAGCGGCCAGACCCACATGCAAGCAGAGAACATTCTGTTCCTGTTTGATGGTCACCAACTCCCTTTCTGAAGGTCAATACAACTTTCGCTCTGGCTTTATTCAATATATGTGAATGCGTGTGCAAGCTGAGAACAATTTATATAAGGGGGTTTTGTATGATGCATTTACGCTCATCGTTGGCTCTGCAATGTATGTTCAATGCACTGAAAAGAGAACATGCAGTCCAGGAAGGAAAGAGCATGTTTTTTCATCATAACTGAAGATTTCCTTCTTTTCCAGCAGTGTATGGCAAGTGCCTGAAGGCACTCTGTGGATTACCGATGCAGGCAGTCCTCTGGGCCACAGCATATAAACACAGGTCAAGTGTACTCATTAGCATTCAATGTGCAGTGCTGTACAGATGAACAGTGTGTCCAAGAACTCACGCACCAGTTGTTGCGTGCAATGTCATAGATCCAGAAGGAGTTGCGTACATTCTCCTCGCGTTTGTCTTTGTCTTTGCTGAGTCCTGATAGAACGTGGATCTCATTGAGCTCTGGGTCGATGGTGGCACGCTGAGTGAATCCTGTCATTGGTACTGCAACACAAACACAGACTTAAGCTTAGATCATTAAGAGAAGGCATAAACTGTTTAAAGCATTATGATGTAGCAGCTTGGTGTAATCATTGGAAATAACATGCAAATCACCTCTATTTTTTCTATGGTTTCAGCCAGACTCGGCAAATGCTGTACCAAAGGTAAAAAAATTTTTTTTGCCCCACCCGGAAATGGTGAGTGAATTACCAAAATTTGCATTATTTTTTTATATTTAAATCGGCCATGAAGTTTTGCATTATTTCTTTAGTACATTAATATGACCATAGATATATAATATTAAATATTTTTATACATTAATGTTTAATAATGTTCTAAAATGTTTGATTAATACTATATTAATATAACAAAATATTTTAAATAATAGATATAAATATTGCATTAGCGAGTGAATTTACAGTGAATTTTATTTTATACTATTATTAATTTTTGTATTTATTGTTGATTTTCGAATTATTCTTTTATAACCTTCATATAACTGAACTGCTATTAAATAAAAATACAAAAAATATATATGTAATATTTATAAATAAATTTTTATATTTATAAATATTTATTTTTATATAAATATAATTTTAAGATTATTTAAGCAATGCTGTAGATTAATGTTTACAATATTTAATATTATATTAATACAAAACTAAGGAAATAATAATAATAATAATTATTAAATTATATTTAATAATTATTCAATCATAAATCACTCCATGGTATCTATTCTCTTCAATTTTCCTAAAGTTTCGACCCAAATAAATGTCATTCTCCTCATTAATTTTTTTTTTTTAGAATTTGTTTATTTAGCAAGTAGTTGTGAAATAAACAGGATAAAGTCCCAGGACGGCTTTAGGTCATTTGAATCTGGCCTGTAATTCCATTTTATTTACACACATTTTGGATTGTTTTTCGAGCATAAAAACATCACCCTGGTTTGGAACTACATGATAAATGATTTTTGGGGGGTAAGCTATTCCTTTAAGGTCTGGTTGTGAACATACTGTTTGGGCTCACTGTTTCCTTCCTGGTAAATTGTGTTTTGTTCAGTCTTATTTTTGTCTCTCTCCGCTGCCTTCTAGCTCTTGTTCTCTTTCTGTCACCCCCTGTCCTCGTCGCACACACATCTCTCTCTAACGCGATAACAGAGAGAACACAGAGGTCTTTTTATACTCTCTCATTGCGTCAAGTCGCCCATTGAGATTTTACACAATCTGTTTATGGGAACAGGAAGTGTGTCTGCACAGTCTCTCTCAGGCTTCACAGAGCTCTTAGACTCATTCACCTTCAGTGCCTCTCCACTCTGTGAACTGGCTGTTCGATTTGTATGTTCCTTCAAGCTTGACACAATATCATGCTATCGTTACTGATTATAGAGAAAGCGAAGAAAAATTTGGGGGACATTATGTGGGTGTGCAGACATTATGACCTGTCTGCTCACCAAATTCTTCTCCAAGCTGATCACAGACATTTTACAAAGTCTGCTTTGTTTTAAGTCTTGATTGTGCATGCGAGTTTCATTTGTATGCATGTGTGGCTAACATGAGTAATCAAACGAGTGTGTGTTGGGTGAGCAAATCACCACAAGTCACGCTCAGTTCTTCAGAAGCCAATCGAAGTTCTGAGAACTTCAAATTGATAGTGTTTAATGCCGATTTGTGCCGAGAGAGGGCAGACGCTGCGAAGACGCAGGTGTTTCAGGGTTATTTTAGTATTATTGATATACAGGTGCATCTCAATAAATTAGAATGTCGTGGAAAAGTTCATTTATTTCAGTAATTCAACTCAAATTGTGAAACTCGTGTATTAAATAAATTCAATGCACACAGACTTAAGTAGTTTAAGCCTTTGGTTCTTTTAATTGTATGATTTTGGCTCACATTTAACAAAGAACCAAAGACTTAAACTACTTCAGTCTGTGTTCATTGAATTTATTTAATACACAAGTTTTACAATTTGAGTTGAATTACTGAAATAATTGAACTTTTCCACGACATTCTAATTTATTGAGATGCCCCTGTACTATTATAGCATTTAAAAGTATTTTGAATGAACTTTTATTTTTATACTTTTAATAGTGCTCTTTTTACATTTTTGTTCATGTTTTATCATGTCCATTTTCTTGTCCATGTATTTATTTATTTATTATTTTTATTTCAGTTTTTAATACATTTATAATAATACCTCCAACATAACTTATTTTAGTTAGCTGCTAACATTTCTAATCTTAATTTAGGTTTTTCATCTAATATTAATATTTTATTTTATTTCAGATTTATTCCGAAAATTATTTTAATAGTTTTAGTTTCAGTTAATAATAACAACACTACTGTTTCTTAAAAAAAAAAAAAAAAACCCTCATGTTCAATAAGGGAAGAATCTGTGCCCTATGCAGGGACCAGAATATCATTGAGACTTGGGTTAGGAAGTAAGCACCTAGCATTACCCTTGAACACCCTTAACATAGTGCCTGTGAGACTAGCATTTTCTCAAGAAAAAAAAAAATACAGTTTTACATAACCAGAGTCATCTAAGGCTGCAAATCTAACAGAGAAGACTTTAAATATTAAAATGTATATTTCATGCCGAGTCTTCAGAGGAGAGTATCTTGATGAATCAGAATGCGTGTACTTTGTACAATAGCATATTGTAACCTCAAAAACCTTGTATCCCTGCTCAGGAATGTGCTGTAATATTTACCCCTCATCAGGACTATTCTCACGAGAAACGTTCATCACTATCATCCAGACCAGCAGATCTGTGTATATCAGTATCACGGAGACAGATGATGTCAAGTTGATTTAGCTGTTGAACAGTAAGACTGCAACAGATCACATATTCGCTTCAGCTGCACGTAACTGGCCGCAGCAGCAGTGACATAATCCCCACCTGATTCAACTCTATTTCTGAACGTGATGTCACCTTCATGCTTAAGATTCCTCTGCTCTCCTTTTAAGGAGTGTCTTCTCAGGGCACGGCTGTATAAGAGCCATTAGCTGGGTTTCCATCCAAAGTTTGCGAATTTAATTTAAGCGCAAAATTGGAATATTGCATAAAACATTTGTGAATAAGCACCGTTTCCATCCAATGAGCTAAAGAGAACAAAATCGTCCCTTCCTGATAAACTGGAACTAAATATCACTAAGAAAAGTAGGAGAAGCCACTGAATATAAAATGTTCTTATATAATACATTGTTTGTGCCTCAAAGCGAGCAGACGAAACAATAAATGCGGTCATTGCCTTCGGAAGCGGATGCCTGCTGTTTGGGAACGCAGTCGTGTCGTGGGAAGACAGTTCGGATGCAGTTATACAGAAACACTTTGATGACAGACTTTGCACGGGCATTTAAGAATGACCATTACATTTCAGATGCTGTGCAAGAAGATCGGTTTGCTGGTTAGTCAGGTTTTGCCATCCCATAGCACAAAGTCACATGACTTTTTTTGATGCATTCGCAAAATGCATTTCAATCTCACATTATTCGCATTAACCCTTTTTCGCAAAAGTCAAAAACCACTTCAATGGGTTTTTCTTCGAAATATGGCATTTCCATTATTCGTTTCAAATGCGATACTTCAAAATGCGCATAAAAGCAGGGTGATGGAAACAGCTATTGTTACAGTATGACAAAAAAATAAATCTTGAAATGACATCAAAAAAGACACACAAAAAATCATGCTAATGACATCATACCCATGCCTGAGTCCTTCTTGGTGCCATCTGAGATGATCTCCACGTGGTCACCATCAACATCGTAACTGAAGAAATCATTCAAGTACGTTTTGGACCTCTGACCTCCAAAAACGTACAGGCAGCGATTTCTCTGTGGGAGAGAAAAGAAAAAGTCAAATCAAATTTGTTGTCAAAACCACCCATAAATTCCACTTAACACCAATAAATTTATACCAATAAACTCAAAAACTCACCAATCATCTGTCTTAAAACCATTTTTGTAATCAACTTTCTTATTTTTATTGGGAAATGACATTCAGGTATATATATA
>NW_015641026.1:55707-57663 GCF_001515625.1 Sinocyclocheilus rhinocerous
TATATATATATATATATATATATATATATATATATATATATACAGTATATCTAAGTCCTAATTCATACCAGAAAAGCCACAAATGCATCTATCAAAAATATGAGGTCAGCGTGCAACATATGTGAGTTGCAGCTCAGAGCACTTTATGGGTCAATACTAAGGAGACGGACCGTGTGAAAGAGCATGCAGTGTCCGATGCGGGACTGGATGTCCTCCGGCCCGGCGTTACACGAGTCTTCTCTGAGCAGACTCCAGCTGCCAGCTTGACATTGATATGCGTAAAGCCCGCTGAACTGAGGTTCTGACGTCCGGCTGTCATCCACGCTGCCGTTACACGTCAGAATCCGACCACCAAAAGTGTAAATCATGTGTTTCTCAGAGTCCATGCACATCTGAGAGAGAGAAAGGCAGACGGTTTGTCAAAATACCTGAGAGATACTGAACTGTTCATCATAAACCTGTACAAGGGAGACTCCTGGTGGTGTGTGGGCATATATCCATATAAAATGCGTACCTGGTGGTCGAACACGAGTTTGGGTCCTCCATCAGCGGACGTGTCTTCGCTTAGGAGAGTCCACGTGTTGGCGTCAATGTCATAGCAGTAGAAGTCACTCTTCAGTGACTTGCTGTTTCTGACAGAGGAGTCCAGATAACGGCCCAGAGTGTAGATTTGCCTCCGCTGAGAGTCGATGCACATTTTGTGACACGACCGAGCACTGGGACCGTTCTAAAAGAAATACATCACAACCTTTATAGTCTTCACCTCTTAGTCAGATCACCTATAGATCAACTGATACATATAGCACACAAAAATTTTGTTTTTTCAAAATTGCATTTTTCCTCAAGTTATACAAAAACATTTTTAGCTTTTAAAGGGATAGTTCACCCAAAAATGAAAATTCTGTCATTAATTACTCACCCCCATGTCGTTCCAAACCCGTAAGACCTTTGTTCATCTTCAGAACAGAAATGAAGATATTTTTGATGAAATGCGAGAGCTATCTGACTCTTCATCGACAGCAATGGCCATTTTAGGATAGTTTGTGGCTTGGTCTTAGTGACTTAGGAGTCCTATTCACTACTCCTAACCTTTCACAGATTTAGGAGCTAGTTTTAGTGCTAAAATGCTTTGTGAAATACTCCTAAATTTAGGAGTCCTAAATTTAGGACTGACACACCCATTATTTTTAAGATTTTCTCCTAAATCGGCGAGTTATGAGCTACTTTTAGCCTTAAGATGTTTTGTGAATACGGGCACTGACAAATAAGCCTGGTGTAAACATTAATATGAAAGTCAGTAACAAATCACACAAACTAAAGTAGATTGCAGAAATATAAAAACAAATCTGTTGCTTTACCACATTACTTTAGGTAATTCAAAGTCACTGTAATAAACATATGTAAACAGGTGGACTGCACTAAAAATCTTGACATGACAAAACCCGACATTAAACTGATGCCTTGTTCTATTTATGACGTACTGACACAAAGTTAAAATGAATTGCAACGGTCGTTTTGCCGCGTCCAGTGTAGAGCTGTTGTGGTGCGACGCGACAACTGTAGCATCCGGTATAGACACGGTGAGTGAAGCCGAGAGCAAGATATGCCTCGTCATATTTTCTGCATTTAGCTTTTGAATGACCAGCACCTGCCTGGGTCTGTGCGACGTCATCTATGGCTTTTCTCTTCGCTTTCACAAACCGATCCATCTCCCATTCTGTTACGTCCTTTGGCTGTTTACTTATTTCTTTTCTTTTTCTGCTGATAGCCCGTGCCCCCCCCCCTGCAATACTCGTGCGCCCCCCTGGTGGGCATGCCCCACAATTTGAGAACCACTGCTTTAGACAGATTTAAATAAATAAACAAGAATATATATATTACCTTATTATATATATTATTTTAAGGTTGAAGTCTTCAGTAATGAAATGCACCGTAACACTGTTACTGCTCGAGTAA
>NW_015641026.1:58145-74116 GCF_001515625.1 Sinocyclocheilus rhinocerous
GACAAAACCCGACATTAAACTGATGCCTTGTTCTATTTATGACGTACTGACACAAAGTTAAAATGAATTGCAACGGTCGTTTTGCCGCGTCCAGTGTAGAGCTGTTGTGGTGCGACGCGACAACTGTAGCATCCGGTATAGACACGGTGAGTGAAGCCGAGAGCAAGATATGCCTCGTCATATTTTCTGCATTTAGCTTTTGAATGACCAGCACCTGCCTGGGTCTGTGCGACGTCATCTATGGCTTTTCTCTTCCCTTTCGCAAACCGATCCATCTCCCATTCTAAGTTACGTCCTTTGGTTTAGGGCTGGGCGATATAGCTAAAAAATGTATCAACGATATAATGTTTCATATCGCTCGGTATCGATAATTATTGACATTTTTTTATAACCTTTCTTAAAACAAAGAGCAACAGAAAAAAACTTTTAAATTTAACCACTGTATTTTTAAATTAACCCAATTTATTGAGACAAACAACAAATATTTTTGGTTTTAACAGTTAAACACACAATAAAAATCCAAAGAGCCGAATAGCCCATCACGCAGATTTCATTTAAAAACATAAGAGACGCAGTGAAAAGGAATAAACCTCCACAAATTCGTGACGTGTTTTCTAGAAGTTTAAACTGTTTTAACTTTGCATGGCTTTCTATACATCTCTTGTGTGAGACGTGAAACGAGCCGTTTTAGGTAGGTGTGGCTAACTCTTAACTTTTATAAAGAATATCTCTTTGGATTTGAGACTTTAGTCTTTGCAACTTTACAGATCTTCTTTATGCACCAACAGCTTGTAACACTCTAAAGAGAAAGGAAAAAATGAAATCGCATCATATGACCCCTTTAACCGGTGGGAAAATTTCCTCACCGACACAACCCTAGTGCTATATCGAACATTTTTTCTATCGTTATCGAAGAAGGTGTACCGCCGATAAATATCGATACCGTTTTATCGCCCAGGCCTATTATAACGTGTTGTTAGACCGATCAGTGTGTGTCATCAAAGTACTGCGAGAGCTATAAGAGAGCGGGGACGTCTCCTTATGCTTTCTCTCGCCGTACTTTGATGTCATACACCGATCGATCTTCAAGTCGAACACACCTCTTTACTCTCGCGTGTAATTGAAAAATCGCATTTTTTCATATCGCGATATTATCGCAAATGCAATTAATCATTTAGCCCTTGTCTGCATAGCCATCTGTGAGTGCTGGTCTACTTTTGTGAGATCATTCATTCAGATGTACCCACTCTGAAACATCCCATAAGGCAAACAACTGCGGTTGGCCATATCACATATCAGTCAGGCAGGCCCTTCCTGCATTAATGGGCAGCTCTTAGTCTATGCTGGAGAGTGTACCAGACTTTATGCAGATTTCAGCAGCCAAAGAGATCTCCATTATAACTTCCATCAGCACTGTGGTGTCAATCTACATATTTTTCATTACAATCACTTCATTCTCTTCCTCATTCACAAACTACAACAACTATGAGTCAAAAATCCCCATCTAAATAACCTACAGATAAAAAAGTACAACGTCACTCAGTGAACTTTGCACAGAAAGCACAGCGTAGTATGCGAAACTCAATGGCACGATGGAAACATCTAGGGGATTTTTGTGCCAATCAGCTGAGTCACAATCGAAAGAAATTCCTCTTTTACTTTCTCTCTTACCTCTTTCTCTGTATCCCTGGAGATACAGGCCCATTGGTTCTCCTTCACACTGTACGCCCAGAAATCAGCCAAGTCCTGCGTTCCATCCCAGCCCCCAAACAGATACACGGTTTCTGCCAAACAAAGAGGCGAATACAAAAAACAGAAAGAGAAAGCGATGGTGAGTGGGTGAGGCGTTTTACACCTTTATAAGAAATTCAATATGATATCGAAGGATAAAAACTATTATGGTATTTTAAAAGCTATTATAAATCATCATATTCTTGAAAGGCAGCTGTGTGCTGAGGTTGGAAGGCTGATGTCGCCATGGTGATAAGCAGAGACAGTTGTTTGAGCCATTGAGAGTCAGCTGAGCTGTACAGCGGGTTACTTGAGGTCAGTTTGAATGCACAGGGCCACATGAGGGCTGCGGGGATCGACTGTTCCTCTAACAAGCAGCTCACAGATTCACACGCACATTTAAAACAGCCCTTAACTCGCAACAGCGGGGCTAAATGCAGTCTTACCATGCATTGCACTACAAGCAAAACAGAACAAGCTAAATAGTGCCGCGATAACCGCCCAATCAGAAACTTTGCAAATCAGCCATCTGACGCAAAACGTACCTGTCTGAACATCAATGACCATCTGATGACCTCCTCTCATGCCCGGCCTGTTATCATCACCATCACCTAATCAGAAAAAAAGGAGAAGAACAGAAGTGAATTGAAAGTGGTGTGTGTCAGGAACAAGACACACTGAATAACAATACAGCCCTTAAGTCATTTAATACAAGGATTCCCTGGAGTCCAGCATTCAGATTCAGAGCAAGAGGCCGCCACTTGTGTGTTCTGTCGTACCTTTGTTACATTTGGGGATGATCTGACTCCAGCGTGGCTTATAATCCTGCTGGCTGATGTACTGATTAAACAAACCATCTGGAAGAGAACAGAAAGAATCAAGTGTGTACTTTAATTTGCTAATGCATGCTCCCAGAGCGGGAAACAATCCAAGTGTACATTAGGTTCTAATTACCGTAAATTTACACTGTGACCACAAAAGAGAACATGCAAGAACATGGAATACAACTGCGAAAGCCACGTAAAACACTTTCTCCTATCCCATTCAAACACGTAGAAGCTGATTCCTTCTAAAAATCTTTAAACGGTGTTAGTTCTTGACTAACCTGACAGTGGATCAACCAATGGCTCAAGCCTTAGTGTGGACTATTTGTTTTGTCCGAAGAAAAGCCAGTTAACAACAAGTCAGTTCACTCTATGGCCATATTCGCAATGCCTCAGTCTGAGCAGCTATTTCGGTCATACTACTTGAATTCGGTCATCTACTTGAATGGGGGAGGACTGATATCTCTAAAATCGCTCACCAAGTTCACAATAAAACAACGTATTTTATACCAATTAAACCTGACATCAGATGTTTCATAAAATTTCTTAAGTTAAAATTTCCGGATTGCTGTGCAAAGGATGGCAAAAGATGTTGAAACAGAAAAAACAACCTAAAAGGATTAACAATTGGCTCTTTTTACTGGAAGGCAGGACTTCCTTCACAAGAGAGACCTTACTGAGTGTTGCACTTCCTCCCATTCATTGTAATACCCATGGACAGTCTCTGTGCAATATCGTCTTTGCTTCAATGCTACATAAATGCTAAATAAAGTGACACGACAGTCATTTATTAAATTCAACAACAACGGCTCGTTCCATGTGTCATGCATCATTACGCCATTTCTAGGTCATTGAATATGAGCAAAACTTTCCAGTTTTCAATACGATCAAGTGTTTACATGTCATATCGAACGGATTAGAAAAGGTTTATCCCACCCCTCTCAACCCAATTGAAATTTTGAAGTTTGGGCATTTTTATTCCAATTGAGGTGTTTACATGGAGCATTTTCATTCAGATTGGACTTTTAAACAGACTGTAATGGGAATACAATGCTCCATGTAAACATACCTACTGAGTACCACACCATTTTCAAATCAATCTAAATATTCCAAGGTTTACTTTAAATTTAAACAACATTTATGCAAATGTCTTGCTAATAGCTTGCATGAAAAGTGTTTTGCGGACACACATTCTGCAGGTTGAATCGTAACCAGGTGAACTTTTAAGTTGCACATTACTGACATATGACCAACACCGTTTTGGAAACTATAGCTCTCAACTGTGAAACCACCCACATGTTTGTGTCAAAAAGCAGCATGTTGGTGTTTTTTTATATCATTATGACTCAATTGTTATTTAAAATGTATGGGAATTTTGAAATATATAAAATCCATAGTTCCTTATTTTTTTAACCTGCACCCTTCAGTCAGTACAACAGGCAAACATTAGTTCAGATGGGAGTATGCGAAAAACAAGTTTTTCAAAGCAGTAAATAATCACTATTCAAATAGTGAGAATATGAGAAACTAAATCTTTGAGTCTTTTTGAAGTACAATCTGCTGTATAATACTGCAATTGTGCCATAATGCTGCAAGTTCATCAAAATCTCTCTAAAGCCCGGCTCACACTGTGCGATTTTGACCACGATTTGGTCGTCTGAGACAAATTTTGAAAATCCTAAAAGATTCCTATAATCCTAGGCTAAAATCTGTAGTCTTTGAAATCTGTAGTTTGACATGTTCACCGACAGCCGATTAATGGTCGTTGCGATCAAATTTTACCTCTGACGAACTTCTGGCAGTGTCAGAAGATTTGGCGCACAGTCCCGCAGTGTGACATCTCCTACGACGAACGTCAAACTGTCTTCGTTTTTCAAGACAAGCCATGATCAGAATTAATGCTAGAGATTTCTTCTAACCGCATAAACTCCGGCGCTCCCGTCCTCCACTCACGGAATTCATATGATATGTTGCCTTTGCCAGGATAAACACTGGTTGCGCTGCTGTTTTCATGTGGATGTGTAGTGCTGCTTGCACTATTTTGCATAAATACGCCGGTATTGCCGCCATTCATATACTTTTAATGATAGCCAACATTACAGCTCCGCGTGCAATGCAGCTCACAGTCACTGAATGTGTATGGGTTGATAAGGTAAAACTCCGGACAAGTTTTCTTGCGCGCACCCGTTTTTAACGCGTCTTGACTGTCATACAGTCTGACATTAATGACAACTGAGATCCCACAGTGTGACATGATCATCATGTTCGTACAGTCTGACAAGTACAATCCTAAAGGACTTTTAAAAAAAATCGCACAGTGAGCCCGGCTTAACAGTGAGAGCAGTGTATTTTAAAAATATAACACTTCTAACACTAAAATCATGTCTAGTCTGCGTCAAGTGAAACAAACCGTTCGAGCAGAGATCATCTTTATTTGACATAAAATGTCAACAATAATGTACTGGCTTGCAACGTAACACGATTATAATCCAGAACCATTCTGTTGCCTACAGGGAACCAACATGCCCACATTCCCTACTTAAAGGGTCATGAAACCCCCCGTTTCAGCACTGGTTAGTTCTCACCAGTTTTAAAAAATGCTAAAAAAGTGGGCGTGGTGCGCAGCGCAGCGGAGCGGAGGAGGGGGAAGAGGGGAGACAGGCAACACACACAGCTTCGCGTTCAGACAGTTTCATTTCACTCCCATCGAGTTAAAAACGCAAATATTTGCACTCTGCATCGAAAACATATATATGAACGCGCTGTTGCACCTCTGAGAACTTTTAAGGCTTATCCTGTGGCGTTTATATAAGCCTTTTGACGGGTTGTGTCTCAGAGCTGTAAAAACGGTTATGCTCACCAAGTGAATGAATCGCGTTTGTGCCGAACTCTTATTACAAAGCAAAAACAAACACTCTTCTTCGATCCATGAACGTTTCTCTCAGTTAAGATTTTAAACCCAGAAGATGAAAACAGCGCAAAAAATATTAAAATGAACCAGTTTTCTCCAACAGTTAAAATTATCAGATGCTAACATTGTCTTCTATGATGTGCAACACAAACACCTCTGCTAAAATCTCAGAAAAAGTAGCCTGGGGTTTCATGACCCTTTAATGAATGTGGCACAGATCCATATGATGAGGTACCTCTCACGGCTTTGTCTATGAGCTCCTCGCAGGCGTCAAAGTCTCCTCTGAGGACCAGCCGCTCATGGAGGTGCGTGAGCATGGGATGCTCCAGAGCAATCCGTGTTTTCTTCTGCAGGGACTCGAAGGCTTCTGTGTAGTTGTGCTGCCGAAAGTGTTTCAGGCACAGGCGGATGGCCTCCTGTTCACGGTACTGTCGGGGAAAAAAAACAAAGCACTTTAGCTGTAACTTGCCATCAATCCAAGTTTAATATCGCGTGAAACTGCCTGTGCAAATGGAGTGCGAGTGTTATAAAATCAAGAATGTTTTTCTTACTGGAACAGCTTGGCAATTTAAAAACTGTTAATGGTTATGACGAACAAAGACAGTGACGCAGTTTACTGAAATAAAGATTACGAAAAAAAACCCAGGAAATATATATTACTTTAAATCACTTATGTGTGATTATCTTCAAGCAGTGGGTGGTTAATAATGGCATAATCTGAAATAAGCAATTTCTATTACGCAGCATGTTAACTTTTACATTCTTTTAAGATAGACGTGTGTGTGTGTGTGTATATTTGCCACCCATTTTTAGATCCAGAATTGCATTTCATTCTGTATCATTGCATAAAGACGGGATAATAAAAAAAAAAAAAGAACAATTTTAATGGTCTTAGAATGCTTCTTTTGATTTTGGGATGAATTATGAACTTAACATTTCTTTGTGGCATTCATCCTCAAAGATGGATGTGGATGTTCGGACACAACTCACCTTACTGTACCAGTTAAGGCAGGGCTGGACAACGTCTGGATCTTCTATGCCGTGTAACTCAATATACCAGATGCTGAAGTTAAAGCTGGGCCCCCATGACATCAGAGGCACTGTACATAACCAAACACACACAGACAGCATCAAGAGAGGACATTCACACTTTGCTTTAAAAAAAAAAAAAAAAAAACTGTCGTCAAATTTTCCATTCTCAAAAGAATCGCAGAGATTTCAATGTCTGAAACACACAGCTTGCAATATTACAAGAGAAAACGCTCTCACAAGCACTTGTTTGTTCCATCAAAGACTTGCAGAGTCATTCAATCACTCACTCAACTCATTGTCTTCCTCTGAAATCATGTGATGACTGATCTTTCCCCTAAATGTGTCACCACATGAGTTCACCGGGTCTTTAGTTCGCTCTTTCTGTAAACACTCACCTATTTTAATGAACCTGCAGGGAAACATCTGCTCATCGATCTTGTGCTTTAGCGTGAATGTCTCCTTGTTGAAGTCATTCTTAAGGCCACTAGGATTAGATGAGAAAGACAGTCAATGACCTCCCCACATCACAAGAAGCCATTTCCCCAAACATTACTCACAACGCAAGAAACACAATAAGCCATTTTATAAAATGTTTGTATTCTGGTGCTCTATTAGCAAGTTAATTAAATCTGGTCACCTGCTCTCGAGATGCTCTAAAATCTGAGTCCGTAAAGTTTATCTGACATAAAGATTAGCCTGTAAATAGACTGTAATCACAAACTAACATTCTCCCACCAGTCTCACCTAGACAAGAGTTCCGTCATGTTTTCTTCGCTCATGCCTCCAAACACTTTGAACTTCTTCAGGTTGCACACGTGGGTTTTCTCATATTTGCCATAGGTGATGCTCAGAACGATAGCTGGTCTCTCCAGTTTTAAGATCAAGTACTGAGTAGCAGAAAATAAATAAAAACTGTTACACCAAAGCAATTCTGCAATGTTCTAGCCACAACGATCAATTTTATCAAAAACTATTAAGATCAAAAACAGTCATCCGTAACATATTAATAACTTTACAATTCGTTTAAAAACTTTACCTTTACCACATCAGTAAATCTAGACCAATTTCTAATATCATTCATCATTGTGCAGGTTTAAAGTCACATATCAAGTATGTTTTGTAATAAAAGCACGAATATGATTTGAAAGCCATAACAGGGTGCAGATTTTCAGTGAATAATACATTTTATTTTGGTCAGTTCCCTCTCAAAACTAGCATACATTACAGTTCAAAAGTATGGGGTCTGTAAAATCTAAAATAATAATAAAATAAATAAGTACTGAAAAGGATGCATTAAATTCATCAAAAATGACAGTATAGACATTTATAATGTCTATAATATTTTTTTTTCAGATAAACATTTTAACTTTCTATTCTACTTACTGTTTCCACAAAAATTAAGCAGCACAACCGTTTTCAACACTAATAACAAAAAATCTCTCTGACTGACCCAACAAGCATATTAGAATGATTTCTGAAGGATCACGTGACTAACGAGTGCTGAAAATTCAGCTTTGCATCACAGGAATAAATGACATTAAAATATATTAAACAATAAAACAGTTATTTTAAATTGTAATAATTTCAAAACATTACTTTTACTGTACTTTTGATCAAATAAATGTAGCCTTGATGAGCCAAAGAGACTTCTTTCAAAAAATCTTGCCAACCCCAAACATTTGAACAGTAGTGCATGTCTTCACAAAACTCGGAAAACAGGACAAGTTGTATGGGCCACTTTTCTGGTATTTTTTCCTCCCTGACAAGAGGTGACAGTATCTATCACTATCCATTTTGTATGTAAAATTCCTCATTTACTTATTAGTGCATCTTACATTCCTCTGTGAACATTACAAAACACAAGGAAGATATGTTCTTGTGTTTCTGGTGCATATAAAAACACACTAGATCAAAAAGGCCAGAGACTGCGAGTGACAACAGCCTCTTCAGGTGCAGGTGGACAGGAGGGGTTTATATTACTCATGCTGCCCTCATGAAAACAATTCAATCAACTGTAGACATCTATGACAGAACAGCCCGTAATCACAGCATGTAAATTATTGCTCGGAACAAACGCAGCTTGCGTAGAGACCCTAAAAATGAATGGGCTATTGTCATTGAAGACGGGAAGGGTGAGGAAAATATTTCACACAGACTGACTGCGATATTCCATCCACCAGCACTGATGGCCGCCTGCACTAAGAGCTTGGTAAAAAAAAAAAAGGTTTTCCAACATCCAGCATTTAACCCACAGATGAAATATTGATTGAACTTCCTATAATGATTTACAACATGTTGAGAGGTCATTTCTGGGAAAAAACTGGATAATGACAGGAACTATGATTTCGTAAAACTCTGATCTCTGCAGAGGGTAACTGTACTTTTTTAAGTGAAAGGATGAGAGTGGAAGGACATGAGTGAGAAAACACAAGGCTTTGAGTTCGGGTTGGAGGTTAAAAGTTGAGGGCGAGTGTTACTGTACCGCCAACACGCACTTTCGATTTCCTTATTGCCTAACCACAAGTCTGTCTGCGCTGCAATGGTCTGTGCAACAAGGCCGGCAAAAAAGAGGCTTCCTCATTCCAAAAGAAGATGAAAGCAAGGCACAGTGTCAATGAATGAAACTTTCAACATAACCAGGCATGTTAATATCAAAAACTGTCAACATTGAAACACACGTATCTGCAGCCAAACACCAATACTAAAGGCACAGAGACCTTTTGATACTTTTCCCCCATTTTTTGAATGGGGTAAGTAAGAATTTTATTTTATTTTTTTAGTTTTTTGTTAACAATAATAACCGTGATACAGGAACTATTATCCAGCTCAGCTTAACACTGAAAGGTGTAAGCAGAATTTACCTGTGGAGGGTAGTTGCTCTCAGATGACCACCTGGAAGACTGATCGTTTGGTTTGTCCACTAAAATATTCCTGCAAACAAACAAAATAAGAAAGAGTTAAAGAAAAGCGTAAGGCTCCACAAACATTCTTTAAAACTTTTTTTCACACTTTTTCTTGCATGCATAATGGAAAAGTTGTGCAGATTTTCCATAGCATTATGCTGTCACCATGAATGCACAAGCATCCAGTGCGCTGACAACTTTCTAATTGTGATGCATGCTTACAGATGAATACATGCACAAATGTGCTTTTTTATACAAGTATGCTTGCAATTGGATTATGCTTGTTATGCCAAGTCCAACACAGTTCTGCTTGCTACATAAAGTTCATAAAGCATGTAAGCTTGGGGTGAAAAGCAAAAACAAAACTGGCAAGAGTACACGGGTGTCACAACAATATATGCTTCACCACTGACTAATGCATGAACGTGTACTGTTTATGTCAGTCTACTACAGCACATTTTCCTCTAGCCATCATATCTAACACAAGGATTACAAAGAAGGTATGTAAATTAGTAATACATGATCCATTTTACATGACACAAATTGCATGGATATTATGGGTTAGACCGCAATAACCAACCAGCTCACTGGCTGTGTTTCAAAACTAAGTGAGAGACCACGTTTCATAGGCTGTCTAGATAGGCAGCTCACTTGTTTCGAAACTCTGCTACTTCATGCCTTGCTAGACAGCTAGAAATAACAGCATATTTCGTACAAAAGCCCTGTTTAATACATTTTGCCATGGAAGTATTGTTATATAATATTGTAGATTAACAGAAACAGACGAAGATTAAAACGGGGGATAAAAATAGTCTGCGACTCTCACAGTGTCATATTCCAACAGTTTAGCATTAGTAAGTTAGTCACCATAGCATCTTTATACATTGATGTATTTTAAAGCAGTACTGGTAACAGTTAGTCTAATTAAGCTGTATTTCGACCAGATATTTTAAATATAGACGAAAACACCGATTTAAATGGCATTCAGCGATTTGCGGTTTGTTTACTTCTACAGTTCAATATAGTAAACTAACGTTAGCCATTTAGCTAACCCGCTACATAATGCAGTTCTGATTTGTATTTTAAGTATAAATAAACAGTGCAGTGAGACACCTGTCAGGTTCTTAAAAGAGCATCATGATCTGTATAATGATAGGAAAAATAAAAAACATTAGGTGTGCTTCAGGCGTGTTATTTGTATAAACTCACATAGGCTGCTTCACACTAGCCTAACCTAGCATGCTAACATGACTGTCACATCTGCACATTTCCATACATGTATAGCCATTTCCCGACTTTTGCACATCTAAATGCACATTAATATGTAAAATTAGATATTCGTTTGCTTTGTTGCTTGCCGTTATACATTTGCGGCTGCTTTTTATGTACCCGTCTGCTGTAGCCCGGCCCGTTGATGAGATAAAGCCATGGATTTGTTTAATATTACAGAGTTATAAACTGTGTATGTATATTTAAGAGCATATATAGAGTCTCAACGTGAGTGTTTAATGTGCGTTACTCACTCGGGTAAATATGTAGAGGAGTACGAGCTCCATTTATAAACACTGTAGGAGAGCACTCTGCTGTCAGGAGCCACCGCCATCTTGATGCACGAACGAAACACACGCACATATGCATACATACATATTCACACTCACTCACACACACACACACAGAGAGACACACACACAGAGAGAGAGCAGGCACGCAATCTTAAAGTGGAACAGGACTACAACATTATGTGGCCCTTGGGAAAAATAATAAATAAATAAATGCTCATAGAACACATAATAAAGGAATTTATTCATTCTGATAACATAGTGTCTTTAGAATACTTTGAATCAATCTTAAAGGGCATAAAAACATTACACTCATTATGTAGGCTGTTGTAAACTAGGAAAACTTTTCCCTCTTCTTCATCACCTAAATATTTACATAGGACCTAAATTACACTTATACTTTAAATGAATCATCCAGCAATGGCTGAACTATTATTAATCATTATAATGAGGCTAAGAGCAAATTTACTGCAGCTAAGCCTGAAAGTAGGCCATTCTTGACACAAGCAAATGAACCAGTGGCTATACTCCAAGAGGCTACCAGCCCAAGGGGCGATCCCATCCTTGTAGCCAAGGAGCCAAGCAAGGGATGAGGGAGCGGATGTGCTGTATTGTTTGAGTGAACTGTAGGCTAATCCTCTCTAATTCCATGCAACCGAGGGTCTTTTATCGGCCAATTAGCAGTGGGCTTCAGTTTTCACATGATCTCACGGGCTCTTTGATATGATATGACAAGAACATACAATGGTAGAGAAGTCATCTTTGAAGAAGTTGGAAAGTTTAGACAGACATGGATGGATGGATGGATGGATGGATGGATGGATAGACCCAAAAATGAAAATTTGCTGAAATTTTACTAATCCTTAGGAAATCCAGATGTGAAAGGGTCCCATCAGAATGAGTTAGGGTTAGCAATATTCTGAATAGACTCATATCATATGGACTTATATTTTAGCCAGAAACAGTGGTTTGAAGTAACAAACGTCTTAAAGATGCATTTGTTTATTACAAATGCAGCTTTTCACTTCTCAATACTTTAATTGATGGACTGGAGTTGTGTGGACTATTTGTGGATTACTGTGATGTTTTATCAACTGTTTGGACTCTCATTCTGATGGCACCCATTCACTGCAGAGGATCCACTGGTGAGTACCATTACAAATAATGTAATGGTAAATTTTTCCAAATCTGTTTCAGTGAAGAAACAAATTTATTTACATCTTGGATGACCTGAGGGTGAGTACATATTCATCAAATATTCATTTTTGGTTGAACTATTTCTTTAAAAGGTAACAAATATGATTATATTGTATCACTGTGGACGTGCCTGTCAAAATGCCTTATCAGTGAGGCTAATTATTTGAGACTGCTGAAGAACACAATGACCTTCTAGATAAATGCATTTCGCTTTTAGTTGATCATAGCACGCTGATGCGGTCTTATACCGGAAACAAGCTGATGTAAGGAATGAGAGATAATGTCATTTCAGCTAAGTGCATGGCCAGACCTTGGCAAGAGCCCTTTTAATTTATCGTAAATGGATGGGGACTATTTGTGTGTCACAATTTTTTAAACCTGTGTGTAAATGTGAAAAAAAAGTTATTGCCACTCTTAGAAAAATGGTACCTTTAGAGGTCTAAAAAACTTTGTACATTATGTACCTTTTAAAGGTGCATATACCTTAGAGAAGTAATATGTCATCTTAATGTACAACTATGTTAGAAAAAATAGCAAAAATTGTACCTTTAGTGGTCTAAAAAACTTTGTACATTATGTACCTTTTAAAGGTGCATATACCTTAGAGAAGTAATATGTCAACTTAAATGTACAAACTTTTTAGGGGTAAATACAAAGTTGTCCCCAGTGGCAAGCTGTTGCATCCCTACCATTTTTACAGTCATGAAGGTGTGGAATATAGCCTAACTTAAAGCAGCACCATTCAGTCCTTCAGTCTACAAAGAGAACAATTTTAGCTTTTCATATTAATATTTCTTCTAATTTCTGTCATAGGACAACAAACCTCTACACCTTGAGTAAAATCATTACAGAGTAAAATAATAATGAAAAAGACCATGAAATTAAACCTTAATCATAAAATAACTTGTGGATGACTCAGGCACAGAAATACATGATCAATTATTTAATGTATTTTATTCCAAACATGCAAAATATATATTTTATAAAGATAGATTTATTTTATGATATTTAAATAAAATATTGTCGGGAATAAAATATATAGGATTCTTGATTTGATTATATTTATAAATAATAAAGAATAGATTAAAAGTAGAATTTTCGAAACATTTTTGATATGCTGTTAAATAAACTATTTGATACATGTTTTAAATACTTTATAGGGTTTATTGCTGCTACTTTATAGCATAGTGCACGTTTAAACTAACAGTTTGGCCCAAACAAACTGAGTCTAAAGAGTGTCCCATTCGGGACGGGTTGCGATTGCGAATGAGATCCAGCAGCAGTTCGGTAGGAGGTCCCTTTAAGTTTCCATTGAGGGAGGCCTCACTATGTCACATGATGGACATGATATAATGAAACAGCGAACAGAAAATCTAAGCGTGTGTGTCCATGACTACAAAATAAGACTGTAGAGCAACGCAGTCGGCCGTACACGCCCCATTTTCAGAGTTGGAGCTACTGGAGCTGCAGTGTTCCCAACATCACCCAGTGATGATTTCGTAGTGCGGACCGGACTGCACCTGCTACCACGCATAATACGCACTTCACAGAAACGCAAGAGGACGCATGAAGTTATCTGAGGCTCCTTCATATGATGAATGACACAGTTAACGCAAACTCCTCGCGCGCATGTGAGAACTGAGAAATGTGCGGATTGTTATGAGCAACAAAGTAAGTGTGTACAATGATGCCTTAGGTTATTGGAAATGTATGTGCATGTTTGGGGGTGGGAAGAACGGGTCTCTTGTTGCCAAGAGATATTTGGATGATGTGCCACATGCAGTGTTCTTTCACTCCACGAACCCTTGCCAACGTCCGCATTCCGGGCTCTGTTGCGCAGATTAAAATCCAAAATTGAGGGTGAACGTTAATTTTTAGCCCTGCGTTTAATGCTGCGTGTGGATGATGTCTTATTTAAAACCTCTAAACTGAGCACTTCTGTTAAAGAACATCACGCCCCCTGTAAGTGCGCAGTTGCCGAAGGATGTCACAGCAACCGAGTATAGGCTAACCTATGTCTGCGTACATACAACCGACCTCAGCCTTTAATATTGACAATCAACTGAATATATTGATGTTTAAAGCGTGCAGAAACGAGAGAGGGATCACTTGAGATCTAAAGCAGGAAAGCCTCGCGCACTTTTAGAAGTTGCGCTGTTATTTCAGTACCATCGTCATCATCATTAGGCTACACAAGATAAAGCGGAACAGGCGCCTCGGCGATATGAACTTCGCCGCAGAAATGAAGAGCCCGGATCGATGCCTTTCATAAACAGGTAAGACTGTTGAGATTTTTAATTCACTTTAATATGTTTACGTATATGTTCTATAAGCCTACAGGAATTTACCGTTAATATTTTAACATGGATTTGCCGCGTCATTGTATGTAAAGGAATAAAAAGTCATGCATTTGTGTTGTACTTAGCGCATATAGCGTTTAAATGTGTGTTAAATTAGTTTAGTGTGTGTTTAAATAACTATACGTGTTAGAATCTATTTCAGAGCGTTCCGTGAGTGCGCAAGTCCTGAACCAAAGGGCTTATTTTCCAGATACGTAGAGCGATTTCCGAGCATGACACTGGAATACACTCTTGGGTATAAACAGGCGACAGCTGTGTGGATCCATATTTTAAAGAATTAGAATTAGACTCCTGTCCGTTGGGGGGTGTTAAGCTATTTTTTCCGCAATAACGTGCGACGCCACTACCTTGTTGTCGTAGAGGAACGAAAAACAACCCGAGCACCTGACAACAACCTAAGCGTGCGCGCTGCCAAGACGATAACACGCGCAATATGTAGGTTGAGCCTGTGGCATTTAGACGGACAGATAAGCGCCGCAAACCGGAGGCAGCAGACAGAAATATGGTTTTGATTTATTGTTAGTGACGTAAACAGGTTGTCATAAAGTAGGTCGCTAAGCAACCACGCAGGTAAAGGGCGTATTTAAGAGGATTGACGTTGACATTGAACGTTCCGCCAATGATGATCAGTCAACTTCTAACTCAGAAAGTGGTAATGTAGGCTACTGTAAATAATAGGCCACTTTTAAAATATTTTGGAGCATGCCTGAATTATGTAAGTCTTATCACTTTAGTAACTTTGGAGATTAAGGTAGGGATGGCTAGATTTTATAAAGCCACCAATCAGGACACATGTTGATACATCTCATGTGATTTTAGGTTAAGGCTAGTGTGTGTGTGTGTGTGAACCAAAGAGGTTCATATAATAACTTGAGAGAGGTATCCATTAGCATTCTTGTTCATCTCAGTGGCACTTGCACTGCTGACGCAGTATGCAATTTGAAATCTGCCATCTTTGTTTATGGATAGTCATTCTGCTGCCAGGTTGTTTTGAGTCAATCATCTGAGCTGTAAATGCCATGTGACTAATGACTCTGGAGAAATATGATGTCATAACAAAGCTGGGGAAAAAAGGATAAATTTATATTTTAAAGGGGTCATATGATGCTGCTAAAAAGAACATTATTTTGTGTATTTGGTGTAATGAAATGTGTTTATGCGGTTTAAGGTTAAAAAAACACATTATTTTCCACATACTGTACATTATTTTTTCTCCTCTATGCCCCGCCTTTCTGAAACGCGTCGATTTTTACAAAACTAATCGGTCTGAAAAGCGAGGTGTGCTCTGATTAACCAACTATCCAGTGCGTTGTGATTGGCCGAAAAGCTCAAGCGTGTGACGGAAATGTTACACCCCTTACCATACTGTGATGCCGTCTCCCGGAGCAACGAGACAAAAACATTAAAACCCATTATAAACGAGGCATTTGTTGCATCCAGTGGGGACATAATTA